>NC_139346.1:68219892-68637392 GCF_055883805.1 Amblyomma maculatum
TAAACCCCATCCAGTGTAACGCAATTTTTTAAATATCGGCGCAGTAAATAGGCATATTAGCATATTAGCGCTCGCAGCTGTTCTTACTGCTCACTGACGATAACAGTAGCCTTTTAAATACCCTGCGCCGAAAAATCAATCACCCTTGCTTCTAAAGTCGGGATGTTGCAAAAAGTGCGAAATCATTTCGCCACACCAGTTGAACATCAACGCATGAATGTTACTCCATTTGGAGTGACCGCTGCAATGGATACAAGCTTCGCCAAGAAATGAGCTTTAGCTGTAACATCCGAGCTAAATGCCACCGAGTAAAATGTTCCCAAAGGCCTGAACAAGTCATACCACCATACTACAATACAATGAGGGCAGCGCAAAAAAGGGCAATCAAATAGGAGTAAGCGTTACAAACAATTCTACCGTGTATTAGTGATTATATATAATACAAGAAATGAAAAAAGAATGGTTAAAGAGGCAGAAAACGCGCTCACCTAGGCAGAAATGTTCTTGGTTTCATAGAAAAAAAAGAACAAAAGAAGAAAGCTTTGTGCCCTTGGCTGTATCCCGTTTTTTACTGCCCTGATTCCCGTAGGGTAAACATTAACTGAAAAAGAATGCAGGTATATTCACATGCACCAGTTTGCCGGTACTTCGCCATTACGTCATAATTACGTAACACGTGACATCTGTCATCCTTAACTGGGACGATAGACGAGGAAGCCATTCATAATTATTAACTGCAGATAATGAGCATGATTTTTTGCTTTTCGACTCCTGCACAGTCGCTCTTGTTCATTTCTATTGGATGATTGCTCCAGCCTTTAAGAGGCGATAATAAGCGTTAATAATTTAGCGCGTGTCCTAAATGGGACACGTGAAGCAAACAGAACAGCGAGCAGGAAGCCACCTAGCTCGCCTCCAGGACGCAACATGCACAGGCATCTAAACACAACAGCTCCTAAACTGCTTCGCTACCGGTCGATTGCATACGCCAGCCGAATTCGTCGCACTCTTCATTCTACATCCATTACATAATGCGAAGCGGGAAATGCGATCACTGTCTCGTCTTTTGCTTTGGCATGCACTATCGCCGAAGGCATCGACGGGTGCAAGGGATTAGCGCGAATTGCAGAAAGTGCTTTGTCGCGTGGGGAGCGGCACATTCGGCTACAGAAAGCGATTTCTGCACATCACTAATTACATGCAGTACTAATCAAGTTGGTGCGGCGATTCACGTAGATCAGAAGATGTCAAGTGGCCTGTTTATCCGTAGCGGAGTAGCCCCAACAATAATCAGGAATTTGTTTGTTAGTATAATATTCATAGTTGCTATACGTTGCTGTTGAGGCATGTTTTTCAAATGGTTCTCATAGTCGTACCCTACGTTTAGATAACTCTTGTTGATTGAGAAGTCCGCTGTTATCCCTTTTTTCTTAGCGCATGGGCCGCTACCAAATCTTCGACATTGAAATGATCTTTATAGAAGATATTTCTCGTGCAAAAAAGTTATCGCGTTTTTCTATTTTGGATCGACTTTTCCTCAGCTTCACGATAAAATGCATGCCGATTTGAATAGGCGAGATTCGATTCCGACCACACACGCAAACAGAATTATTGTGTATGTTATGAACAGTGCCCTGCACCTCACTCTAGAGGAAGGAGGTAGATTCAGAATACTCTCCGCCTTTCCGAGTTCAGCATGGAAACGCAGGACGCCCAGAGGCTGGCGACTACTGTGCGTCATTTTACACAGTGCGGATAACAACGGCAACCGGAAACGAAGATCGATTGGCTGACGGCCCGCGGCTGCTTCGGTAACCTCATTTCGGTCGTCGATGCAGATCAGGCCCATTTACGAACGCGACGCTTGAACAGAACGTCCGTCCGCATCACCTACACCGCTCGAAGCGAGTTTAAATCGGCACCGCCCAACGCTTAGGGCAAAGCAGGGACAAACGAAAACAAAACCCCAGTGAGCGCGACATGTGGGTGGCGCAGGTAGAGCCCCTACTGCCGGTGTGCATTTATTACGCGCCAGCGAGCTAGGAAGAAAAGAGCTCCACGTAATGGGGGCGAGCAATGCACGCGCCAACTCGTGTCCCAGATCATAACAGCCCTTATGGTAGGGGCGGCGGGCAGAGGCGAGAGGAGACACAGAAAGGGGGTGGCGAATTTAGGAAACAAACAGCCTCAGGGTTGTGCAGCGCACCCAGCAAAGCGGAAATTTGCTCGTGATTTAATCACGCTCCGTTTCCTGATCCATGTGAATATACTGGAGCGCGCCTCAGTTTAAAAATAGGTTTAATATCGTGCAGGTCTAATAGCTTAACAAGGCGTCTCAAGCAGAAGTACCACGACGAGGCCGCACAGAATACTTGCGAGCCTCATCTCAGCTTGCTGTGATTCGAAGCTCGTTTATTTGAGCTCTCACTATTACGATAAGAAAACACGGGGTATTAGCGTTGAAACCCTTGGTTTTCAAGATTTTTGATCGCGTCAGGCATTACACACTATATAGTTTGATAACGAGGTGTGGCTGCGTCAGGGATGGGGACCTTGCATAGAAACTATTGTCCAGCAAATTCGCACGAAAGCCCGCCGGGGTGGTGCAGTGATTTTAGGCCTCTCGACGTCAGTGCCCAAGGACGTGGGATCGAGTCCCGGCCGCGACGGCCGCTTTTCGATGGAGGTGAAGATCAAGGCACTTGTGTGCTGTGCAATGTCAGTGCATGTTAAAGAACCCCAGGTAGTCGAAATCTCCGGAGCCCTCTGCTACGGTGGCTGTCGCTTAGTCATTTTGAGATGCTGACCGTCACAAACCAAACCAATTTACGCGAAAGATCCAATTCCTCTCATTGCGGTCAGAATAAGGCCTACTTGCGCCTTGTATCTTTCTCACAGCAAAGGCATCAGGCAGAGAAAACGTTCGTCCTGTGGCGCAACTCAAGGTACCGCAGGTGAAAAAAGTTAAGGCACATTTTCCACCACATTAAGGGTATGACGCACTACCATTAGTAGTAGCCGCCTTCTGCTCTTTTTGCGAATACGAGGTCGTGCATCCTGCGCTGCGTTGTCTGGAATCGGCAAGCGTTTAGTTTTGTTACCGGACAAACTACATCTTCTCAGAAAGATTTGTTCAGTCACAGAAAGAACCGTTTCTAATTTAGTTTCTAACCAAATGCTAGAGAATTTCAAGCCACTGTAGAAATAACGATAGCTTTCGTAAAGACAAGAGTGCGGAACAGTGGGAGAGCCGGCTCTCCAGCGGCGATTTGGATTGCCAACTAGGTCTAATCCAGCACGCCCAGCGAGAACCGAAGCTCAGCGGAGCCCTCGAATAAGGGCACCGAACCTGTGAGAAGACGGAAGATGGACCTCTTCTGCTACTAGCACAAGACCATCCTAGAGAAACTAACGTATTTCCTATCCTATCCTATCAAGCCACTCGTTCGAACCTTAATACCGCTTAGCCATACCGAAACCGAAGTAGCCTCTACTTAAAGGAACGTCTGGCCAAGCGCGTACATTAGGTATTCCAGATTTCCCAGTTGAATTTTTATTTGTTACTTATTAGTTTATTTATTTTTAGTGCACGCAATAACCTGGCCAAAACAAGAAGGGCAATACAATACAAGATGTGTTAATGCGGAACAATGTTTAAAATGAAATGTTTAAATATACAACAGTTCAAAATAGGCAGAGGCAACGTCAGTTGCTCTAATTATTCATTATTTGATAAGCCCGAGTACATATTTATCTTCTTCAGTTGAAGGTATATATAATGGTTTATAATAAATTAATTTTTTTTAGATTTTACGTTTCCAGTACCAAATTTTCGGCCACTGCAAACACTCCTAATCAATTACTTTTTAATATTGTGTGAATATTGGTAAACATTTTTCTTCGTAAGAAGAAAGTGTGTGATATACTAAAATATGCTCACATATCGATGCAAGATTGCGTCCAAATTTTAAATTCGTGAACAAGACCTGTTTGGATGTTAACGCGCGAATGGCACGACGCGAACACGAAGAAAGGGATGCTGGTGCCACACCTTAAGTACATCTTGTTATCTGACTTCGTTTAGTACTCCCGATAGGTATTCGCAAGCCGTAACACTGAAGAGCTTCTCTGGTGGCCGGTAGATCATTCATCTTACGGGTTACAACAAAAAAGGTTGCAAACTGCGCTCAAGTTTGCTTAAAGCGGAAATGCCGAAAGGCATATTACAGGACTCTTTCCTTAACTGTATTGTCGTTGCCATTGGTACTGTCATCATCTATATTGTTATGAACTAAATGCAATATCACTGCAATTGCTACTATCAACACTGACATTGTATTGTCATCACTGCATTATCATCATCCTGACAATCGCTGCTATTATGATTATTAGCAACTAAATGCAATATCATTTATATGGCTACAACCATCATCATCATCATCATCATCGTCATCATTACATGCACCGTCACTGTCATCGCTACTATAATTTTCACGCTAGACAAGGAAAATTACGATCAGTTTCTCACGAGCAGGCGTGGCGTAGTGGTTTGCGTGGTCGGGTGGAGATCGAAAGGATAGCGGCTCGATTACCGGTGGAGGCAGATATGTTTCTTCAAATGGCAGTGCAATGAACGTTTTCGGAGCAGACGTTTTACACGCGGCGCGCATGAACGAAGAAAGGCTTTCGCTTGAGAAGTTTTAAACTGCAGGAACAGGCGTCAGAACGCAACATAAACGCCAGTTCCCATCTGGTAACTGGGAGTGCTGCTTAGTGTTTCATGCTGCGTCTTGATAGGAGGATTCAACGCTATCTTTGCTTTTACCTCGTTCACAGAACGCGGATAGATCGCAAATGATCCTTCATTTCTGCCGCCAGCACCTCAAATTTGCAGCACTATCGAGCGCGGCGCCATTCCCACTCTAGAAGGTTCAGAGTACTCCAGTCGCGGTGCGGGGGAGTATTCTTTCAAGCGTTGTAGAGTTTCTTCTCTGAGCGGAAAGACAACTAATATTAACATGGACAAAAATTATAGGTGATGAAATATGTTATTTAGGATACTGTAGAATTTGGCTTGAATGTTTTACGCAGAAACGCTGAAAATATCCTTTGATTACAGGTAAAACAAATTGATCGCAAGATAAAAACATTCCAACCTGCTACACATCGCTGCGAATTACAAGCGGGAAGTTGCCTTCATTGTTATTCTCTTGTGTGTTTATAAATTTCGATAATAGTTACCCGCGACACTTGGCATATTTGTCGTGTCGTCTCTTTAGGTACGTCAGCTTAACAGCACCGCTCCCATTTCGAGCTATTGATCAATTCGCCCTCACCCTATCATCTGTTAGCCTTCCTGGTTAGTACAGTTGGCAGAGCGACTGCTCTGGAAAGGCAGTCGCCCTGGGTTCGAACTCCGGACCAGAATCAGCTTTTCTTAAGTTATGAAGTTTCTGACAAAGCTGTGCAGATTTCCTCTGTGGCCACATGGCTGCGCTCAGGTGTACGTTAATGATTGATTACTCTTACTACAATCTACCACAACTTGACGAATCTTCTATGTTTAAGGAATAAACGAGAAAGATGTTGAACGCATTAGTTTCCATCATCAGACCCAAGGCCTTGAAGGAACTTCTTTTTACGACACCTTTGTGCGAAAAAAAAATTGACAGCATGCTGTAAAACGAATATATTTATATCTGTTGGTAAGCGCCTACACGTGGTGAGGGGGGGTGGGGGGTGGAGAGAGCAAGAAAGCAATAGCAATGAGCCCTGCCTAAGCTTAAACGACACAAAGTGCGGAGATAGGAAAAGTAACGCCATGTTCGGGAGAGTAAGGCGGGAAACGATGCACGTGATAACAGAATATACCTTGAATAGGGTCCGCAACAAAAACGAGACACTTCTAATATTGCATAACCCTTGCGTCGAACGGTGCTTCGTGAATTAATAATTGCTCTCAAGAATGTGCACGGCCCGCACGCGTCGAGTGAGGGCGAGACGAGATGTCACCGAGGAGCAGCCAACGCTTTGATAGACGTGAGGTACGTCGTAATCGGTCAAGGCTACCACACGCCCCTTTGCAAGCGTCTCAATATACGCGGCTAATTGGAAGCAAAGGCTCGCAGCCTTGTAAGGAAAATGAAGGCTGTGCTGGTATTTCTAATTATTTCAGCAAGCCAATAAACGATACGAGCCTTGCACACTTTGTGCATGAGACTGCAAGGAAAGCGGAGTTAGCTTGTGTCAGCCACAAGACGGCGAGTGATATTTAATTTTAAAGAAATAAACATCACACCATATTATCAAACTTGTCAAACGAGTCCATCAAGAAGACAATTTTTAAATTCCTTGCTAGTAAGAAAGTGCCTGCTTGAGTAATTTGTTTGTTACAGACTGAACAGAAGGCTGAAAGTGTATCCGTGTCTAGGACCTCACTTTTCTTATTCTACTGAATGAAATATGCTAGTTTCCAGCTGCACATGTTTGCATTTTTACAGGTGCAATGCCTTACAGCAAACAAAATGCGAAAAGATGGAATTAGTGAAAAGATCCTACTTAATCACTAGTAAACAATGCGCATAGGCAAGCTTAAAATGAATTTAAAATAGTTTTTGAACGTTATTTTTTGCGTAATATATAGCACTTCAATAACACTGGACATATCAGCAGATCCTCCCTAGTCAAGAATATAGTTGTTTCGCGTTTATATTCAAAACTTCGACCCGTAGGGTTTCTTTCGCACTTCTAATTGCCTTTTGCGAGCACAGGAAATATTTTAGAGACCAAAAGTTTGCAATCATTCGGAAGCTGGGGCCATTTTTAGCAATGTATTAATTAAAGTATGATTCAATTCTTGAAGTTACCACAAGTAATTCCAAAAACGCAGAGAAGTGTTATTTTTTTTTATAAAAGTCTTGTTTGCGCGTTGGAGCTAACGAAAGTTCGGAAGCAAAACATTGTGCTCGTCAAAAACTTCAACCATTTCTAAAAAATGTTTTCTTAACGTATGAGTATCTCACAGTAATGCCGCATCTACCAGAAAATCATTTTAGAAAGTACAAATAGATGGTTTGCTGCGGCATTTATAACTACTCGGTGAGGACACAGCACCTGTTTCAGAAGGGAGGTTTTGGTAGGCACTAGAGTCTTATACTCTATTTCCATCAATATGTGCAAAATAGCGTCTTACGATTACCACAGTTATCTGATGATTAAAGGGTTGTCCAGAACCTTGGACAACCCTTACAGAAATACAGAAATACAGAAATACGATATACAGAAATCCTGGAAAACAAATCGAAATTAAAATGTGAAAAAAGAGCGTTGGCGAAAAACAATATGCGAAGAAAAATAAATATATTTTCTACGCATTTTTGACTAACAACTTTAATGGAGAGCTAAACGTTTTTCGATATTAAAGCTGTCGCACTTGACGAAGCTTCTTTTTTTTTTAAATGACGTTAGAGCTGTACGACTCCAGTAAAGTTACAAAAGTTTCCTCCTTCTGTAAAGCAGGGGTAGTGGTAAAGAGTTAAGCATTTTTTGTACTAATCAAAGCAGCAAAACTTTTAAAGGCAAACTTTTTCGCAAAGCAGAAAGACTTGGAACGTCCGTTCATCAACTGTGCCCAAACGTCTGCCTATACTCATTGAACCTTTCCCAAATGTAAATACAGAATGACCCAAGAGGAATTTTTGATGCAAGCAGCAGGACAAATATATCTTCAGTTTTAAAAGATCCTTTAAGAGATATTGACAACGCGATAAATAAAAGGCGGAAGCCTCAGATTAGTAGCAAAGTTTTACTTCTTGAATAAATCCTAACGGCTAAATAACCTACCCAACTGAGAATAGTAGTAAGAAAGATGGTAAATATTGGTTTGGTTTTGAGATTTAACATCTGAAAGAGGGTTCTACTTAAGTTGAGGACAACGCAGAGGGCTATGGAACGAAACGTGGTAGACAGGAAGGGTGCAGAGTGGGTCAGAGAAATAACTCAAGTCACTGACATTCTAGTGGAAATCAAGAAGAAGAAATGGGCATGGGCAGGACATGTAGTGCGAAGAAAGGATAACCGATGGTCGCTTAGGGTAACAAACTGGATTCCAAGGGAAGGAAAGCGTAGCAGGGGGCGGCAGAAAGTTAGGTGGGCGGATGAGGTTAAGAAGTTTGCAGGGGTCAAGTGGATGCAGCTAGCACAGAACCGAGTTAAATTGGAGAAATATGGGAGAGGCCTTCGCCCTGCAGTGGTTGTAGTCAGGCTGATGATGATGATGTTGATCATGATGATGACGATCCCAAAGCGACTAAGAATGTGATAGACGCCGTAGTGGAAGGCTATGGAAATTTAGATCACCCAGGGTTTTTTAACGTGCATTGACATCCTACAACACACGGGCGGCTGGCTTTTCGCCTTTATCAAAAAGCGGTCGGCGAGGCCGGGATTCGATCGTAGCATCCTTGGGGGCACAGTACTCCAGCGCCCAAACAAGCAAAAAAAAAAATTAATATGTTTGATGATCTGTATTTTAGTTCAGAAAATGTGCACTGACATAAAAAATCACATATCCAATAGCCTCGCACACATTACCAGGCTTATTGTGGCGGGTTTGAAGCCCAAAGCCAGCTTTAGGGGAAAAGCGACCTGCCGCATGATATTTTCTCAACATATGACAGGGCCAAAGGCCTATTTGCCCACCTATTTACCCCAGGCAAGGAGAAGAGGGGGCCAGAATGATTCTTGCGGGCCTCCGCAGCAGCCACAAATTAGCAAGCCGTATTATGCCATGTTTTAGCATAAGAAGCTAAATTTACAATAGGAGGCGAAATAGTGTCGACGTTAATGTGTCATACAACGTTGGCCGGAAAACGATCACTGTGCCATAAAAATGCACTTGCGCGAAACAGTCTAATAATGAGGTCTGGCTGGATGCAAGTGCAAATTTGCATTTACGGATGAATTCCAACAACTTTTAAAAGCTCTGACTGCCTAAACTTTCTGAAATTTCGACTAATCCACAGAGCTACAAATTTGGAAACTGAATTGACAGAATAGACCCGTTCTGGAGGCATATTTTATTCGCGGACCTCATATCGATAACATTAATTTCATCATGGAAAAGGATGAGTTGGAAGACTGCAAAAAGTCGACAATATACTGGGTTAGAACCCTATATTTGGACTTCGGATGTCACTTCCTCTCTAAAAGTCCGTCACCTTCTATTCAAGGTTATGGCCTAGTGACCTGGGTGTAAGCTACTCATGTAATCCCTCTACTCATGTCTCTACCAGAAGTCCATCAGTCAATTTGCCCCTTTCTGCTCACCTTACCCCTGATCAGAACTGAGACGTCAAGGGGAACCAAGAGTCACCTAAATGCGATTCAGTTTTCTTCGCAGCGTCCACTACAAGCATAAGAAGTTGGTTGTAATGCGCAACAGAACACCTAGCGCGAATTAGCTGCGCATCGCCGAGTCATTATGTGGTACCGGTGCAATCCAGAAAATAACTAACCAATGGCAACACTTTAGGAGACAGGACTTGTCCATTCTCGTTCGCGCGTTTCCTAAAAACGAAATAGTGATGTATCTACCCACACAACGTGGGTGTGCCAAATTTTACTGCCACCAGCACGACCATGGAAATTCTATTGTCGGTGCTCCGAGTCTTTAGCGGAAGGGAGAGTGTCGCAGGCCTGACTGAAACGTCAAAATTGCCGCCAATATTGATTACAAATTGCAAATAGTGACTCATTGACACCACGATGTTTTTGTGGCGATTAGTTTGTAGCTAGAATGCGTTTTGACCGCACCAGGAAATGACCACTCGAAGCTTTGCTACCAGCAAACCAAATTGTAATAGACAAACTATTGATAATCAGAAACTTAAAACACCTATTAGGTTCATATTATTTTGCGCAACAATAAACAACAAAAATAAAACATCAAGACCAAAGCAAACATAATTATTTAGCTTATTTAATTTGTGTTCTAATAAAAATAGCAACGCAAAATATTAGCTATGCAAGTTCATAAGCGGGAAGAAGAGTCCGTGGCGGGATGCTGACGACGGGGAGAACTCGGGGGAAAAATTCTTGCCGCGGCCGCCCTTTTTGAGCCCTGAGTGCTGTGCGATGTCAGTGTACGCTAAAAAACCCCAGATGGCAGAAATTTCCGACGCCCTCCACTGCGACGCCTCTCATAGCCTGAGAGTCGCTTTGTGATGTAAGCCATATTAACTAATCCAAGTGACGTACCAATTTCTTTTCTCCGTTTATGAATTTTCGCAAGAGCTCGCTCAAATACCCTTCAGTTTTAGTGAATGTGATACCTGCGACACGCTAAAATATTACTGGCGTTAACGCCAAACAAACGATACTGACATAGTGCAGTTTTCTGCGGATGCTTTAGCCTTTTTTATTTTTTTTTTGCGGATTGTCACGACGTTTGACCTGTCATCTCCAATTAACCTTGCATGCTTTTGATGCACGCTAAAGAAGAAAAGAAAACGCGCAGGAGAACTGCAAGTATCTTCATGGAATGCTGCTTAGAGCATTGTCCACATGGTCTAAACTTGCAATCAATCAACCGGAAATTGTGTCATGAGAAGGGAACAGAATACATTTGGCGCATTATACTAGGTTTTCAACATCTGCTCAGGCTGCGCTAATATCGGCGACCGGAGCATCGCTTGCGCAGGTCCCTAATCTGGTGCGATACTAAATGACTTATTCCCTTGTGGCTAAAAACAGCGCTAACACGAGACAAAAGAGAGCATCGTACCCCTCTCCCATTCACCTTGTGTTAACGCTGTTTTTAGCCACACGGTCATGCACTGACCAGATAAACTTCCCACCCTATTAAAAGGCCAGTTCCATGCTCCTAACCTTCAACATGTCCTAAGGCTGCCATTTTCAACCGCCAGTGTTCAAAGAATTCAATGCTTCCCTGAGAAATAAACCAAGAAGATGCTGTACTGCCGGCGGTAGAATGCGTTGCTTTATATACTTAGAATTTGGAATTGTTTCTTGGCAAACTCCTTGCGAGGAACCGCAGGTGGCTACCTGAAGAAACCCGTATATGTTCTGCGAATCGAGAGAAATACTACAAACCAGTCGTCGAAGACTTTCACAATATGCTTATGCACGAACTTGATCGGGCGAGAGTGAGTATCAAGTGTACTTTATGTAGAAATACAGTGACGTGGTCGTATAGCCTGTTACAACGCCCCTGAACTCATTACGCGGATTGACGTGCGCAAATGAGACCTTTGCCCGTATTCCGAGTTTGCGTCGTTATCGAAAGTGTCGCTGTCTCCCCGACCTCGAGACATCTGATTGGTCGAAACGCCGGGACATGATGTTCTCACCTCTCCAGGTTTCGCAGTGGCAACACCAGGTTCCGGTGCTTTGACCAATCAGATGACTCGAGATCACGTGAGATAGCGACACTTCAATGACGACGCAATCTCGGAATACAGGCCATGTTTTTAAAAGGGGCCATAACGGGGTTCCTTGGTTGTGCACTGTGCTTGCAACGAGTTTGACACATTAAGGACGGATACAAAACGGACGCAGAGTGCGCTAGATGTGTCCGTACATTCCTTTCGTGCTCGTCCGTACTGTAAGGCGCGCTGAAAGCACATTGCTTCTTTTATGTTGAAATAAGATCACCAATCGGATAAATGAATTATGGTCTACAACTGCGCGATTGAACAGCTCAGGAACCACTCACGAAAACAGAAAGCGCTTGATTTATGAAGCAACTTTGAAATGGGCACAAAAAAAAAGGCACTGCAAAACAATGGCCAGCATGGGAACAGCACAAGTAAATGTTTAGACAGTAAAATAGATATTCAAGCGCTCCCT
Source organism: Amblyomma maculatum (assembly GCF_055883805.1). Classification (NCBI taxonomy): domain Eukaryota; kingdom Metazoa; phylum Arthropoda; class Arachnida; order Ixodida; family Ixodidae; genus Amblyomma; species Amblyomma maculatum. Next base: position 68,231,761 of record NC_139346.1, read on the forward strand.
ACTATGCCTATGTAAGGGTCCGACATTGTTTCGTAAATTTCCGTCAATAGACGCCGTTTTATTCGTAAACTTCTAAACGATCGTACCCGTACAATTTGCCATCAGGAAGCGTTCCAAATGAAATAACATAGTACCTAAAGTTTATGCACCTGAATGCGGACTACTACAACATTCTAAACAGGGCAGCTAAGGGAATGACAGGGTTAGTTTTAAACAAATCAGGCTACATTGTTTTCCCTTAATGACGTACCCAGCCGACGGTCGAGTAGTGAGGATGAGCACGCAATATATGTGCGGTAACTCGAGCCAAAAGAACAACGAGAGCAGTAGCCGTCAATTATCTGAGTGAGGCCGTGCCGCACGTTTCGACAGCTTGTTTCGCCGCTGTCACTCAGAGCCTAGTGGCCATAAATGCTGCTAGACAAGCCTTCCCACCTACTCGCCATATCAACAGGTGTAGGGCGCTCGAAACAAAAGGAGCTGTCGAGTGAAAGCCACGCGTTTAATCTCATTGTTGTCAGTCGACGCCGAGCTCGACTCTGACACGGTAAAAACAGCACCACGCCTCGAATGGCCAATACTTCGGGGCCCCCCGAGCGTATGTGCTTCAAATTTACCGCTTTCTTGGCACCCAGTCTCACGGCCCCTTACACGTATGAAATGGCAGGCTTGGAAGGGGAGCTGTTTGCTTCTACGTGTCGACACGGAGAATGGAAAAGCAATCCGAGAGGTAGCGGCTGGGCTCATGACTCTCTCGTAATAGCTTTTCTTTTCTCTCTCTCTCTATGTCTTGGTGATACCGGCGCCGAAATGAAGTTTACTTTCGATAGGCGCGCTTTCTGAGCTGTGAATGCATTTCCTTGGCTGTGAGCACCGTTTTTGTCGGATCTGTTTTCCTGCGCTCTTTTTTTTTTTTTCTCACTACCATTCTCTCTCTCGACGCCGCGCTCTCGAAGCGGCTGCGCCCCGCGGCGAACAATGCGCAATCGGCCGACGGTGACAAGGACGTGGGCAACCCTGGCTGTGTTTGTGCGCCCTGTCCTCGATTTTATAACGCGGTTCTTTTGAAGCGGGCCACTGACCGCATTTTCTCCAGCGACGAACGCCGCGTCGCCTTAATCGGACGCGGCGGCTGAGCTCGTACGCGACGGAGAAGGAATGGGAGGAAGATGTGAGGGAGGAGCGAAAAAGGTACGAGGAGACGACGAGGAGAACGTGGTGCTTTCTTCTCCACGTCTTCACGCATTGATAAGAAGAAAAGCTTTGGACACTCACAGACCGGTAACGTACATTGTTTACCATTAGTCGGTGCAGACAGTTGGAACGGCGTACTCGATTTGGCTAAGGCACGGTCAGTGACCCGTAATTGATGACAAACATTCGTCATGGCCGGGTGATGCACCCGTGAAACGTTTCAGTGAACCATTTAACGCGCCGTGTGTGCACAGTGTAGGATAATATCGCCGCAATGAGAAACACGACACTTACTTGCGACAGCATTTTGGGGGTAAACTTCAAATAATCACTTCAAAACTTCAAGACTGTCAAATAATCAATTTCATAGATGTTAAGTTCCTTGCTTATAAATTCAATATTGTAGGAGTCAAATGTCGCTCAAGTGTGTGCATCGAATGGGATTCTTGGCGGTAGTCGTTCCGTATTCGAACTATGGCCTTTGATATGAGCAGTAAACACATATCAGAGGTAGCTGCACTCAAACCCTCTAGCTTTATATTGGAATTACCGTCATTTAGGTGATTTCGACATCCGTCAGTAACTTGTAAGGCAGGAATTTCGATATCCCTTGACATATAGCGCCTTTGAGAGTACGACTGCCAACGTGTTAATATTCGTCACAGCTAACCTGAAGACATTAACTCAACGTTCAGGAAGTTGCCTAATGTACAACAGCTTGCTCTAACACCAGCTTTTCTGGATAAGTTTACGTGTCTGCTACAAGACCGCATATGCTTCACGTGTTTGCATGCATGCAACTCCTTCCGACGGCTTACATTTCTGACGCTGGGAATGCGACTGAAAGTACAGCATTACGCTTTGCGAAAACAGTTTGCAGGCAGAGCGTATTTAAAAACTAAGCTGAAGTACCCTTCAGTAACCCGTTTTACGGCTTTGACGTTGATCCAAACTATTCGCGCTCAGAAATCCATTTAAAATATTGCTTTCAAATGTTGTTCAACAAAATATAGCCACTCGTGTGCAAATCAAGTTTATAATTTGAGCACTAAAGCGTATGTAAAAAAGAATGCCACTATTCATGATCGTCGTCCAGCTATGGTCTTCACTAAATAAAAACTCGTATCACTCTGTTGAACGCATTCATTAAAATTTGTACGAGTATCGGCATTTCTTCTTATTCATTCGACAAGCCCCGTCCTAGTAAGAATCATTGTTTGATCTAAGCACAGAAATTACGCACTTATACCGTTATAATGTAGAATGGTCAGTTTTTTGGCACTAGCGCAACTAAGGCCATCATGCGCTAAAGCAGAATGTATATAGACGACGGTGTTCTGCCAGTTTGTACAATGACAAAGGCTGGATCATTTTCTCGCTATTCTTGCATTCCTTGCATTATTCTAACTATACTATTAATGAATTAGCATTGATCATGTACGCTATTTAAGGGCGTGAAATAAAACATAAGCACGCACGTAGCTCTAGCAGCTAAGAGACCAAGTCACCAAACATCAATAATACAAGAATACCGCATGCATTGGCCAATATGCCCCACCCTGTCAGCCTTCAATAGCCATGGTCATAGCAACCTTGACAACTACATTATGAGAGGTCTTGTACACCGACGGGAGCTTTAATTACACCACAGGAAGATATGCAATCAAGCAATGACAGTACAGATAGCAGTTAGAAACTTGTAAGCAAAATATGCAATGAGGTCCTTTTGCAAACTCTTTGCAACAGTTGACTGTTCGTTGCGTCATGTCAGCACATAGTAACGCCGTCTTAAGGGCTTCAATGCCACATGAAACTGTTATGGCCTGCCAGTATAATACTGGTAGATCATCTACTGATGATGGCAAAGAATACCACCAAGGCGGCTAACGTCCATCAGCATTTAGTGACGAAATATCCGCTCGCCCCTTTTTAAAGTAAAGTGGCTGGCTTGCGAATTGGGCTGAGCTTCTACAACATCCCGCTAGGGCAAGTAGCCAAAAATAATAGAAGAAACTAAGACTAATTTTCGAAAATGGCTACCAGGGTCCAACCGCGACGTCAAATAAACACCGTGAGCCGTAACTACATATGAGGATGTCAGAAGTAACATTTGCCTGAAAATCAGAGAGGTAAATGAAGACATACAATTTGCACTCCTCGAAACGAATACCCGTTAAAAAGCAATGTCACTGTCTTGATTGACCTCTGCTTATTGCTTAACAATTTTCGTACCCTCTTCTCTCTTCTCGGCACTGCGCAAGCGTAGGTTACGTGCGAAGATAGCGCACTCGATGCACGCGACCTTTCGACGAGTGTAGACAGCATGGTGGTTGGCTGAACCAGCCGTCTGCTGTTGCTGTAGATCGTTGTCAAATGGTCAAAGAGAAATTATTGAGTTTAAAACTTTCGTTTATTTGAATTGTTTCCATAAGTTTGTAGAGTGATTGTCCCACTCTTCTCGTGGTAATATTGAGGGTGTCACAAAAGTACAACAGGTGTAGTTAGGTATGCAAGTGAAGCGTATCTTATGAATGCTCTCAGAAGATTTCGATTACATGCAGCAAACGTTGCGTGACTATATGGAATTCAGCATCACATATATGTACTACCAGGTGTTGAAAGTTTGAAGGGTTAATTTAGTTTAACTGCCCGAATTGCAAACTCTCAAAGTAATATTTTAAAGCGGTACCCTCCGCACGTTTTCAGACATTGACTGTGGCATTTAATTCGCACCATAGTGTCTTTCTATATTACTGCCAGGATCAGCCCTGTGCATTGCGCGCAGTCGGCTGTTCCTTGCCACTGCTAAAGGCAACTCAAAAGCAGCTGGCGCCAAAATTCTATTCCAACCAGCACATAATTTCCCCACAAAACCGCGTTGATTTCCGTTCGACAGCACAATGCACTCGGTCATGTTTGCACGGATGAAACGCTTGCTCCGAAATATGCAGGCAATAAAGACTCATGATGCTGTTATTTCAGGAGCAAGTGTGTTACTAATATGCCAGTATTCACAGCCTCGTGTGTTTGCATATTGAAAGAAAGATCGGCCAAAAACTTATCCACTTGGTAACGAAAACAACGAGTTTTCCAAACATTCAAATTTGAAAGTATTTTATACATCAAATACAATTGCTTAGATATGTATCAAATGTTCATGATAATTTATTTCTTTTCGGAACCGTGTTTCTTTCCTCAGTACATATACGTTTATGCCAATTTTGCCTAATGTATGAGCCGGGGTGTTAAAAGAGAAGAAAATTCTTTGTCGTCACATAAAATTTTCTAGTTAGTCCCAACAATGCCCATTACCAGGAATAGCCAATAAGAGCGCCTACTTATGGAAAAATAAGGCATCACACGACATTTTCTTCTAGCACTCAGCGCAAAGTGGTATCAAGCGTAGCGAGCTAATAAAATGAGGCGATTTGCTAGCTGTGCCACGATCGAAGGCCACACCGCCGATTTGACGGTTAAGATAACGCATCAAGAACGGAAGCCAATGCGCCCATATAACGTCCGCAATGTCGATCACTTGCAAAGCGTGCCTTGGAGCCAAGTTCCTTCATGATTATTACGCTGGCGTCATTGTTAGCGCGTGTATAACCTTAGCGCCTGCCCCACCCCGGAGAAGGCGTAATCTGCATCTCATGTGGAAGCATTCGTCTTCCGTTGGACGTGAGCAGCTGCTTAAGTATCACGCAGAACGCCGTGCCAGCTAATGCACAATAGAGCTGCACATCTTGAGAGCCCATATCGTTTTATGACACCTACATAAAATATTTTGGTTTGTAATACTAAGACATATTACCACCGGCTGAACAAAACAAATCAAACAAGTGTCCTCAAATCACCGTTGCATGTTGCGAGAATGACAACCTTTCTTCGTAACCTTTGCTTGTTTACTTGAGCATTTATTGCTCGTTTTTAGTGTTTTTTTGAACAGGTCTGTCTCGAATGGTGGCTAGCGCAGCCTCCACCAAGGGCACGAGGTGTTGAGGTGCGGCTCTAATTGCGAAGCAAACTGCATTCCAGCACAGAAACCGGTCTCTAGTAACGTTATCTCAAAGCAGTGTCGTTGGTGCGCAAGTGGCAGAACGCTGGGGCAGTATGCGATACGTAACGCAGCAGAGAAAGGCCACCGGAAAGCATTTGCTTCGCAGAGAGTAATTGGAACACGATTGTCTGCGGGTGACCGAACCCTAACTGTGGTGCGTTCGGAATCGTTGATGGAAAATACTTCGACTGTTGCGGATTTTTTTTAACTGATTTACATACTTGCACGTAAAGTGAACTACATTCTTTACCCCTTGTTAACATCACGAGGCGCTGAGGGGACACGACGCAAAAGTGCATTTGTTGGGTTATCCGCAATACCAGAAGAACCCATGAATGATTGGTTTCAATTACATTCTGCACTGAAAATTGGTTTAGAAGCTTCTACAAGTGAAGTAATTGTGAAAACAAAAACAACCTCAGACTAAATTCGAAACTTGGGCTTGTTGGTTAAATCTTGTAGGCACCGTTCAAGCACAAGGGATGAATAATGAGGGCACAGAGACGGCTCTAAGTTGATGAACCATATAAGCACACATTATAGCTCTCGTTTAGCACGCGAGTTGGGCCTTGAGTATGACAAGGTTCAGGTTCCCAGTTCTTCATGCTTTCCTATCCTGTGCTAAGGAACGGACAGGCAGAATCGGCCCAAAAGTTATCCTTAAATGAATGTCATGGGGGTTTTTGAAGACGGTGGGTTTTTACGCGTTCGTTACACTATAAACATCCGTATACAAAGCATTATGACGAATGTAGCACCAAGCCCACGCGGGCTCGCTATGTACAGGTGATTCCCCTTAGGGAAAGGCCGTTTCATGAAGGAGATGCCTCATTGACCCACCCGTTTTACTAATTTTGAGACGTGCTGGGGCTCTATTTTTTATTTAGAGACGTTTCCTCTTGCGATAACATCGGGAAAATACAGTGAAAGAGGAACCCATTTTCAGTATAAACCTTCAATGTGTAAGTTGTTTCTTTTTTGTTATACATGCATCGTTAATTGTTTTCCTGTAACAACGCCGCATAATTTGGAAGTTCCATTTTTTATATACGCCAGTTGATGAAATAAAAACGCAATATACATGCAATTTAAAAAAAATATTCTTCACTTGCGGTATAGTCTTTACGTCACCTCTCGGTGCTGGAAAGGTAGACCATATAAGGGGGTCTGATACCGAAGTCGATTGCGTTTAGACGTCTGAGCGTCTTTACGAAACTAACGTTTATTTACAAACTGATAAAAGGGCGAGCATGCAGTAATAATCGCAGAGTAGAAAACAAAAACCTGTATCTTCACTGCATCTCAAATAATACTTTGGAGGTCCTTTAAGCAAGTCGCCCTTTTTTCTGTGAGCTGCTACCCCAGAGTGAACACGCGCTTTTTTCAAATCACCTTCAAAGAAACGAGCGAATTTAAGCTGTAACAAGGCTGTGCAAGTCTACATTAAGGCCTGGAGCATCGTTACGCGTGCGGAATAATGTTGACCTCTCCACACCAAATACCGTTCATTTCACTAAACCAGTTTCAACTTTTGCCTGCTATACTTATGTGAAAGAATCAGTCATCTTCGCGTAGAGGTGCGTTAGAAAATACATTAAACAAAGGGTAGCACAGTACACATTACAAATAAGCAACTACACTTCATTTTTATCTTCACCAATACCACAATATCTTCATTATCTTCACCAATATCAAAAATTGCAATTAGCACTGTCAATGAACTTTGTTAATTACTCGTTTCGAATGCATGAGAAGCTCCAGAAGCAAACTCTTGCAGCGGCGTCGGAAGCGTATAGACAATTCCTACCAATATGTTCGTACAAATATTCTTAAACACCTCACAGCGTCCTTACATTTATTTTCAAAAGCAAAACCTATTGGGTTTAATTTTATGGTAGCTTCAACTACTTGGTACAAAGGTAGCAACTCCTATGCAACGCATCGGACGCTTAGTATTAGCCTGCGCATAATAGTATCGTACAATATGCCGCAAGTGCCTCAAAATTAAAATATTGTCCGGAGTCCTGGACTTGACTGCTGCTTGCTATTATAATAGGTATCTGGTCTGTTCGACAGTCAGTTGCATCACATTCTCTTTAGAAAACAGACTGCAGGTAAGTTACCACACCTGGAAGGCAGCGCAAACACGCCGAACAATTCATGATCATACACTGACTGGATGCATGGCTGGCGTCACTGCTCTCTACTCCCCTTCTTTAGGTCGGCAAACATTTTTATTCGTTTAATTATCCTTGGATTTCATCCGTGAGCACACATAACTTTATGCTACCGGGCAATACATAACGCTGGCTGTTTTACTTTAGCCACAGGGGGAATGGAAGAGCCCATGCCAATAATCTCCCTCATGTTACCCCTTCGTATCAACGTCCGCTTTTTCCTCTATTTTATCATAAAGGTTTTCAAAATAATTGCACCTCTCGACTATCTTGCTATTTGTGACAGTCCAAGAGTGGCAGATATATAGTAATGCCGAAAGTTGGGCGAGTTGGTTAACATTCATGATGGAAAATAGCGCGAAAGTACACGAAGGGCGGAAGGAAGTAAGACACGGACACGCGCTAACTCGCAACTGCAGGGTTCATTTCTGAAGCACGCAATAAATACAGGTCAATTGAAAAAAAATAATAGAAGAAACAAAAGAAAAAGGAAAAGAAAAAGAGAGGCAGCCTCCTAAATGGAAAGCTAGGTCATAACATAGGCAGTAACACGCAGAACACGTGCCACTCATTGCTGGGGAGGAAAGAAAGAAAAGGGAAGATACACCTAAGTAGATAAGTAAAGTCAATGTAAAGTAGAGGCTAAGAAATCAAATTCGCAATCTACCAAGTTAACCGACGGCTCGCTGACACACAAATTTTGACATTTTTTAATATGGTAAGCCTCGATAATTTTACGAACCAGCTTGTCACGATGTCTAAAAAGAACGGTGGCCATAGAAAAAAGCGGTGTGCACTTTTGTTTCCCCTTATGGTCCTCTTTAATGCTACAAGCGCGGCAATGCTCCGGAAGATTCCCAGACTGTTCTTGTAAGGAGTTGTGGTGTTCCCCTTGCCTAACGTTGAGACACCGCCCCGTTTGTCCTATGTAAACGCCTCCGCAAGACAAAGGCAGCTTATACACCACGCTGATCCCACACGGTACAAACGGCGAGCGGTGCTTAACGGAGCAACCGCGCCTCTTTTTCTTGTCACCGCCAGTTTACTGCCGATTTCGAATATGTAAGCACAAACTGTTCAATTTTTTCGGTCCATAAAAAAACCACGCAAACGCCATAGCGGCTTCCTACCTTCTTTAGTCCGTGTGCCATCCTATGGACATACGGCAGGACACCAACCTTTTGACGCTCCCGAGTAACAAGTTTCGACTTATGGCCCGCTTTAATCCAATGCACCAGTTTTCCACAAGTCACCTTAATAACATGCATGGGATAGCTTGGTAGATTGCGAATTTGATTTCTTAGCCTCTACTTTACATTGACTTTACTTATCTACTTAGGTGTATCTTCCCTTTTCTTTCTTTCCTCCCCAGCAATGAGTGGCACGTGTTACGGTGTGTTACTGCCTATGTTATGACCTAGCTTCCCATTTAGGAGGCTGCTTTTCTCCTCTCTCTCTCTCTTTTTTTTCCTTTTTCCTTTTGTTTTTCTGTTATTTTTTTCAAGTGACCTATATTTATAGCGTGCTTCAGCAATAAACCCTGCAGTTGCGAGTTAGCGCTCGTCCGTGTCTTCCTGCTGTCCTTCGTGTACTTTTTCGCGCTATTTTCCATCATGAAGATATATTGTAGCATGGTTTAAAGAGGTAATTTCGCGTGAGTTGTATATCCGTGACCTCTGGCAGGAGCCCTCTTCATACCAAACACCAACGTGATGTAAAAAAGGGCTTACACACTAGCAGCGGAGGATACCTATATGGGTGTTATTCTTAATTGTTTATAGGTAATTATTTTAAACCCTTTGAGAGATAGGTCATTGTCGTCTATGCAGCCGGATTGTACAGCAAAGCGGACTATGTGTGTGATAGATCTAAATGATTGATCAATTAATTAAGTAAAACTAAATAATTGATATTGTTATTTTTGAGTTTAGGGGCGAGCATTATATTAAAATGAAGGCCGGCAACAGAAAGGTCGAGACTACTTTCGAATTTTCTGTGTCTGCTATGCGGTCCGAAATATTTAACGACAAAAATGGGCATTTATAGTTTGTAAAGCTGACTTCCCGCAATGGGCATTTTGAAACCTGCGTCGCTGGGCGCGATAATGTCGCAGAGATAACATCCACTGCTTCTACGGCATTAAACAAACAAGGCAGCGCCATTTACAAAATCTGTGTTGCGGGAAGGCAGTTTGAAAAAATAAAAGGGGGCATTTTTTTCTATGAAATGTTTCTTTATTGCTGATAATGAAAATTAAAAAAGTGGACTCAGCTTTTCGCTTTACGTCCTAATGTTGTTAGTATAATTTTGTCCCCTAAAACTAGAAATAAAAAGGTCATTATTTATTTCTTGTTAATTCTTTGATTAATTACTGATCTCTATTACGTACCTAATGCCCTGTTTACAGTTTATTTCACCTGCACAGACTGCACTGACATACCTCGTACAGAGTTTAAATAAGGACCTGTAAACAGTTAAAAAAAAAAGACACCCTGTATAATGGCGCACGTTACACGCATAGCAATTGCATCATTAGAAGAAAACAAATATCGCATTCCTGAAGCATGGCCGTATGAAACGCACAAACAGCCAGCGCCCTCTTTTACGTCAAAACAGCTCTCCTTGGAATTCGAGTCCCACGATTCCTTCAGCAACAGTACTCTCTGAGGAATTACAAAAAAAAAAAAAAAAAACATTAAGCATTCTGTCATTGAGCAAATAGAAGGGCCGCCAGTCAACGTATTGAAATCTCGCTTACAATGCAGGACTCGTATATCAGGAAGGCGTGACCGAAATGTATCGCGCGTTCTGGAGGAAACGAGTATACGGCGGAATACGTACGGCGCGCGTGGATTGAGCGCTGGACAGACTACTAACGCTGTTTGCTCTCCCCACAAGGATACCGCTTCTGGCGCTCTTCACTGACTCGCGCCGATACATACACGTGGGCTTTTACACGTCATCGGCAAGGCCCTGTGTGATTCACTGGCATTTGAGAAATAGAGAAGGTATGTGCTGGCGCTGTGCTGTAACGGTCAGCTCAGTAGCAAGGCCTTTTCCTTACGGCTGATAAGGACATGCCAGACACTTTCCAGTGCAATAGGCTGCTGCAAGAAAGAATTCAGAAGTTCAACGCCTGTACAACAATAACGATCCCTGCGGCATCAGAAGCTTTAGCAAAATATAACATCTCCGAATTTTCGGGAGCAGGTCTCTTAGTACGCTATGTGGAAGCAACTATATGGACATAAAAATTTTCTTCTTGATACAGAAATCATTTCTCATACCTAGCATTTATTAGAAGTTTATAAATAAACAAAAAATCTAAAATAAACAAATAATATTTAGGTGTGACAATATAATATTTCATTCTTTACCGTTATGTCTAATCTCTTCAGTAATCCATATTTCAGCTTCGATTAGCTTTAACCACTATTTAATAGTTACATTAACCACACAATACTTGTTTAAAATGATTTGTCTCTCTGGAAGGATGAGGATATTCTTCATTCTGACGCTTTTCGGCTCTCCTCTCGTTAGAGCCAGCTGCTTTGCCTGAGTTCGCTGACCTTACAGGTTATCCTCCACATTGTATGCAGCGAGGGGCACACGGGAAAAAGAAAGAGACCCTGAACTTGAATCAATTTTGTGCCTATCTCACGTCTCAAAATTGTTAATTCAATGCTGGCTATTCACGTACGCACATACCCAGATGAAATGCGTTTGGCGCATACTAGCGTAGAGAAACGTAACAATTGGAATCTGCACCGAATCAAATAAGTTTGTGTTTAACGGAAGCTACAGAAAAAGTGACATCTTGGGGCTCAAGGATTTAATGCGGTGAAAAACCCTAACTATCCCATAGGATTTGATTGGAATTGTTTAAAATTGTACGGGTGTTATTTCCCAAAAAGTAAAAGATCTAAAGTGCTTCAGCCCTGCGAGCACTCCTTAGCAGGTCAAAATTCAATAACACCGATTTATACTTACAAATATTTCACGCAATAAAACCCTGCAGCACACTATGCTGTTGTCAGATGGACTTTACGTTATTTTTGTTTCGTAATACATGAGGCTTGAAAAGGGTGATTATCAAAAATTCATGTTTCTTGAAGATGTTTTAAGTTGTCCACGAGGAACGGGCTATGTCATACGGCAATATATGCGCTTCCGTAAAATTGCGTATATTTGTTATGTCGTAGAATAGTTTGTCATGTGATGGTTTGAACACATGGTTTGAGCTCAACATGCAAACGAAAGGGAAAGAAACGGTGAGCGCTGTTTGCATTAACACCGCGTAGATTGATGTACGTCGTTCGTCATGCGAAACGCAAGCACAAGAATTTGGCCTCGAACCACTGAACCTGATGAAGTTTTGACACTGAGGCTATTTATTTTGCAGTGCAGAGATGCTTCGACCGGTATCAGGAGCGCTAATCGACAGCCCGTGTATTTATTTTGTAGAAACTATTCATTTAACGATTTTCATGTTCGCGTTTCAGCTCCCCTCATTCGCCCTACGCTGGCTTTGATGTTTCGTGTCGCGTTGTGCAACTGCTCGAACAGCTACGCACAGGCACTTTCAAGGGCAACGAACTGCATTTCTTGCGCGCCCCGGTCAACGCAATCTTTTCCTTCAAAGGGTTCGGCAGACTGGTTGGCAGCAAGGCTGATAGGTGCCGTGACCTCTCCCGCTGCTTCCCACCGCCTAAAACTAGACTCTACCCAGGCGGGGTCAATTCGGCTATGCCGCAGTTTCGATTCAGACCGCATGTGGTAACCACGGCGAAAGAATAGATACATGTGCGACCCAGTTCGCAGAACACGAATAAGAATGGTGCCACTCGAACATTTTGGAATAAACGATAAAGGATGAGAAAATAAAAGAGAGAAAGAGCACGTTTTTCGAACGTTGCTCGTAGCTGCAGTCCGATCCCACGCTGCCATATTTGGCGCGCAAAAAATTGCGCAATCCTGTTTTGCAGCGCTGGCCGGCGACTTGGCAGACGCTATTTATTGCTGTACGCGGAGAGCAGCTAAGCATGAATTACGCAACACGTTTGCGAAGCTCTGACATTAGGTCGCAAGGACTGTTTGTTTTAAACACCAATTTGTCTTTTTTTTTTACTTATGTCCTAGTATGGTCGAAGGTCTGCGTGTGCAGTGCCTTTCCCAAAGAAAAAAAAAAGCTATCTCAACCACGTGAGGGTGTTCTCATACAGTTGCAGGGGGAAACTGGACTTCACTCCTTCTTTTAACTTTCTATCTCCTGCATTCCATTCCCCCTTTCTTAACTTATGCCTTATGAGAAACTTCTAAAAAAAAAAAGAATATGGCAGTAGCAAAATGGGCACTGCCAACAGCCGCCCTCTCTGTATAGGTCTCCCAGCAGATCGCATAGCCACCATACTTCTCAAATAATACGATGGAAAACTTTACCAGCCCGTTATTCAAAAACATAGCAGCTGTTGACACTTTATACAATAAAAGTGTCGGCTGTTTTAGAGCATTAGCTGCAATGTTTTCATTTGCAAGTTTCTCGTTATTGCGCTTTATTGCTGCTCCTATTACCTCATGAGTTACACGAATGGCACTATGTTATTTAGCTGCGTACAGAAAACATCCTCGTCCTTATCGTCATACCCAAGCAGGCAAGCACTATTCTATGACAGCAGCTGATGAAGCTTCGTGCAAAACTGCAACACATTCTCGCTCAGTGCACTAAACTTCGTCGTTTTCACGAAGTTCCAGCTGCACAACAGTCTCGTGCTGTGCGGTGGACATCGCTATCTTCATTACGTTCCATTTTCGCTGATCCTTCGTTTAACCAAGATAAATACGGATACGCATACTTCATCTTGCTGAAGAGAGAGACCGCAGCGGTGCTTGACAGGCTGCCGAGACCACCGATCGAATAACGAGAAGCAAGAGCGTAGTCAGTGGTCGAGAAGCTTACCAACCGTGGAAGCGAGCCAGGATCGAAGCGGCAGCCCGACTACGGCTGGAGCCGATGGCTTACGCTCGTGACTGATGGAAGGATAGTTGAACCTATATCCTTTTTTTAGTACCCGGGCGTCGAAGCCTTTCATCACATTCTTTCAAAAGAGTGATGACTATATGGTCTGTTGTGGGTCCTCTACCTAGAGAACGGAAGCTAGTGGCCCCCGCTTCCTGATTTTTGTCGTCCGCAGTCAAGTAAGCGTAACCACTCCTATATACAGCAATGAATTTTACCGCCTACCGAGCCAATGAAGCGGCCCATAGAAGGGAAGGAGGAGGCAAGGCTGAACACAAACACATTTGAACACTGGAGCATGTGTTTCCAAAGTCTCGTGCTCCCGGTCGCCAGCGGGTCACCCCAAGGCCGCCTAGACACCGGGGCGTTTTCTGCCTGCGGAAATCGTGGTGATCAATTTTCCGAACCGCCCTGCCGTTTGGCGACCGTGGACACGTTCGCGTTTACTAAGTACGTTGTATATCGGCACACTTCGGACGCTTTACTGGACCGGAACTCCTTTAAGCATTGCGGAACCGCAGCACTTGTCATTTTTTTTTTCCTCTGGCTCATTCCTTTTTGGGCGAACGATGGCTGCCTTTAAACATATGTTTCACCGTCTCCTTGGCATTTTGTTTGCTCACGTGGATCGGCGTCCTTGTCTTTACGGACTTACTCTGACGTATGCGTACAGGAATTCCCGTGAACAGTAGTCATTGGAATGAAATACAAGTGGAACACAGAGTAATTGAAATGACTAGTGTTTTTGGTTGTTTTATGCGAATGATGTCTGGCAACTGCGGTCGAAACCCTTATGACGATAATTAAATTGATGGTATGCAGAGCTGTGTACAGTCTGTAAGAATATGGGCATGTTTGTGCATAAGTGGAATATATAATACCTATCCCGCACAACCATTTTTGTCGCCATGGTTTTAAAATCTTTTGAGAAATTAAATAGATGAAATGTAAAACCGCAGCGTTATTCATTCTTCGCAAAAATAGTATAGTTCGTGAATAAAATAAAAACTGACGACATTATTTTAAATGTGGCGATCGCTCAGCCTTTCGTACTGAACGCTATTTTAAGTGTTGGCCACATGTAGTTAATTTGGTTTTGCTTTCTTCTTTTTTTTCTGCTTGGATAAAGGCGAAACAACTTTGATATAAAGGGTAGTGGACAAAATTAGTGTTATTGATTAGAAAGCGGGCCTGGTTTCTTGGCTCATATATTTTAGTTATTTTGTTTCTATAAACCAATGTTGCTATTATTGGGATATGCGAAAGCCATTTCAAATAATAATTTTTCAAGGCAAAGCAGGGATTCTTTAATGACTCAGGTACACTGCAATAGGACTTGTCGGGCTGCTTGGTTCATTTGAAACAATGAAAGGCTGCGCTACGGGGGCAAAAACTGAGAGAAGAGAAGACACGGGTTTATGAGTTTATGCGCTTATGTGTGTCTGGTTTCTCTTTAGTCCTTGTACTCGTACCGTAGCTTTGTCTAGCCTCATATATTTGCGCATACTCTCAGGTTAAATGGATCACCGCATTGTCAAGTTTATGGCCGTTTTTGTGGCCAAGTTATTACAGTAGCACGGAATGCGGATTTTATGTTAGTGCGCATATCACCTTGGTTTAAAACACGACTTTAATAAATTGTGATACACAAATAAAAAAAGTAAGCGTGTGTCTGCGTGCGCAATATTGTACGCATAAGCATTTATTTTAGTTGTGCACGAACTCATGGCATAACATGCTTCTTCTTTTCCTGCATCAGAATACTTATGAAAACTATGTGAATTCGAAAACAGAGTCAGACAGCGCGCGAATCCAAACGCAGATGTGAGCGCATCAATGAGGGAAAGACAGTAGATTATATCAACTATTATATTGATATATTGTTTTCTTGAGAGTGTTCTTCTTTTGCGCAGTGGAAGCTTAAAATAAATGTAGAAAATACTAAGCGGAAAATTTCCTAGAGATGAAAGTTATATTTGTATACACTTCTCATTACCAGCTTAAGTTTACTGCGACCGAATTCATGCTAGTTGATATTTGGACGTAGATAATTTTTTTTATTACACGACTCCACTCATGGCAAGAGTAATTGAGAGTTGCGCTATCATACACAGAAAGGCTGTACCAATATTTTGCTAATTCAGCGCACTAGAATGTTCGAGATCTATTCGGAGCGAGTCTCTTTGCTATTAGTACAGTAATACCTGCTGTGCTAAAGACAATAATGTTTCACGAGGGGAACACGCTTCGTCTACTAGGTAACCGCTTCTCAAGTTGGCAACACCACGCATGGAATAATGCCACTTTACGGTGTTGTCGTAAGTGCACTGTCGAAAGCAGCTGGCAAGCATGGCTAGGGTACTGCGGGATAGAAGGCTGCGCGGTCTTGGCTACTGAGTTAAGTTACGCAGCGCTGGCTCGTTTAGTCACGCCCAAATATAATGCGTACTTTCTTGTTCCTCGTTATAGCCACGTAGCTGTAATTAATTGCGAGAAGTAAGTTTTATAAGAACCGTGGAAACCACGTAGACGAGATACGAGGGCCAGAAAACATTCTAGAACTTGTATAAACTCTTATTCGGCAATAGGGCCTCGACGTTCGATGGCGGCAACACAGGCTGTAAAACACAATACTTTCTTTTTCTAAAACTCATCCTAAATTCAACGTGACTCCGTTCCACATATGGATGCAGCATAAATATTTTCACTTATTGCCCTATTTAAACCACCCATACAAAATTTACTCACAATCTATAATAATCAATTATTGCATCATTGAAATGCAATTCATAAATGAAAAATTTATATCTAACAGTATCTATCAGAAGAGTCAGTCGCTTTTTTAGTCTGGAGATGCGCCCGCAGCACCAACACAGTTAGTGCTTGTGACAGATATTGTCCGCAGACGTGCTTACAAACCAACCGTGGTAACCTGCATCTCATGAACAGGGCCTTACCGCACACAAGACGATCATCGCGAGTCGGCTGCGGTCAGCGCCGGCAGGCAACGACGTCGCCTTGGCGCGACGTGTTTGTAACCACAGATTTCCACGGACTTCGATGCTTGAGGACGTGTAAGCCTGGCACCCCTCGGCGCATCTTGTCGCGTACGGCGCCCACTGCTTTCCACTGCAGGTGCCCGGCCCGGACTCCCGCTCCTCCGGGCGAGCCGCCGCAAAGAACGACTCCGCAACA
The DNA here is from genome assembly GCF_055883805.1 of Amblyomma maculatum. Classification (NCBI taxonomy): domain Eukaryota; kingdom Metazoa; phylum Arthropoda; class Arachnida; order Ixodida; family Ixodidae; genus Amblyomma; species Amblyomma maculatum. The sequence goes on from NC_139346.1 coordinate 68,248,400, forward strand.
GGCGACTGGGTCGGCGTCGATGCGGAGTTTCGCAGCAACGGGGACGGTCACCGAAACTACACGGTCGCGAGACAATCACCACGACGCACGCGCGCACAAATGACACGGAGCGGCTAACGGTGGCTGACCGCTTCTTCTTTTAGCCGAGGGAAACAACGGGCGAGCCGTAACGCAACGGTCCGAACGGTCCGGCGCCAATTACCGGTACTGGGGTTTGGAGGCTGCCGAAGCTAGGACGTTCCGGGGAAAGCACGTCTTCTTCGGCATGCGAGACACGCTCGCGGCGCCTTCTTCTCGCCCAAGCGTCTTCTCCCTCGGTCGCTCTCTTCTCCGCGGGATTCCGTCGCACGCGTCTCTTGGCCGCAAAGGCCGAAGGCACCAACTAGTGAACGCTGGAAGAGCAGCGCACTCTTACCCGTTCACGCTCTCCTATGCGGTGCACGAGCACCCCTTGATGGTGGCGCACGCAAGAACGCCCGCGCGACGAGAGAGGGTGCCGAGAACAAAGAGAGAAAAGGAAATAGCTGGAAAAATAGAACCAGTTCTCCTGGGGTTTCCCTCTCTCCTCACCGTTATTTTTTATTCGATTTCGGGGGAAGGGAAAGGCAGCGACGATTCGGCCCTGTCTGCTTTGCTACGGTGAGTGAACGTTACCGGCGGGCCCAGCGCGATGTGGGCCAGCGATAGATTCCACCAGCGTGCCACCTCCGAGAGGTCTGATCTGTCCCGCCGCCGCTAACGGACCGCTGCCGGGCAAGCGCGAGCGCGTTTTCCACCACTCTCACCACAACCTGCCCTCTCCTCCTGGCACCTCACCAATCGTCCCGCGTTTCTTCAGCGTCGCCGAATAGAGGAGAAATTTTTCTCGTGCCCCACCACATGTCCAGTCAGTATGAACAACACGCTCTGCCCGTCCCGCCGCTACCTTTTTCCGTTACTCCTCCGTCGCTTCCGTCCCACTGTCAGCCCCGCCGGTCACCGTAGCTCGTACTTTTCTTATTGTCCAAAAAGCAGTCTTGTCGAGGACGCAGAAGTCGGGCGTTGTGGCCTGCGTCTCCGAAACATCTTCCTCTCCCCACGTCTCCCTGGTACCGAGCGCGGTCGTCTCTTCTCTCCGCTTAGTGTACGTCGTCGTGCCTGCACGTCTTTTCATTGCTGGCACGCTTTGCGTGCTTGCCCGCGATCGCTGCTAGTCCTCTCGCCCTCGGGCGTTCGTCGTCGGCGTCGCCGAGCTGACGATTTCCGCCCTCCTTCCGCTTGTCTCGCGTGCGTTGGTGTATGTCATCCGGGCGTTGGTAATGCATCCAGGAACGATGCTGTGAGCGATTCCCGTTCCCAGTGACGGCGGAGAGCCCCTCGAGTGCTCGCTAGACAAGCGCTGTTTGATCGTGTCCATCGAGGTGTACCTTGTTCGAGACGGTTTCGCCGGCGGGTTACCGGCGTAAGACGTCTGGCTAGCCTCGCATGCTTCACTTCCCAAAAACGAGGATGTGACTGGTGTCATAAGTACTCTACTGCAGTTGGCATAGGTTATAAAAATAACTTGAACACCACATTTGACAACATTCCGATATGCCTTGTCCGCTTTCGGTCCACAACATTTCGAGGAAGGGGCCTCAACACATTAGGTTTATACGGGTCGTAAACAGATGGCTTATAAAACAGGAAATACAGTTGAAACTCGAATTATCGAATTTGAGGGGAGCCGTTCGTTAAATCGGGAACTTCCTTATAATAAGTGAGACATGTCTCGGCCCTATTATTTGGTATATTCGATTACAAGGTGCAGCGGTTCTCAAAAAGGTACCGCTGCATGACACTTGCGAATCGTTAATGCTCCCAAAATGAAATGCGGCCAGCAAAAATGACAGGCGCCGGTAGCACACAAGAAGCAAAAAATTATTACTCATTAAAAAGACCCGAGGGGACTAACAAAATTATTTTCCAGCAAAGAAGTTGATGTTCTTTGCCTGCATGTGCCTTGCGAGCAGTGGCCGCGCCAATTTCTAGTATGTCTGAAAAGCTAAGTAGTACTGTAGGCCTAACAAGCTGAGCTTGTGAGAAGCATGCACTCAAAAGCACGGGAAAATATCCGCAGAAGAACAATGGCGAACGAACCACACAAAGCACGCCACAAAAAAAGCACCGAATTGCAACACCGCCCCTTGGAATACAACATGAGACTTTTTTTTTTTACCGCTGGTACAATCTGGTGATTTTAACTGGACACTACAACTTTTGGTTTGTGCCGCGCAGTTTGAAAAAAAAAAATGTATATATATATAACACGGGACGACTGTGCCCGCACTGTTAGCGTGGGCTCGCAATCAATAAATTATTAGGTGCTCTCTACAAAATAGACCAAAACAGCCCCTTTCCCCCTTCATTTTTCGAAAAAGGTTCGTTTAATCGGGACAGATCATGGAATTGATTTCGTTATTTCGAGTAAGTCAGAACATTGGATCCTATGGGCGTCTGAGGGAGAATTATATCTTCCTTAATTCGGGCTTCGTTAAATCGAGTTTTGACTTTTGTGGTTTCTGTAGGTCTCCCTTATGCATGAAGGCTGTAAATTTTTTCACTTATTCTATGCCGATAGAGTGAAACTTCATTTGAACGAACTTGAAGGGATCTTAGGAAAAAGTGTGTACGCCTAACAGAAAAAGTGCGTGGAAGCTTGTGTTGTTTGTTGATCCAAGAAACGACCGGTGCTCAAATCCTATCTCAACCCAATTTCAGTTTGTTCCTGGGATCAGGTCTTGAAATCAGTCATTGTGTGCAAGCTGCTGTGAACCTTGTCCGGCACCATGGCCTACTAGGCAGCAAATGTCTTCCTTTCTTCCAAGAAGACCATCGCTTCAGTTCAGTTCAGTTCAGTTTAGTCGTTCAGTCGTGTCCGACTCTTCGTGACCCTATGGACCATGTCACGCCACGCTTTCCGGTCTCTCACTATCTTCCTAACATCACATAACTATCGCTTCAGTAGATCACGGTTAACCAGCATGCATACGTACGCCTTTCTTGTAATTAAATGGTGTAGTAGGGCTGGAGCTCTGGCTATGGCTGGCTATAACTGTGGAGCCAATTAAACTTGCAAAGCTAGCTATGGATTGGGCTGGCTACAAGAAGTCCAGATTCAAGCTAAATGACGATCATTTTTTGTCACGCGGTAGAGAAACGTAGCTGTCAACGCAAAAATATGCAACACAAAATGCGGGTTTTCTTGTTAAAATGCTTATTATGACGCGGGAGACATGGATGGTTCCGCGAAATAGGTTTGTAGAACTGAAATGAGCAATAACTGAATTTTTTTCAGGTATTTTCAATAGAGCTTAGATGGGAGAATTTAATAAATTTCGTACTGCTGAATATTTCGTTTAAGTGACGATCATTGAAGCGGTATTCTAATGTACCCTCATTAATAAGGCATTGAGAGCGTCCCGATGTAAGAATAAAAAAAAAAGACAGAAGGCCGTTTTTGTTATTTGGTGTGCCATGCAGAATGCAAACAGAAATACACGCAAATAGCCCTAAACGCCAGCTTATGCACACATGAAAAATTTCATTTCCTATACCTTTGCGTAATATTTAGCGATACTTTATCGTCCGTAGATTGAAGAGAATGAAGAAAATAACTCATAAATAGGGCAGTTTGAACAGAGTTCAATTTTACGGAGTAATCTTTATGTACCATAAAAATTATAGAAAGCAAATGAGCTATCTCTCTATTTTGATGATGTTTCACCTTAGCCAGAAACACGCATAAATCAGAAAGTTTGGAAAATGTTCGACAAGCGATTTTGTGGCGGGATTTATTCCCATATTTAATATTACAGTAACAGTCAATATATTCACTGACCTTGACATCGTAAGCTTTTGGTTTTAGCTATTGTTCTCGAAAACTCAACCCCGTAACTTTCCGTGGCAGTCTCACATGATCGAATATGGTTAGCGTTGGGCAACGTTGAAACCAAACATTTTGGTGCACATCTGAAGTTTAGACCGATGATAGTAATGTGTTCCCAATATATATTTTACAATATTCCACAATTGGTCGAATGCTTAGGGGAATCCTCCAAAGATGTAGTACATTTGTTATATGTAATGATTACTCATGTACATACACCCAAGCGCAGCCATACGGGTATAAATGAAAGCTATATGCAGTCCTTACCGCCTCATCAATTGAGAATGCGTGTTTACTTTCATGAGCAAGTGTCTTTTGAACAAAATCTTACTACATTCTTATTAAATGCTTTGTACTTGTTATGCCGTACTAAGCTTCCCTTCACAACACTTATTGTTACGGAGTTGCTGAGGAGAAAGAGAGAGAGAGCAAACTTTATATAGAACAAAAAGTAGTGTAGAGCTCCCGTGGTTGGGTCCTTATTTCAGGACTCCAGCGGCCTTGGCTGCCCGGCTGGCCCAAAGCTAGCCTTTCAATTCATAACTGGACAGCGCAGTCTCCCACTGCTCTGACGTGGCGTTGTGGATTATAGGGACTGCATATATTTTCTGGCAGGCCCGTTTAATGTGATAAAGTGTCGGTTTCTGTCCACACCAGGGACATGTGTCTCTCTATACGGTCGGACGTGTGCCAGCTCTTGAATAATTAGTACGGCACAAAATTTGGTTTTCGTGAAAATAATTACGGTTACTTATTAACATACTGAAGTGTAAATAATTTTGGAGAATATGTTTTACCCTTAGCACTTTAGATGCAAAGAGCCCTCACCACGCACTTTCAGTCAATTCTAAAAGACGTACCCATTGAGTCAACTCAACTTAAATCATGCAATGTCTGCCACTCTTGCGTTAGGATAATTCGCCGCAGAATTTATTCAGAAGACGAACGGGCTACATATAAGCAACATTCTGTCATTCAGGCGGTAATTTATTCATTCAACGTACTAAGAAATTGTAAAAAAAAACATAATTGAAGGTATTGCTAAGACTTGAAAGGTAGATAGCACTCAATACAAAATAAACCGATTTACAATGATTACTATGTAAATTCATGAAAAGTGATCAGGGACAAAAGACTACTAGTGCATGTATATTATGAACCTTCAAAAATTATTTCTAGTACAAAATGAGAAGAGCCGCAGAAGTAGAAAAATACAGAAGATTTCGTCTCCCTAGACCGCAGAGGAGGAGCGAAGTTAATTCTGCCATATGAGGATTATGATTCCACAGTTTTATCAGTCACGGAATGGCAGTATTCAAAAACCCCGATACGACAAACCATACACATTAAGCTCTTGTGATTACGATGGGAATATGACGTTCCACATGGTTGTTAAAGTTAAGTATTCACCAAATATAACTACCTAACAAATATAGATAACATTTTTTTGCAAAGACGTTCGACAGAAAAGTCTTCCACTTTGGTTAACAGTGCGCGAAACAAAGAACCTCATTTCGCTGTTTCCATCCTGTTCCCGCTTTACCCTGTGAAGAGGGTGTAGCTACAGCGGCGGAGATAAAAGCCCATCAGTGCCATAGTTTGAGAAAAAAAAGAATTGGTTCTAAACTCGAGTAACAAGCCTATGCGGTACTCTTCCACTTAAGCGGACAATGCTCTGAGGCCGACGACCACAGCCGATTTTGTGGTTATTGCCGATTTTTCTGGACTGACCGGTGGCAATATTCGTCGACCTCGTTCTTCAGTCAAACGTGCGATAAAATAGACATTTTGCTCAAATATGCCAATGAGCTGCACATCATTATGCCAATACTGACCAGTCTAAAGATAGCAAGCAGTCGGTTACGCTGATTTCCCCTTCCTGTGTTTTGCGGTAACGAACGCCTCGTAACTAACACGCTTCGTAACATTCTTTTTCCTTGTTGTTAACGGAACTGGGTAGACTAAGCAATGATGTGGCGTCTCCTTGCTTGCGCAATTTTTGTTTTCGGCGATAAACGCGGTAGGCGCACCGTAATATCGTTAGTTATCTTTCTTGGAACAGGCAACGCTTACTAGTCCAATAATAGCCCTTGAGCAACGACGTCATGCAGTTTAGATGCTCAGCGCTGTTTCGATAAGAGTGAACGAAGGCGTTGCCGCTGATGGCGGCATTGCACCCTCAGTAGTGCACGATACATGCGCTTTCTAGGTCTTTGTTCTAGAGACGGTGAAGACAACGACGAATCTGTCTATTTTTAGCCCCATCGATCTGTTCAGTTCGGGCTAATGAACTGTCGAGACACGGCGTCGGCGCTTGCTGCTTTCTTGTCGCTGGACGCCGTCTCACGGGCTCGCGCCTCATAACAATGGCAGCTGAGGAAAGCGCCGCCCACGTGTTTGAAACGAGCACTTCGCCGAGCGGAAAGCAGGATTCCAGCCATGTTCGCTTACTCTTTTGGCGAATAACAATGGGTGTATTGTTTTTCATTGCCACCTGGAAAACAATGGGAGCATTGAAAGTATCCTCGCACGCCCAAACGGCGGCGATTGCGTCGCCCTAGGCGGTTGTACACGAGGTGTTCCGAGAGGCGCCGTCTCACTGATAACGACAGCCCGCCGTAGCAGGACCGTGACTATGTGCAGGCGCTGGATGTCATATGAGAGATTTGACTTTACCTGAGACATCTAAGAAAACGAACAGAAATAAGCAAGGACGGTCCGAATAAAATACGTCGGTTCGTACTCCACAGATGCAGCAAGACATGAAGGACAGTCCTAGTAAAGGCTGAATATTTCCTCGTCGGACCTCTCGCGTTTAAGCAACCCGTATAAGAAGACACAATTGGTTTTAGTTATACTAGGTGCCGCATTACAGCAGACGTAAGTTAACTGGTACCCAGGATGAAATACTAACCCAACAATTATAGTGGAACACGTTTGTACGGGCATCTAAGCAGCAAAAGAAGTTAATACCACCATTAGTCTCCAAGCCTGATACCGTCATTCGATATCATTCTTTGCAAGAACGATGCCAGAAGTATATAATGTCATATGCTCTAAAATTGCGTCATGAGAGATGCAGAAAAACGTCGCTTTCGGCACAATCAAAGGGGGAAGTCGTCATTTCATCTGAATTATTTATTTTATTTTCGCTCTCGTCTTAATTGGAAAGAGAGGCAATCACTATAAAACGGGATTTCAGCCCAAAACCTTTGCGATCATACATAAATTAATAGGGTGTGAATTTTCGCTTCAGTCAAGGTATTTTAAGGCATACATTAAATAGTCGCTTGAGAAGCGGTCTGCACATACGTGGGCTACCATTGCATTTACATTATCGTTAGATCGGGACATTTTTATTGGTACATACGTTACTGAAAAACAGGAACACCGACGCGAAGGTACGCATAGGATAGGATAGGAAATACGTTAGTTTCTCTAGGAAGGTCTTGTGCTAGTAGCAGAAGAGGTCCATCTTCCGTCTTCTCACAGGGTCGGTGCCCCTATTCCAGGGCTCGCGCTGAGCTTCGCTGCTCGCTAGGCGTGCTGGATTAGACCTAGTTGGCAATCCAGATCGCCGCTGGAGAGCCGGCTCTCCCACTATTCCGCACTCGGGTCTTTACGAAAGCTATCGTTATTTCTACATTGCCACGTGATGTAGTATAACGAAGGCTTGCTACCACACCATGGGCAGGTGTCCCTATATTGTGACGGGTAAATTTTGCTTAGGATATGCAGGTTAGGGGATGTTCCTGTCTGCAGACTTCGCCAGTACACTGCCTCTTGTTATTTTAGATCGCGATGAGGCGGCGGATAGCGGATCCGTACCCCCGTATAGTAGTTCAGAATTTCTGAGTACGTAGGGCTGACTCGCTCGAGTAGATCGTCCGATTGGGTGGAAGCTCGGCTCGTGTACCCTCGAGCTACCTCGTCGGCGCGTTCGTTCCCCGCTATGTCGGTGTGTCCTGGCACCCAGTAGATGTTGCGTTTGACTTTTGATGGGGTCGCGCTCTGGAGGAGCCTGAGCGCGGCGCGACCTATGCGGCCGTTCATGTAGTTAGGCACGCTTCTCTCGAATCTGTAAGAATGGTACGCATAAGGCACCTTTGTGAAATGTTTTAAATATAAACGTCGTTTTTTACAACCTTTATTTAAAATTTATTGAAATAAGTTATTTTATCACTCACAGAGCATTACACGAATAATATGGTTGGCAGTGGCTAATCTATGTACAAATGTACAGAGCTAGACTAATATCCTTTCTTAGCAGTATGCGCTAACTTCGAGCTGGCATGGAGATTTCACCACTGTAAGACTTTACGAAAGAAAAAGATAGCTTGAAAAAAAAAAAATAAAGGGGACGCCAAAATTAACTCTGATTATCAACGTTTTTGCTTGTGCTCGTCGAAGCGCTTCACTTCGCATCTCCCGTGAAATCTGGAACTTCAGTATCCATCCATGAAAGTTTGAAAAATGTCCGCCTGCGCTAATTCTGATTTTATGTCTCAGGGGATAACAATTTTATTAATGCATTTCCTCAATTAAGACGCCTAGATCAGTGCTGACAAAAATACCTGTTTGATCTCGGCCTCATTCTGTTTCCCAACTCGTTCGAGTTGCAGACGGAAACGGAACTTTCAAACAACATTACGTTCCCTTCATTTCCTCTCTTTTATCGATCCGCGATAAATACGTGTTGGGAAAGTGCGCTGAATTTATTAGCTCTGCTAAGTTGCAGTGCCCGAAGGCACATCCGTTAAACCAACTGGGCTTCCGCTTTGGAGTTCTAAAAACAGAACTGCGACAGGTGTCTGCGGAGACAAATGAGAGCACAAGAAAGCCCAGAGTTCGTATCCTTTCTTCGGGCGTATGCTGGGACAGCACCGTTCGTTGCGTATCCCCTGACGTGTCGCCGGTGGAAAATGAAGAAGAGAAATAAAGTCTCGAGACTAGTCTGAGGGTAGCAGAGAGAGAGAGAGAGAAATAGAGATGGGGGGAAGGCGTGGAGGGAGAGACAAAGCAGACGCGCCTCGTTATCCGTGGCATTACAATTTTCAATCGGCTCAGTGCATTCGGTTTCCATGCGGGTGGCGCGTTCAACGCCCCGCATTACGCGCCAGGGCGGCCGATGCTTTCGGTCTTCTTGCGCGTGTTGTTCCCATGACCGCTGAGGCTGCGAGTCCTTTTGTTCGACCGCACGGCTGTAACGCACGAGGAAGCGGGAAACGCTTTGCTGGCTTGAGCCCTCAAGTCTTCTGTTTCGGGGGCGCGTGACTTCTCACGCGTATGCTCGCGGCAAATGCAGACGGCCGGTATGGGTGCTGCCATTCAAACGGGCACCGTAAATGGTTGAAATGAAAAAGGTGCAAGACGATGAATCTTGGCTAATAGAGGACGCTCTGCGCCGTAGATCGCAAGTCTGCGATCAGATGCTGGTGCCCCGGTCGAATTGGTGCTAAGGCATATTATAATTATATACAATGTTCCCAGTCGAATATAGAGTTATTTATTGTGATTGGCGCAAATGGGTGTGACAGGGCCGCCCCATCGCCGTCAGTAACTCTCAGTTTATAGCCAACGAGAAAAAAATTGATAAGTAATGTTGTCTCGAGAGTAGAATGATGGATCATTGGGTAACCTTCACTGGTCCTTTTGGGCATCCGCATATATATTGCGTTTCGGGGAGGGCTTGGTTTAGCGTATTTTGTTTATTTAAAATCATTGTGAATGCCACAATGTGGGGCTTCAAACTTTGCTTCGTTACTAGGAACAGACAAAACGTTTAATTATGCAGTAGATAAGTTAGCAGTTTCTAAGCACGTTTGGAGATCTAAAGAATGGAATCAAAGCTCACTTCAATGCTTGCAAAGAATTCATTGAACGAAATTTTAAGAAACGTTTCAGTCTGAAGAAAAAAATGCATGCCTAAACTTTATAGACGATAAGTATGATGACATAAAAGTCAACCTCAAGACGACACTTGATGAAAGTGAACGCCTGCGAAATACAAAATGAAGCATTACTAGAGCGATGTGACTGGATAACAACTCAGACAAAAATGTGTGAGGTGCATGTGATGCAGCATAAGAAGTATTCAGGAAATGCTAACTTAGGCAATAAAGATATATCCATGGAACCAGAGGAGGATCTGGCTGCAATCATCAAAAAAATTGGGAATGACGTTGGCTAAAAAATCTCGCTTGCTGAACTTTATCCGTGCCATCAGGTACCGGTGTAGGGGTACTCGTCTTTATTTACCATTGTTGCCTCATTTTGTCTTCGTGAAAAGTTGTAATGCAATCCTTCAGTAATTGAGAAGCAAACATACCCTTCATAGTGAAAAACTTGGATTGAAGACAGAGATACAGTTACATATTAATGAGCGTTTACGCCTGATTGCAAAATACTTGGTAGCACTTGGAATCGCTAAGAAAATCTAGGCCGGTTGAAAATTAGTTTCACTCTGAGGTTTTCAATATTTCACAGGGGAAGTGGAATTAACAAGGAAATAGAGATTTAGACAGTTTGCGAATGTGAACAAAATACCTTGTCAAGCGGTCAGTTGGTGGCTGCTCTTGAACAAGCGCTCTTATTTACTGCTTGCTTTGGTGGCTTTAAAAAAAATCGGTCAGCAGCATCAAGATGTTTACTTGAGCAATGAAACTCAGTCATGTTTTGACTCATTTGTTGTTTATTTTCCCTTGAATATTGTGAAGTTTAACAATAACTGGTACCATGACGAAGCGAGCAATTTAATTTTAGATGATTATACGCATTTTTACCTGAACAGACCTAGCCAAAGAGGTGACCGTGTTTCAAACCCGCACTGTTACAAACGCAAACCAGTTATCGTCTTCTGCTGCAGACTACGTAATGCTAACTGCTGAACATGGCTGCCAAGTATACTCTGAATTATACTGCGCCCTCAGACGGTAATTTTGAGAAGTGCCATGGTGTGCTTGAAAGACTCTTTCATTATGCGCCTACCAATCAACCATCCATGGTCTTAGCTGGCAATATGAACACAGACATGCAAAACATCTCTGCCTAACTAACATAACTTATGCCTCTTTGATTCTTATGGGTTTTACAACTTAACTAATGCTCCTACTCGCATAACATGCTTCCCAGCTTCTCTAGATATCATTACTACTGAGTAGAAAATTTCTCACGCGCAGTTTGGCTCGCTTCTTTCAGACGTATGTGACAATCTTTCCAAGTTTTGTTTGTACTCCTGCTTTGCACGCTAATTATGCCGGGTAAACAGTTGATAATAGTTATAAGCACATAGATATTGTTACTTAGCTGTATTCGCTGTTTGTGATGAGGATGAAGAAGCGTAACAGACTCCGAGAAGACGACGACGCTGAGTGTTGTGAAATCGGTGCCCTCATCAACGTTAGTTGTGCGGACAGCTTTGGGACTGTAAATCTTCCACGTAACATCTCTTGGTGGAGGTGAATCTATTCGATCCCCTGTCACAAGCTGGATCTCCGCAGCGGCCGCCACATCGGAACCACCACGATGACTACCGACGCCTCTACCTCTACAGCCGCCGCCCCTGCTGTTGTAATGGCCCACCCCCGTGACCCCGGAACCTTCTGCGGGACCGACGACGTCGACGTGGACGACTGGCTAGCCCTATACGAGCGCGTGAGCAAGCACAACAGGTGGGATGCCACACTCATGCTCGCGAATGTAATATTTTACTTGGCTGGGACCGCGCGGGTGTGGTTTGAAACCCACGAAGACGAGCTAACATCTTGGGATATTTGCAAACAAAAGCTGCACGACCTATTCGGAAAGCCTATTGGCCGCCACATTGCCGCCAAAAAAGCGCTGGCCTCTCGGGCCCAAACGTCTACGGAGTCATATCTCACTTACATCCAAGACGTCCTGTCTCTATGCCGCAAAGTCGACCAAGGCATGCCTGAGGAGGATAAAGTCGGCCATATAGTAAAAGGCATTGCCGACGATGCCTTCAACCTCCTGTTGTGCAGGGATTGCTCCACCGTGGACTCTGTGCTGCAGGTGTGCCGACGTTTCGAGCAGGCGAAACAGAGGCGCATATATCACCGTTTCGACCGGCTGCCGAACACGGCTGCTAGCTCCTCCTGTATCGATATCCCGACTCCTCGACCGCCTGCGAACGACAGCACTTTGACACGCATTGTCCGCCAAGAGCTTGAGGCAATGACTCCCGCGGCCTCGCTGTCGCATACACCCGACAACACCCTGGCTACCATATCACTTATTAAGGCTGTTGTTCGCCAAGAGGTTGCGAATATGGGCCTCCCTTCTACCAGCACCACCGACACCACGGATTCAGGACCTGCCCCTCCAGTAATTGCTGCCACCTCAACCAACACCGGTTTCTCGCCCCAATATCGTTACCGCAACCCAAATGAATGGCGTACCCATGACAATCGCCCCATCTGTTTTACTTGTTCTCGCGTTGGCCACATTTCCCGCCACTGCCGTAGTCGCTGGTACACGCCATCTCGTCAGTACACCTACGTTGACCGCCGCGGAGACTATGCCCCTCGCTATTCCCCACCTCGCCCCGACCAGACCCTTGCTGACCCCGGTTCCACTGTCCGTCCTGCAAACCGTTCACCATCCCCGCAAGCACGACGTTCGCGTTATCCTCATCCTCGCCGCAGTTCGCCAACGTCCTACTCTGGCCACTTACCGGAAAACTAGCCAATGCAGCTCCCGGAGGTGACGCTGCATTTATGACCCGGACTGAAAAGCCTCTGTTGACCCCTGCCCTACAAAATAACCGTATCGACGTCCTTGTGGATGGAGTTCCCGTTTCTGCTCTAATTGATACAGGCGCCCAACTGTCCGTTCTAAGCTCCTCATTTCGTCGTCGCCTCAAGAAAGTCCTTACGCCAGCCATCTCGTCCACAGTTCGCGTCGCCAATGGCAGCCCTGCTGCCGTGGTTGGCATGTGTACGACGCGAGTTACAATTGCTGACCGTCATGCCCCAGTGTTGTTCACCGTTCTACATGAATGCCCCCACGACGTTATCCTTGGCATTGATTTCTTAACAGCCCACTCTGCCCTTATCGACTGGTCTAGTGGCCTACTTCGCTTGGACCTCCCGCTCTGCTCTGAAGACCCCTCCTGCTCACCCCGACTTCGATCAGCACAGTTTAGCCGCCTTCCTCCAGAAACTGCCGTTTACATCCCTATGTCGCCATTCCCACCCGTCCCAGATGGCGACTATCTCGCTTGTCCCATTACGGATGTCATGCTGCGGCGGCACGTCACCCTTCCTCATCTAATTGTGCACATCTCCCAGAACCGCACCACTCTCCCAGTCCTCAACTTCAGCTTTTCAACTCAAGTTCTGCCCGAGGGAATTTCATTAGCTTCGCTGTCCCCGATGACCGATTGTGCCATTTCAGCTCTGTCTACAGATCATACAACTGCCGTCCCTGCCAACACCCCCTCGTCGTCCACATCGCGCCCTGATCCGCTTGACAGCATGATATCAGCTGATCTGCAACCTGAATTCGCCGCTGATTTACACAAGCTTTTGTTTACCTACAGTGACCTTTTTGACTTCGGCACCCGCCCATTGGGTCAAACGACAGTTGTAACCCACCGCATTGACACCGGGGACGCCAGTCCTATCCACAGGCGGCCCTATCGTGTTTCGCTTGCCGAGTGACGCGTCATTCAAACGGAGGTCGAAAAGATGTTAACGAACGACATAATCGAGCTTTCCAGTAGCCCCTGGGCATCCCCTGTCGTGCTGGTCAAGAAGAAGGATAACAGTTGGAGATTCTGCGTTGACTACCATCATTTGGATAAGATAACCAAAAAAGATGTATATCCTCTTCCGCGCATCGACGACGCGCTTGATAGTTTGCACGGAGCCAGCTACTTTTCATCCATCGACCTTCGTTCCGGCTACTGGCAGATTTCTGTCGACGAGAGAGACCGTGAAAAGACAGCGTTCATCACCCCTGACGGCCTCTATCAATTTAAAGTCATGCCTTTTGGCCTATGTAACGCCCCTGAAACTTTCGAACGGATGATGGACTCATTGCTGCGCGGCTTCAAGTGGACGACTTGCCTTTGTTACTTAGACGACGTCATTGTTTTCTCGTCCACTTTTGACAGCCACCTCTCTCGCCTTTCTACCATTCTCGAGCTATTCCGCCGCGCCGGCCTTCAACTCAACTCAAAGAAATGCAGTTTCGGCCATCGGGAAATCAAAGTGCTTGGTCACTTGGTTAATGCTTCCGGTGTTCAGCCTGACCCTGACAAGATACGTGCCGTCACAGATTTTCCCACTCCGCGTTCATCCAGCGATGTCCGAAGCTTTATTGGCCTATGTTCCTATTTCCGACGATACGTCCCGAACTTCGCAGTCCTTGCTCGTCCGCTCACCCAACTCCTCAGGAAAGACGTTTCATTCTATTGGGGGCCTGAACAAGTTGCAGCTTTCTCAAAGCTTATTGCTGCTCTTACTACTCCACCAGTCTTGGCCCACTTCAACCCTTTCGCCAATACTGAACTCCGTACCGACGCAAGTGGCCATGGAATAGGAGCTATTCTCGCTCAGCAACAACACGGCCGTACAAGGGTGATTGCGTATGCCAGCCGCCTCCTGTCAACGCCCGAACAAAATTATTCTATTACAGAGCGAGAGTGCCTGGCGCTTGTCTGGGCTATTACGAAATTCCGCCCTTATTTGTTTGGCCGCCATTTTACTGTGATAACAGACCATCATGCCTTGTGCTGGCTTTCCTCTCTCAAAGATCCTACTGGCCGTTTGGGGCGCTGGGCGCTACGATTACAAGAATACACCTTTTCCGTCGTCTACAAGTCCGGCCGGCTTCACCAAGATGCCGACTGTTTGTCACGTCATCCCGTCGACTCCCCTAGTCCTACAGACTCTGACGATGATGCATATGTCTTATCTGTCTCCGCCTTTGCCAACATTGCCAAGGAACAGCACCTAGATCCTTCTCTGCATTCCATTATCCTCCGTCTTACCTCCGACCGCCCTGACCCATCTCTCGCCTTATTTGTGCTCCACGAGAACACCCTATACCGACGCAATATGCGACCAGATGGCACAGACCTTTTGCTCGTCGTTCCACAACACCTGCGTTCCACCCTCCTTGAACAGTTCCATGATGCTCCCACGGCTGGCCACTTGGGTGTCTCTCGCACATACGACAGCCTGCGCCGACGTTTCTACTGGCCGGGGCTCTACCGCTCTGTCCAGCAGTACATTGCCGCGTGTGAACTGTGTCAGCGTTGGAAGAAGCCCACAATTTTGCCTTCAGGTCATATGCAGCCAATACCCATACCAACTGACCCATTTTCCCGTATAGGCGTTGACCTCCTTGGCCCCTTTCCAGTTTCCACCTCGGGGAACAAATGGATCGCCGTCGCCACCGATTACGCTACTCGGTACGCTATTACCCGAGCCATCCCGACCAGCTGCGCCACAGACGTCGCTGACTTCCTTCTAGAAAACGTAATTCTTCATCATAGTGCTCCTCGCGAACTACTAACTGACCGTGGCCGCTGTTTCCTGTCGCGAGTGGTTGACGAAATTCTCCGTTCGTGCTCCGTCCGCCACAAATTCACCACCGCATATCACCCCCAGACCAACGGCCTCACGGAACGTCTAAACCGTACCCTCACAGACATGCTGGCCATGTATGTGTCTGACGACCATCGAGATTGGGACGTTCATCTCCCCTTTGTCACATTCGCCTACAATTCATCTGTCCATTCTACCGCTGGATACTCCCCATTTTATTTATTATTTGGCCGACACCCGTTACTACCCTTCGACACCTCTCTACCCGCGGCAGACGCCACCAGTACTTACACCAGTGATGCCGTCACCCGTGCTCATGATGCCCGCCGGTTAGCTCATGCCAGGCTCTCTGCATCCCAAGACTCTCAAAAGATCCGGTACGACAGCCGCCACCGTGATGTCCACTACACTCCTGGATCTCTCGTTTTGCTGTGGCTCCCGTGCCGTCGAGTGGGCTTGTGTGAAAAACTTTTGCCCCGTTACACTGGCCCTTACCGTGTTTTGCGCCCCGTGACCGACGTCACCTACGAAGTTGAATCTGTGGTTCCGAAGTCCACGTCCCCAGCTCCAACCTCCGAAATAGTGCATGTGTCCCGTCTGAAGCCCTATCATCAACGTTCTATTTCGCTAACATAGACCGCACCGGGACTGTGCTTTCCCCCCGGGGGGGTAGTGTTACTTAGCTGTATTCGCTGTTTGTGATGAGGATGAAGAAGCGCAACAGACTCCGAGAAGACGACGACGCTGAGTGTTGTGAAATCGGTGCCCTCATCAACGTTAGTTGTGCGGACAGCTTTGGGACTGTAAATCTTCCACGTAACAATATTATTACGCTGGAAGCCTTTTATTCCAGATTTGAGTGCTAATTTTTCCGGGCTAACAGTTGGTAATAGGTATCATTACATAGATATGATTACCCTTGAATGCTTCCCTGCTGAAATGTGTACAGCTCAATGGGATGACGTGGTGCGCTCCAAAGACGTGAATAGTGGGTGCAACAGCCTGGTCAATAAAATTAATATTGCGTGCCATAAGCCGTATTCCCACTGGCGACTCGCGAAGGTCACGCGACAGAGTTTTGTCGACCCGGGACAAGCGCCCATCGACACCGAGTGTTCCCATGGGTCTCGACTCGTTTCACGACAACCCTCTCTCCGAACGAGATTTCAGCAAAAAGCCCACTTTCGCACCTTTGCGACCTCTTTCGTCTAATACCTCGCTTGCAGTAAATCATTTCCGGCTCTTTTCAGGTATAGATATGTCTATTTCAGCGAGGGAGAAGGTCTTATGGTTATGCCCATGAGCAAGGCTCTTTCGACAGCTAAAAACGCTTAATTCTAGAAGACGGAAGCAGCGGCGATGTGCACGCCCTTGTTCGCTGTTTCACCATGTGGTAGATCATGAAATCACCTCATGCCCGAGCGTCGAGGGCATGAAGAGGAATACGAGTACAAAGGCGAATGGGTAGGCTGCATTCTCAAAGTGATCCTTCACATGTGGGCCCACCAACTAATCGCGCAGCAATTCGTGCACACCCGAGCATGCACCCTTGAAATTTTCCGCAATGAAAGGAGGCGAACGCGCAAAAACTTCACGCCCTGCAGCTCCACGAATTGGGTTAAGAGTCGTGGGAGTTGAAGCCGCGTCGCAAGACATTGGTCAGCGTGCGACTGCTTCAAAAGGGTCACTGGCGACTCGCTCGGATAGCTCCCTTCATGACCAGTCGCCTATTCCGGTACGAATCAAGTCGCGGGACCTCCATGAGTCGTCAGCGTCAATGCGATTTGAGTGCTTCTTGGTTCACCGTCTTCGCAAACAAAAAACTCAAAAGCCTTAAAACATCTCGGAGCCTGTAGACTATGCCTTGCAAAAGCCAATTATTGTTAATAGTCTATATTGTCAGCAACTAAAGCCGAAGTCGTAACCGTTTTTAGGAACCTCCAGTATAGTAATTTCGAGGTAAAGATCGGTTTCCTATAAAACCTTTTTTATTTATTATTGACTTAATTGCCGTTCCGTTAATTCAGATTTACAATGTTGCTCTCGCTTCTGCAGTCGTTTTACGCAAAATGCAAATTGTAAAGGTTGTTGTCCTTCATAAAGGAGACAATTTACCGAATTTATCAAATTACCGACTATCTCCCTCCTGCCTGTGATATCGAAGGGCCTGGATACAATTTTGTTCCAAAAAATTTGAATTCGAAGATAAGCTGCAGTCCTGTCGGATCGATGTTCGCTTTAGACCTAAACAATCGACAGTTACAGATTTGATAAAAACAAGAACTAATGCCTCCGACCAAATTGTCTTGCGCTTGGCATTTATGTCGACTTTTTAAAAGCCGTTTGACTTGCTTAATAATAACTTCCTGCTCCCAAAACCGGAAAACCATGGAATTAGTGGAGTTACTTTGTCCCTGCCAGAATCATACTGATTACCACGTCGCTAACAAATGGTTGTTCAGTATAAAAGTTATCAAATTTAAAGGCGCTTTTCTGTGGAAGGCGCTAAGGCTGCATAATGGGATGTTTGATATTCCTGGTATACATCAATTAAGGCTTTTCTACTCCTTGTGCGCTTTTCTGATGATATTGCAGCACAATTTTCTGCTAGCACAGAAGGCGAAATATTTTCACGAGTCAATAAGCTTCTGAATATCTCCACAACTGGCCAAGCAATAATTTACTTGAGGTAAGTTCCGAAAAGGCAATGACCGTACTATTCCCAGCAAAAAAAGAAAAAAAAAATGTACACACATACCAGACCCCTAAGTAGCAAAGAACTGAAATCATGAAAAGCAAAAAGGTTTAGATTTAATTTTCTCAGTGTCTCACTTGTGACGAGCATGTCAACCGTGCTCGGAAACAAATAAATCGCGCCAGTAGCATTATTTGTCGACACATGCGCGAGCTAACAACTCAAATAAATGTACTCATTTATAAACAATTCTTTCTTGCATTGCTGATTTGCTGTCCCACTGTTTGGGAAGGACGACCGAATACAACAAATCCAAACTTCTAATAGCGCGAGAGGCGGAAAAATTGACTAGTGATTAATGTATCCTGGAATGCCCACACATACTCCATTAAACTTTGCATTCTAAACATCACTTCACTGTTCTTTTTCAAAATGCTCTAAATGAAGCAAATCGTTTTTTGTGTGTGTTTTTTGTTTATTATGCATGTAATTTACAAATTACAATACTAAAGAATTGTTGGAACCATAGTGAGAGGGCAAGTGTTGCGTCCAATACAGATTACGATACGATATAAGAAGACGAAACAGCAACGATTAGTAAATTCAGTTAGCAATAAATAAATAATTTTATTATTAGTAAATTATAAGCAAATAATAAATAAATAAGTCGATAAATGATTCAACTAGTAATACCAACGAAACTACTCTCTTTATTCTGAAATTCAACCGTCTGTGGTACATGTTCCAACTTTCCTCCGTCCTTGCGCCTTTGTCGCAACAAGTACGGTACGCAGACATTGTCTTTTATTGTCCCGAGATACCGGAATGCTGCTAAATATAAGGACACGTCGCTTTTACAAGCAACAAGCAAGAGCCTCCTGACTACCTCGTACCCTTTGAATAGGCTTAGATGAATCTTGGTCTGAAAAATATTGCTGCAGTCCGTGATTAAATATGACTGCTTACGGTGTACACTTGGACAATGTGGCACTGTTCTTGTGTGTATTTATATCGCAACGTGTGCTGTGGCTGTGATGACTGAGCGTTGAAATCTGCTGGAAATGTTTAATTCATAGCGGTACTTTTCTTTTAAATGCATGTCTCACCTGAGGCTGTATTGTGAACAGCTGAGGCAATAGCTTGCCTCGGCGAGTGGGCTTAGGACGCCGTTCAAGCAGCATTTAAGCACTTTCCTTACCCTGCGTTCTCTCGTTCTCTATTTTGCACCTTGTACTACTAAGAGTAATAAATAAAACCATCAAAAAGTCAACACATTGTTATTAGGTAAAGTGCGTGGAAGTTATCAGACTCCCCAAATGGCAAAACATCGTTATATTCCCGTTCATTTCGACTCTTCACGTTTTTATCGTTAAATTCAATAGGCCGGGCCGAACATCACACAGGGATAAAAATTTGGAATTTTGCTGAATATAATAGATAAAATGCGCAGAAAACCGCGTGAATAACGTACTGTTCGTAATGAACAAAAAAAAAAAATCCCGTGGTGTGATATAATATGTCTTATCCAACAGGATGTGAACTCCTACGCTGCAGGGACGGCAGTTCAATGCCTAACGCCACAAACTATGCTCCGCTCTCGAAAAGCTACAAGTCTTTACTTTGCCCGTTATTTCGAGGTCAAATTATTAGAAAGTGGATCTTTCGCCCGCCATAGTGCAGACAAACAACCTCTGAGTACGGCCTAGTAGAGAATTCTGGACTTAAGTCTCGTACATTAAAGCTAGAAAAGTAACTTTAGAAAATGTTTCCGCTTTGTATGAGGCTACAAGAGATGACCCCAAGATTTAAACTAGAGTAAAACTACGAATATGGTGGTCTAAATGATGCTCATAAAGCTTACTTTCTGCTTCTTGCGAAAATTGCGACATTGAAAACTGCCTGTAGCAGACCGACTTTTGTTGTAATAAGCGAAAAAATACTGTCGCTGTACCCCATGCTCTTATTGCTGAACTGTGACGCTCATTAGTGCGATCGTTTTAGTAGCGCTTACGATTGTAATTCTCACTATTTGACGCGCGCTAGTCCCGTCTTTCTCAGAAACAACTATCGGAAGTAGAGGCGAATATATTTCAGTGAAAAGCTCATTTTATATTGTAGCTGCCCTTTTTAAGTTATTGTGGAGGGAATATCGTACCACTCACGTCTTTACAGTTCTCATCCTGTTTATATGAAAACGAGAGTCTAATAGACGACCGTAATAATTTCAAAGAGTCATTCAGAAACCTTACCTTGTGGCCACAGTGCGCCGACAGCAGGAAGGTGAAGAATAAAAGTCGTGATCAAGAGCATATAGCTTCTTGCTGTCCTCCTCCACATTGTTACATTAAATGCACTCTTCTTGGGTAGTCTCCCGGTGGGGTCCACGAGCTTCGTGCTGGTCGTTATCCTATCAGGTATGTTTCAGTCACGATGATTGTTTTCTCTCCTGCGTGTTTTCTTATATTTCCACTCGCCGACGTTTTACAAGTGAGGATGAAAACCAAGATGGACACGAGCTCGCATAGTAGAAACCTTCAAAAGAAAATGTTTTCTGCCTTAGGTATAAAAAAAAAACAAACAAACAAACAATGAGCAAGTTTAAGCGTTCAAGGCTTTTGTATTATTAGAAAGGGCGAATGAAACTGGCTGATAAAAACTTTGACGACGAGAGAGCTTTAGGTTAACGTTCGACATGGATACCTGTGCGCCTGTCTCCTGAACAGAGAGTGTAGACCTGAGAAGGCGGTTTTCTCTTTGTACAGAAAAGTTTGCTTGAAAGAGCGCATCACCTGATGTACTCGTAAGCTTGTGCAAGGAAACACCTGCCGCGAAAAAAAAAATCGACCGCTGAAAATTTCCTCCAGGCCAACTATGAAGCGTGCCACCAGCTTCATTTAAATATTGGCGGCTACTCGTGGCACCAGTCGGAGGTGACAACACATTTTTCTTAATCTCCCATAATTGAGCAGATAAATTATTAATCCTTGGTCATTTACAATTCCACAAGCACGCATTTAAAATATTTTATGTGGTCTACGCTGCGGTCACGGATTCAGCCGAGATGCAGCGAATTATGAAGCCAAATGCAATTATGTTGTACAAAGTATTCATTTTGCTAATTAGTAAATAGTACAAGCATTTATTTACGTTTGTTCTAACCTTCTGCTGGCACTTTTTATTAAAGCCGCAATCTGTGGCAGGGCGATGCTTGCAGAGGTCGCTGCGTCCTAAAGCCTCGAATACATCGGTCTGAGAAGCGCAACTAGAAACGGGTACAGGAGATGAGGCTGCCAAGCGCAGCACATATGCTGCATAACGCCGGTTTGCTTCAGCTGTCTGTACGTTTGCCATTTGAAATGAAAAAATGTAGAGAAATCGCCAAAACTCTCGTCAGTTATATGACGCACGGATTAAATATTTTGAAGCAATAGCTTCACTACTCTAGGTAAAGCCGGGTTTTTCGTGTGTTTCTCAGATCGCCATGTGTATCCCAGGTCCTGAACTGCAGTCTGGTTAAAGGTCAAAGTGAGAGTGTGGAAGGGGTGAGTTACATTGCGGGGGTGGCTTCCGGGCTTAAATTCGTTTCTGGTGTTGGTAGCACTCTTGTTTATGACACGCGTTTTCAAGAAAAGCTTTACCAAATATAGCCGTATCGCACAACTCAAGGCTTCGCCTGACTTAGCCGCGTGAAGCTGTCATACTCGCTTTAACAAAAGCTAAATCACAGTTGTTTGTTTTTACTTTGCTTCTCCGACCGCAGTAAAATATTATATCTTCAGGAGTTATTCTTTCACTCAGATTAACTCGAGTTACTTTGGTTATTATATCCGAAATTTATTCCTACCGTTGGCCGTTACTTGAATAACAAGCAACTACCTGCATTATGTAAAGCAAAGTGAAGCCTTCTCTTGATTAACAAGGACAGACAGATACGAACAGCTTCTCTCATACCCTACAATGTATTGAGGTTAACGTGTATAATATGCTCTTGTATTATTCATATGAGCATAACACAAAAATATTTCTTTACTTTTTGTTTTCGCTTGACTGGGGTTTTATAAGCTTTCTGAACATTAATGAGACACTGTTTCTTTTGCCTGCGTTGAATGTATATTATAATGTTGTAGTAAGTATATGAGCATAAATGGGAAATGTTTTCTCATTTCTTTTTTTGCCTAAGGGCGGTTCAATGATCTTTCTGAACATCAATCATGTACAATTGCTTTCGGCAGTGCTGATTTTAGTTTGCAGTAATTGCATCGGACTATTCAAAAATATTCTTTCTTTTTAGAAATGGCCTCCTTGCGGGCATTGACTTGTGCTGGATGAATTTTGAAGTTGAAGTTATGTACGTCGTGTAGCCAAGTTCAGTCAGCCTATCAAGGATTGAACCAATGTAAAATCGCCATCGGTCACAATCTGCTTGAAAAGCATATTAAGAATAGGGGCAAAATTTATGGCAGCTAGCCCCTTGCCGTAATTAGGGTATTTCGTTCTTTGTCGAATAACATTGTGCGAAACAGTTGGGGGGAAAAACTTTGTCAATCTTCTTGTACCTCTGAACCACGTCTCTTCAATGCGTTTTCCGTCGACAAGTGTTAAAGATCCCCAGGTGGTCGAAATTACTGCGTGGCCCTCCACTACGGCTCCCCTTGCTCTCTATCCACTTTCACTCCCACCTTCATCCCTTCCCTTACGGCGCGGTTCAGGTGTCCAGAGAGCAAGTGTGACAGATACTGCGCCTTTCCCTTCCTGTGAACCAACCGTCGACAAGTCGCAAAAACGAAGGCGGAACATCGAGAGAGGTATCATGCATTGCACCAAATTCTTGAAGTGAGCCCAGCAGCATGGAAACAAAAGCTTAGAATTACTAGAAAAATTCCTAAACAACTGTCGCAGTCTAGTGGGATTGTATTAACATCTTAAAAAAGCCTTCGTAGCGATGCCGTTTTGCACGTCGTGAACTTTCTTATCGCAATTATTTCCAAGGCGGTATTGTGCATCGCCTTACCACTTCCTTTACTGCTACCTCCACTGCGTGTGTGCCTTGAATCCTTGCGCAAAAGATTCTCCATTGGCGCAGAATCTTGGTCATATAATTACTAAGGAAAAAATTACCCAGTCCTGGGTGCCATTTGTTTCAGAGGTACGGAAAAGTGCCTTTTGTGCCTCCTTAGTGAAATGAATAAGTGTCGTTTCCGTGAATGTTTGCTTTACTTGTTTTTAATGGCATTTTGAACGACTTAGCATGTATAGTGATTAGAGGCTGCTTAATAATATTGTAGCCATGTTCCAAAATGTTCCGAAAGGAGAAACCTTTCCACCCTGCGTTACAAATGCCATTTTCGTTTAGGGCGATAAACTGATATGGAAATTAATTCCACGAGAATGGGTATTAGATTTCCCGGGCTTAAGGTTTTTCTTTAAGTTATAAAAACACGCCAAACGTGTCTACATTATACGGCAACACTAATATTAACCCACTCTTCTACAATTTCTTCAAAAGCAGTCTCTCATAGCCTGGGTCTCTTTAAGAGGTTAAACTCCATAGACTGAAATAAACTTGAGGATCAACATTGTTTATAAATATAAATTTTAAAACAAACTATTCGCATTTCTTTTAAACATGACTCGATTTATAACTGTGTTAGCGGCCTTGTATTAAACGATCCTTTATCCGTATCTACGACATCCATTAGATCATCTAGAGCTGTGAGAAGGGTCTCGGCCATTGGGTTTTGGCCTCTGAACCAGATCAGTAACTGTATTTTACACGGATTGTTATCCGAAGGCCGCTACTTCTTGCTTCCATTACCGTATAGTTATTTCGTTTCTTGTAAATCGATATCGGTTTCTTATATGTTTGTGCATTCACTTCATTTTTATTATCTTTTCTTTCTTTTGTTTCTTTTTCATCATTCATCCTGAACAACTTCTTCGCCATGGTTTTTAAGCCATGCTAGGATTTTATTTCTGTGATTTGCCGTTATCTGCTCTTCTGGTGTGGCCATCTTGATCCCGTTACGCCAAACTGAATGAGAAGAAGGACAAAAGATTTCTTCTCGCACGCCTGTATATTGCTCTTATTTTACACGTTGCCAGCTGAAACACTTACAAGCAGTTACGGTTACCACTCAACAGTCATCCATCGTGGCTTGGTCGGCTGTATCTTGCGCATGCGCAATCATGCAAGAATATCTGCGAAAATTGGTAACCGCACAAGTTAAAGTGACCGTGCCAACTTATTCTCTGCTGAATATTCACAGTCCGCAATGTTCCTCAGATGAACTCGTTGTGTCATTGCCATTTGCAACATAAACGCTCATTCAGTCAAATGCAAATGTCACACGTTCACGTGGAAGCTGCTTTGCAGGACTTCCTTACCGCAGGCGCAGCTTATCAACTTCCTGGAATTTCACGCAGAAGTCATTGCAGATTCGCTAGTAACTCAAAGATGAATCAGGAAAATGTTAGCGGTGAATGTAATGTAAATGTAAGATTCATACGAGATTTCCACCGCACTTGTGGTAATGTAACATGATTCAGTGTTTAGCACTTAATGATCTCCAAACGGAACAGAAGGTGTCGTCATATGGTCAAGTTGTGTTTGCACATCCTGATTATATTTTTGCAACGTTCCTCTTTCGATTCCGGGACGGTCGCCACTCTGTCTAGGCTCTGACGAGGTGGGACACATACGTTGTCACTGTTCGATCCCTTGTTTTAATAATTTCATTTACTAATACTGTCAGCCCCAACTGGGGATTTCACAGGAGTGGAAAAGAAAACAGTAAATGACGATCCGAAAAATTTCGAAGTGCAAGACACGCGTTGAAATGTGCAGGCATTAAGCAGTCATAATTGCGAACAGCCTTTAAAAAACAAATCTCGCACGAACAAAACTAAATTTTTATATAAAAAACGAAGACAACAGACTCTGAGACCAAAATACTACAGTAACTAATTGCAACAAACCAAAAACCAAAACTGTCATAACTGCGCAGTTCCCGACCTCTGTTAGTGCCACGGGCAGCTACTTTATCTTAACGCTGCAAGTATTCAGTTAGTGATGCAGACAAAACAGCAGAGTCTGGAAGAACGTTCCCATCTCCGCAGCTTCGTGGAAAGTAACCAAACAAAAGACAGTCATTTCGTATGTTCGGCAAGGGAATGAACTTAATATCGTGATGTATTGATGTTTCATTGGTTACATTTCTAAGTAACCTGGTCTGTTTATATTGAGAGGAAGGTTAATAACGAGGAAAGGGGTTTTCAATCTTTGATACCTGATTATGGATTCTAGTGTCGCTAGTTGAGCTTGCATGATTACACAGTTCTGTAGAGGCGTGGCTGCGGCGGTATTTATAATAGACCAATCTTTTAGCAAGTCCCGCTATCCTCCCAAGTTTGAGGCAATTGTTTGCAGTGTGAGGATGCCACACTATTGCGGTATGTTTAATTATAAGTCTAACCAGTGTTTTGTATGCAAGGCACTTTACATCTGCATTTCCATTTTGCCGAATACGTCTCAGGTACCACAGGGGTTTAGAAGCTTTGGGACGACGTTCTTGATATGGTGGATGTGGGTTGTTTTCAAGTATGCGTCGTGACCACTCTGCTAGTTTTCGTGCTGCATTCCATGTTGACAAGCTTTGTGGTGACACATATCATGCATAACATCATGGAAGATCGTGCAATAGGTGTAGCATTTATTCTGGATGCACCTCTCAACCAGTCGGCCCTTACATACATCGATGTACTAAATGTCACCTCGTCGTATGAAGATAACACGTATTTTGGCGATCAGCCTGCTGCAGCTGTGCTTGCAGCCTCGATGTGTTCACTGAAAACGCTGCTGTGCCGTGGCATAGTCTACAGCAGGTACCTCTGCAGAGGAAGCGCCTATACCACGTGCACGCGTTCTGAGCCGCAATTCGCGACCCTGACGGATGCCCGACTGGCTGCCGGTAAATCACCTTGGCGAAAAGTGATGGTGGGAGTGGGTGCCCCATGCACAAGTTCAACAAGGCCGCTGCTGTATCTTCCATGCAGGCGAGTTTTCAGTCTTCAACTTCTCTGCAAATATCGGTTTCAGTTATGCTCTGCGCCTTATAGCTGTCTGTCCTTTAAGTACAGCTAGGCAAGAGGTCCTTCGTACTAACCGTACGTCTCGAGGCGAAGTGGTTAAGAAAATAAAAGTAACACGGCGACTGAGATAAAGAAGGAAGGGGGCTACCTCAAGGCAGGTCTCTCCCGCTGGAGTCTTGACGGATCACGTGGCTTAATATTTATTGTCCATGACTAGGATTTCTTAGCACTGAAGAAGCGTGGAGTTGGCATCATGCATTATTACGTTATTCCTGAGAGTCACAATTCGTGGCCTTTTGCGGGCCCTTCTGCTAGTTTACCTTTCATACCGAGTAAACAAAGCAGGCCGATACTTACGCGGAGGCTTCAGGGTGTATCGCGAGTCGTGGCTCCTCTTAACATGCAGAACTTAATCACCTGGAGAGAAGAGTTCTCTCTTTGATGTACCTTTTCGTCGTGCTTATGATGTTGGTATGATGCCACGGTTGGTATGATGCCAATGCTGCCACCGGACGGAGCCAAAGTGAAGAAAGTTTATAAGTGTTAAGTACCATCGCAGAGGTTACTAACGCGGAACAAACAGGACGATTAGTTTCAAAATCCTGCATGTAAATGTCTATCGGAGGAAACCCCTTCGTCGTCAAGACAGCATATAAACCCTAAATGATGTCTTGAACAGCATAAATGTATTGGGTTTTGCAGCACAAATTTGTTTAAGACTTTATAGTCACCGTTTTTACTAAACGCTTGCAAGGTTCGCGTGGTCTGTTCTTGATCTCACCAGGCGTGATAATCAGAGCTTAATTTTCAGCGTTAGTAGTACTGCATTAGTGTTTGCTTATGCGCGGAGCCCTTTTGCCTCTGCATTTCTAAGGCAAGACTTCTGGAGTTGCTGAAAACTTCATTATTGATTTGCTAGCTCGTCGTGGTCCTCGTGACGTTGGCGACCGTCGATGTTTAAGGCGGCTTAAACCTGAAGTTCGTGCTTTTTTATAAACATATAGCACTTTGTTTCCTGCAGAGAATTTCTATATTCAGCGTCGACGAGCGTTTGTGAAGAATTTCGTCACAATACTTTCCCACTGCCTATTTAGTTCCTTGTTTTCTAAATGGGCTCGACATGATGTAATTTTACGGGTGCCTTAACCCTATATGCAACGTATACCAGAGTTTCTTTTACAAGTTTCGCGTGATTGTCCTTGATCCCATTGTCTGAAGGAAATGTAATTTTTTTATGGACGTGACAATGTAACATACGATCTGTGAACCGCACAGCGCAAGACGTCAACTTTGCCTCATACGGGAGAAACATTTATGTGAGACTGCGTAAAATGTAATTCATAGCGTACTGGGCCATGTTGCCTTGATCGAGTAGTCAGTCACCGCTATGCTTGAATTCTGAAAGATTATGAGAGTAGTTCGATTCCGAATTTCATTGCTTATTGCTAACTTTGATTTTTTTTTTTTTCAGATAAACACCCCATTGGTAATCTATACATTAGGGCGTGTTACTGTCTAGATTGCATTCTCAGATAATTTGAAGTGGAAACTGTGCTTTCATCCTGCGAGGAATTTTTTAAGAGCAGTTTGCTTTCTTTGTTTCTGTGTATTGAATAAAAGTTAAGACAGGAAATAATTTCTCATTTCCAAAGGGGTGTTTATTCTTGTTTATTCCTTTTTTGTTAGAAATATGAGGTACTTGAGAGCCAAAGCGCTGTTTAAAATTCTTCCAGATGGCCTGGAACTTAGGCGTGGTACACAGTTTACAGGTCAGCGAAACCCCTGGTGTCATTTTCTTCTCTGCAATGTTCCATAAAACATTAACTGTTCCCTTCTAATGGCAGTAATGAAATATCGCCTTGAAATATTATGCAGCACACACGGAAGATAAAAATTAATTTGACTTCTGATTTATTAATTTATGTGAAACTACTGCAGGCTAATATTCTGGCCCATGCAGGAGGGTTAATACAAGACATTCAAGGATTCACAGAAACAATAACACAATAGGCAGTTCATGCATTAGTAAGCAGTAACAAAAAACAACAAATAGAGCACTTATTTACTGAAGAAATGCTTCTCTAGACTATTTTCTTAGGTAAATAAGTGCTCTATTTATAGTATATACGGTACCATTAGTGTTTTGCGGAACGATTATGCGATCCTATGTATCCGAGATTGGATAGCACAGCCTTTGGAAAAGGTGCATAAAAGATGGGCATTGCGAAAAGGTTGTTAGTTCAAAACTTATACGTGGTCAAATCATTTCCCATCTTCAGGAACGACATAATCAGGCAAACTTGGAAACAGAATGGTTTTCTGTTGTGCTTATGTTCAGCGTTGCCTTCATTCTAGTGATTTGATAGCACGAGATGTTTGGATACGAGATTATTTTGATAAAACTTCTGTAAGCTTACATAAAAGATTACACCTCTTTTACACAGCTTTAATATCTTCCATGCTTAAGAGAAGAAAAAAAAGAGCGTCTACAGGCAGTGGATAGACGTTGTATCCTTTAATGCGTGAGAAAGCGGCTCGAATCCCATTGTTACCAAAAGCGAATCATTATTTAAAATGGATATGTTTCATTATTTTCGGCTTGTAGTGTATTGTCTTTATCTCAGACTAGAAGATGCATTTTGGTCGAAATTGCCGATTACGGCATCGCGTTTCATGAAATAAAACGCTTCTTTATAATTGTAAAACAGCGCGAACAACGATACACAAATACAAGAAAGACGCGGGACAAACATGCCAAGTGTTGGCATTAAAAACTTAGTTGAGAGTCAGCGCTCGTACTGTGTACTTCTCGTTCTTGTGTACCGTTGTTTGCGCTGTTTTACAATTATGAACGTCTACCAACTTGCCCAAATGAACACTCTGCTGAAACGTTTATTGCCTTTTTTGTTCTGAAATCACAGTAAAATCGCTCATTTAATTTACCATTCTTAACAAGATATGCGTTTATTTAAATATTAGATTCTGGAATTTTTTTAGAAAAACGTGTGGTTCAGCACCTCTCAGAATAGCCGTGCTGAGAAAGCTGCATGTACTTCACTGT
Organism: Amblyomma maculatum; assembly: GCF_055883805.1. Taxonomy (NCBI): domain Eukaryota; kingdom Metazoa; phylum Arthropoda; class Arachnida; order Ixodida; family Ixodidae; genus Amblyomma; species Amblyomma maculatum. Next base: position 68,277,724 of record NC_139346.1, read on the forward strand.
AACGACGCGCATGGGCAGAAAGCTCTAAAGGGTTCCGGTGATTATCAGGTCTAAACAAGGTCAGTGTTGCCGGTCAGGAGCTGAAGTCTTGACAGTAGGTAGCTACCGCCATAAAAACCTGGGAGCTTTGACTTTCTTACGTATCCTTGTTTTACGCAATCGACGCCCCAGAATGCAGGAAGCCATTTTAATTAAATATTGAATCAAGCCTAACAGCGCTCGAGTTCGTTGCCTCGAGCATTTGTTAAAGAAGCAAGGTGAAATACGTTGGAGTATTCTGCTATTCAGTTCGTGTACGTCTGAACACTGAATGTAAAACGTTGAGATTAAATTCACTATACACCAGTAATGCAGCCGCTTTCGAGCACGACTGCACAGATGCGCACACGTTTTGACCCCGGCACAGCGACCGCACAGGGTAACCTCCGTACGCCGCACGTGGTCCGCATTTAGTACGTTCGTCTCGGCAGCGGCCAACCGCATTCCCACGTGCGGACGTTCCGCGACTTCGTGCCGAAGGCCCATGAAATGCGGCGCCAGGGAAAGTGAACTTTCGCGCGAAAAACAAGAAAAAAAGCACCAAGTGCTGGACTTAACGATGCGAGCCAGCGCGCGCGCCTAGCTCCGTGATCCTACGAGACGGGGAAGCAGACGTCGGCCTCCAACTTCTTGCTCCGCCTAGCGTTTTCTTCGTAGCTTTTTCGGTTCTCCCCTACCCTACTACTGCTCTGGTTCCCCTGCCATGCCTGGTTGGCACACAGCACTAAAGTTGCGCGGATGTCGCTTGCAGGCCTATCTCTAAATCTCGTCTTTGTGCGTTTATTATTTTTTCCTCGCTCTCTGTCTTGAAAGCAACGACAAACCGTTGTGATATCCGTTACGTGCCAGCCTTCTCGGCAGCCGCTAAGGGCTCCGATAGCGCGTATTGGCGAGGAAGACTGCGCAAGACGTCACCGGTGCAAGCTGAGAGGGAAGACGGAGAGAGCCAGGAGGACTAAAGGAAGGCCGTTCTTCCGCGTTCCGATTACGAAGAACAATCCGCGCAGAGTGGGAGCGATAGGTGAAGCGCACATGCTGGCATGGAATTAATCCGACTAACATGCCAAGTTTCTCCTGCACGTCGTCTCAGTTCGTGACTGCCAACAGCAATGTAACCAGAGTGCTCTGCAGGTTCGATGTAGTGCGTAGGGCGATCACAAAGGAACGTGAGGTGACTGCCTTGTGTAGATGAGTCATTCGTGGTCATGTTCTCGCCGCGTGCATTCCGTGCATAGCAGACCATGCTTATTGCTGCATTACGAAATTTTGTAATTTCTCTTCAAGAACGTTTCTCGGCTGTTAAAATATGCACCAAAACAAAATAAAAAAGTGTTTTCTTAAAACATATCTCAAGAGCCTAATATCGTTTGCATGTGGTTTCCCCTGTTCCAGCAGCAGCCCCCACTTTTCCTTGCGCGCCTTTTTTGGCAGACATTACGGTAATAAAAAATATTCGGGCTCCTCCGTGATGGGATGTTCACTTTTACCTTTCGAAAAAATTGGATCTTTTTAAACGAGGAAATTTGAAGAAAAACTTGTTTGAGAATATGGCTGAGCGTAGAAAAACAGATATTAATAAAGATCCAATGTAACATAATGCGGCGTACCTAGAGACCATGTGAAATGCTGCTTTTATTTACTCGCGAAGAACACCAGACAACTGCAGTTTCGAACAAATGGCGAATATACGTGCACAAATAGCCTTGAACGCCGAAGTACTGATTGATCTCTATAGTCATGAAAGACCCTTCCACCGCACGTCTTGGCCAGTGAACGCGATAGGCGGCTTCTCTCATAGGTGTCAATATTGCAAGCGAATTCTTAGGCAACTGCGCGCAAAGTGCTTGTAGACAGTGGCAGGCCAGAAAGAACAGGATGTACATATTACTCCTGGCATAGCACCGATACTGTCAAGCCGCAACCTCACGTATCACTGGAATTCCGTACCTTGGGTCATTAACTGCGTATCTTCGAGTAGAGGGGCTGACGGCGAAGCTCTCTAGTCACGTGTGTGCAAGTGCCCTTCAACGTTTGTGCAATTTTAGGGCGCCTGATTACATCGTTTATAGCACCGATAATGCTCAGTGGCAAGCTTATCGCTTGAATTTCGTATCTGGAAGCATTAACCGCATGCCTTTTAGTAGAGATGCTTACGCTGGAACCCACTTATCACGTCAGTGCACCTCATCGTTTGTGCACTGTTTCGAACGTGTGATTACTTTGGCCAAAAAAAAAATTGATAATCCCTAAACGCAACTGTATCGCTTTAATTTGGCATCTTGAGGCATCAACCCCATACCCTCGAGCAGAGGTGCTGACGGTGATGGTGACAGAGACGGCAAGAGCGCCTTATTGTTTATGCACTTTGTTAGGACGTCTGACTGCTTCAATAACAGCGCCAATTATGCCCAAACGCAATAGCATCTCTAGAATTGCATACCTTCATCCATTAACCGCGTAGCCTCGACAAGGGCAGCGAACGGTGAAGTCATCTTGTCTCGTCAGGGCCAAACCACATATGTGTGCACGCACTTCCCTCGCGTTTAAACGTGAAATGTGCTCCGTTTCAATGATGCATGCACATAAGTTTGTTCGTTGCTAACTGGAGCATTCATGAGAGTTAGCGGAATTTCCTTCTCACAAGAGAGCAGCGAAGAATCTGCTACAGCCCACGAAAGTTAGCGCAGTTCTTCGCGCGCCCTGCTCTCTTTTTCAAAATGAGTATATGAAAGGAGTAAATAACTACAGGCGGTGCTGGTTCGGAATGGAGAGGACAAGAAGAAGCAGAGTGACAGAAGGACGAGGACGAAGAAAGGCGGTGCCGTAGCACGAAGGTCGGTCGGATAAACGGGAGTTGTGCGGGTGGGCGAGCGCAGTCCTTTGTTGGACGCGACAGCGCCATTACCGGTGGCAGAGTTGGCGGTCGGCTCCCCCTTAACAAGGCAGCCACCACCATGCGCCAGTGTTGCCGCCGCTTCCCGCCCCTGGGTCTCTCCGTTGTAGAACGCAATAAGACACGCGTACAAAGAGGGGGTAAACGTAGTATACACGAGAACTCGCGGGCCCGCTCACCAGCGCACCCCACTTACTTCGTCGCCCTGAAAAACCCGAGTCAAGAAAGGCGCAGGGCTTGAAAGACAAGGAGAAAGCAGGGAGAGGGAGAGAAAGCAATGGAGACAAGACAGTGTGGCCCCAATTGCCAGTAGCGCGTCGCGGGCTTTAGTTCCGTTGGCGGGAGCTGGGCGCAATGCATGCGCACGTGCGGGGAGCGTACCGTTACCTCCTCATGGAGGAAATCTGGAAAAATGTTTTTGGGGCGTGCGCATTTTTCTTCTTTCCTTTTTAGACTTTTAAGTTATTTCTAATGTCGAGGAAGTTGTGCAGAGCTTAACCCCGCCTCCGCGACTGCCCTTCTTTTAAGCAGCCTGGAGGCGCGGTCGCCAGGCGAAGACATGTGTCCCGTAATTACAGGAGTGCCGTTGCTACCTGTGTACGGGTTCCCGCCGAATTGCCCGCGGAGAAGACGCGTGCACGATAATGATTCCATGAAGCGTGTCACGTAGCGATGAACTCGATTCGGCTGGAGCTGTGCTGTGGGCTCCGCTTATAGGTGAAGATGAAGTCCGGAAGCGACTGTTTATAAAGTAGAAGTAGATGCCCAATAAGTATAAAGAATTATTGTACAAAGACATCATGTCACTACTCTGAAAACTATTTTAATTTCCAAAGGAGGCCTTTGTCGCTTGAATCACGGAGGTACACGCGGTTAGGAATGAACGCACGTATCTTAAACCTCCGACCAGGACACATAACGTAAATAGGTTATCTGGTTCAGTTTAAAAATTGTAACTTCCGAAAGCGACATCGGTTATCTATCTCCTTACATATGTATAAAACGCTTCGCCTTCAAGACGCAGCGGGTTTTGAGCGCCTAATGCAAAGCCTTACAACATATCGGAATGAATAGCTTCCGGCAATGGGAAAGCCGACGCATTGGTGCCGTGCCTGACTTAAGCCTTACACCGCGCCCTTTTTCAAGTATTCCGCTCACGCCACTGCAGCAGCGTGACCATTTCTTCTTTCACGGAATGTGACATTGTGAAACGAAAAAGCGATCACTCCGTTAGTTCGGTTTAGAATTTCCGGTCACGCAGAGAGACTCCAAACCCGAGGAGCTGCCTCTGACTCAAGGACAAAGCGCTAAAGGCCTGTGAGAAAAGATGGCGCGAGTATGGCTCGCACAGTTTGCGTAAACCGCAAGAAAGGCGGTGCCTACGAGACACCTAGTTTTCCCCTGTCCTGCCAGCAAGCCTAATTTGCAGCGCGCAGCTTCTCTGTACCAGCAGGCGGCCGGATGTTATTCGGGCACCGGCATAGGAAGAGCAATTTAGCTCTCCCGGCTAAAACGAGTCGTGCCTTGTTTTAGACACTAGAGCAATTGTTCTCGGAAAGCTATCAGCGCTTCTTCCTGGCCTGTTTCGTAACGAGCCCGACTTAAGGACGCGCAACTACAAGGAAGACCGCGTGCAGAGCGAGTGGTAAACGTGACGAGACTGCAGCGGCTTCCGTTTTCCCCGAGGAGAACCAATGGGAGCGTATACGTTAAGCGCCAAACGTGCGGGTCCTACCGCTTGTTGCCAGGCCGAGATGCCGCGATGCGCGTACGACACTTTACTGCTTTCCAGAACGTACGACAAGTTTGCCATTGCACGCACGCAATCTTAATCAGTGCTCGCGTCTGACCGTGAAACTTTTCCTCTTAGCGGAGCATACCACAAGCTCATTGTTTCTTACTATTCTTGACGCACAAAGACTCTAGAACGAGGCACTTCCTTCCTATCTTGCACTTTGTAACAGGTTGCAAAAAATCAGCACACGGCAAACATTTGTTTTCATTGCACATTATTTAACTCTAAAAAACATTCGCTCGAGTACAATTGCCTGACATTTACTCGTTATTTGTTTGCGGTATAGCTACCCTAGGTAGCTTGCACTTGGGCTAGTAGTGTCGCCTAACACACTCTCTATTTTGTCTAGAATCTGTAAAAAGTGTTCCTCACCTTTAGTCGGTATCCCATTAAATGAGGCCTCATTAGCCAATAATCTGTACAGAAACGAAAAGAACAAGCAACCGAGATTATGGCAGGCGTGCAGTAATGTACGGTGAAAGTACTGTACTAGTGGAAAATAGATTTTTAGTAGCGAATACTAAGATTTTATTTTGACACCGGGATAAAATAACAAGAGAGCTGATGGAGGCCTACTTGATATGAAAAAGACAGTCGCAATGTATAAGCCAGACTTCGGTTATACTAGTAGATAAAGAAGTGTCGTTCCTTGATAATTCATGATTTTGTCAACATTTAAGGGAGAGGAGAGAAAACATTTTTAGAAACTTATCATCCAGTGATTGCGACTTGTGTCATATTTTGACCCTTTGCAATGTGCTTCGCGCAAGTGGTATGGGCTTGTTATCCCATGAGTGACTTGTATAAAGATGTGTTTCTTTCGAATAAAATTTAGTTAGGAGTCAGCCCACGTCTGTCTGTCTGTCTCCTTCTTTTCGTCTTGTGTCTTCTTGCGCTGTACAGTAAACATCTCTCCTCCAGAGCCGTCATTGAATGAACTACTTCGTTTCTTTGGCCCAGAATCACCCGAAGTGTGCAGGTGTTGCTACACAAAACGAATGTAGCACTTTTTTGAAAGAATACTTAGCTTATCTCTTTAAAAAGCTTGCATGTCCTTCACTTTGTTTTTGTTTTTTTGTCTACGTGCGAAATCGTACATTGTGCGCATTACTAGGCATTTAATTCGTATAATATGCATTCTGTACTCCAAGTATTCACCTCAGCAAGTTTTTTGGAAAACTTCGCTTTGCTTTATCTTGCGATGGTGCAAGATAGGAGGCCGTAGAGTATTTCGGCCTGCCATCGAAAGCAAGTGCCGTCTTTTCCAGTCTATAAAGCCGCTTAAATATCTTTGCAAAATAACCGACTTTCCACCTCCTTGTCTTTTATTCAAAAGCTATGTGACCATGAGCCGAGCACGGATTTAATTTTAACAATAGCGCTTGCAGGTGCTCGCAGTGCTCCAAAGGAAGCCCTGATGCGTCTAAGCGGACAATGAAATCCTAAAAGCATGTCCGTCTAACCTGCTTGGGATGAAAAAGTTTTTACTTAAAAAAACTTAAAGCTTCAAAAATCAGGAATATTACTGCACTACAAAAAGGAAACAATGCGAATGCAAAGTAGACGTCACACGGATTTAGTACGAGCGTCAAGCTATTTACGGAGCCGAAGAGAGTGCGTTCGCAAGACGGCGGATGATACTAAAGAAGTATGAGGGCGTATACCGCACCAAAGAGTGCACTGACAGACAGTGAGCTGCAGCTTATTCACACACTGAAGCAGGGAAAAATGATAAAGCATATGGTGCATCAGGGCTGGCGCGGCCAGGCAGCCAGGCCTGCTTTCACAGACTGTAATTGTGCCTCTATTTGGAAAAGTCATGACCGTGGCTTAGGCAAAAGAATAAAAGCGAATGCAGCTATCAAGTTCATAGCCTGTGACGAGTGGAAGTCAAAGTGAATGGATGAGCAAGAATAGGTGCCTTTTGTGTTGCTGCAGACAAGAACACAGTGCTCCCGCTACCGCTGCCCCGGTGCTTGCAGCACACATATATTCCAGGCCAGCAAGCGATATGGCGGCACAGGGGGGAGCTTGAATTGGGAACACTCTGCCCTGCCGCCACCGGCATTGTGTTGAGACACACCAGGCTGCACGCTGTCGAAACATTGCGGCAGCACTGGCAGGGTTCAGCCCCTTAAATCGCAGAGGAAATTGCTGATAAAGCGGCCACCAACGCATTACAGAGCTGGCTTGCTATGGACGCTTGAGAGAAAAGAAATGTCAGGTTTTTCTGGTTGTTTTGAGGAACGGAACGATGAAGTCTTGTGGACAAGGTTCAGGTATGCTACTCTGCTCACCATCTAAAGAAAAAAAAAAAGGAGTTATGTGCAGTAAGCAAACACCTCCCTTGATATTTTTTTACTTTGCCGGGACACGGCAAATAGTTCTGCCACGGTGTTGTGGTATCATGAAGAACATACGATATTCAATATTAAGCCCCTGTTTTGGCGTTTCAGACAGCTTCTTTTCTGCGTCTGTTCTGTTAAAAATTGCTTCTGTTTCAATTCTGAAAGATAGAGAACGACACTAAGGCAGTTCTAGTGAACGTTTTATCTATCAGCGAAGAGAAAGCTAATAAGCAGTTTCGCTACTCATGGAGTGCAAACATTTTGGAGTGTCGTTAAGCTCCACCGTTAAGGGAGCAGCGCGACAGCATTCATAGTCGCTTCCGTCTACGCTCCCCTTCTTGATAAAAGTTAGCGTAGATGCTCTTTGTTTAGCCACAGAGTTGTGAATTGTTCGTCTGTTTCCCAACATGTATTTACTACCATACAGTCGTAAGCCTCCACATTTGTTCAAGAGACCCGACATAAACAGGGTGTCCGAGCTACCAGGAAAACAAACTGAGAACTGCTCAGAATCCCCAGGTCCATTCTGCACCATTTTTATTTTGCGAAGGTTAATTACTTTGTATGAAATAATGAGCATTTTTTTAGTAGTTGTTGGAAAAACGAAGTGTCGAAGTAAATATTGCAGATACCATCGAAGAGCGACCAGCTATCTTGTTTCCATCCAGCTGGTGTTAACGTAAAGTATTGTTTTTTTAGTGACCGAAAGCGACAGCTCGTAAATAAAAAAGCTCACTGGTGACCTCCAAGTCGCTAGGTCCCTTGACAGGTTTATTTTAAGGCCGATAATAAGGTTGCGTAAATCGTACCTTTGTGGAAACAATGTAGCCACCAATTTTTCGCGACAATCTACGTCTTCTGCATTCACAGTTTTCCTCAATCGAAAAAAGGAAAAGCAGCTGATTAGCTTTGCCTTAGTAATTAGCTTTTATTAAGGCAAAAGGCTGCAATATGGAATAGACAACTTTAAATAATTATTGGTTGGTTTCGCTGGGCTATGTTTCACCCTATACTTTAAAACCATGGTTACCTTTAGCTTGGAAACATTGTGTATGAAGCCAAGATTTAATGAAGTTTTGACTGGGTGCTCAGGCCTGGGTTAGTATGTCGGCATTTCTGACTCGGGATTCAAGCGTCTTGGACGATTCGTTTTCTTCGCAAAGACTTTAACTGTCCGAGTTGGCGGCACATACTGACCCGGCCATATCATGGAGATGGAGTCTTCTGATGTCACTGGACTCACTCAGCAAACAGCGCCCCGGCTTGTCACCTGCCCGAGACATGTTCTGGATATTTTTTCTCACAGTTACGATAGCACTATAGCACCGATACTGGAGAATTTGATTGGTAACGGGGATTTTAACGTTGTCAAAGTAAATTAACTTTGTTCGTTACAACGGAAAGCTACTTCAATCAGTAACAGCTAGTTTGCTTGTACCATTGATTTTACGTAGGTAGCGAGTAGCCTTCCTAGGCCATTGCTCACTCCTATTAGAAATTCTTCTGTATTGTTTCTTGTGTTATATATCTTCATCACAAAACAACTTCGTTTTTCCACAAACACAAAAAAAAGAACATTTGCCAGCGGCGCAAGTTTGAACTAACGGCGGAGCATCTAATCGTATTTAGCTTCCCATCTTACACTTCATCTTTAGTGTGACCAACACGCGAGTAACCGGCGGCTACACCGGCGGTCCATCTTACTGCGCAGGAAATCTTAACTGCACAACACGACGGGGGCGATGATCATCGGTATTTGATTCTGGTCATGGTGGTTGCTAGTTTCCCACATCACTGCTAGTGTAAGCACTGCAAGTGACAAGCGCTAGGCTCAGGCCCGCTCAGGGCACGGAGCAATGAGCTCCGAATGGAGTGAGTACGAGGTAAAAGAGATGCCGAACAGTGACACTTTCGTGTTGGGCAGTCAAGCAGCCTCACAAGGCACTACTAATTAAAGGCGCGGCCGTTTAGGTAATAAACTTTTCTGATCCCTGAAATAAAAACAAAACACAAAAGATATTCGATCAAGATTGCACTAATAATAACTATATAATGGGCTGTATGTGGCATTTGTGCTTTGGTCTCATCAATGCAAAAGGTGGGGAAAAAGGGAAGCCTTCGAAACTTCTTACATTTAGGCTTTATTATTTCCTGTGTAGTTCAGTCACCTTTACTGAGTAGTAACAAAGCCTAAGAAAGCCGATAAAATAATTTAACTTTTCATCACAAATAATGCATGGTTTTTCATATTGATTGGTAAACGTTCCTAGTTTTTGCCTTAATTATTTATTTGTCGAAATATGCCTCAAAATATGTTCTTTCTGGAGAAAACAAACACTAATGCAGCACCACAATGCAGGAAGAGATGATGGACGAAGCCGATACTAGAGCAAATGCTGAACTTGGTTTGGTTTGGGGTTTAACATCCCATAGCGACTCAGACTATGAGAGATGCCGTTGTGGAGGGCTTCAAAAATTTAACGTGGATAGACATCGCATTGCACATGGTTGGTTGGTTGGTTGGTTCATGGGAAGGGAAAGGCGCAGTATCTGTCACACTTGCTCTGTGGACACCTGAACCGCACCGTAAGGGAAGGGATAAAGGTGGGAGTGAAAGTCGATAGAGAGAAAGGGGGGCCGTAGTGGAGGGCTACGGAGTAATTTCGACCACCTAGGGATCTTTAACGTGCGCTGACATCGCACAGCACACGGACGCCACTTCGTTTCGCCTCCATCGTTTTGATGGAGGCGAAACGAAGTGGCGTTCGTGTGCTGTGCGATGTCAGCGCACGTTAAAGATCCCCAGGTGGTCGAAATTACTCCGTAGCCCTCCACTACGGCCCCCCTTTCTCTCTATCCACTTTCACTCCCACCTTTATCCCTTCCCTTACGGCGCGGTTCAGGTGTCCACAGAGCAAGTGTGACAGATACTGCGCCTTTCCCTTCCCATGAACCAACCAACCAACCAACCAACCAACCATGTGCAATGCCATGGGCATCTTGCTTTTCTTCAAATGCTGAATTTGCTGCAATTTTAATTGCGAACATTTCACAGCCTCAACGCGATGCTTATACAGCGGTCGTAGGAAAAAAGCTTGGAGCCGAACTGAAACTGAGCAGGCGTCTGTAAATTTGGATGAGATGTATATGATTTTGCACTTGTTTGGAATACTCAAAAGGCTGCCATAAGATCAGCCTATAATTTTTCTCCTATAGCGTAGAAAACGTCATTGTACACCACACTAAAAATTACCTATCAAAGAAATTCTCTTCACCGATTACAAATGTTTTCATATCTATGCATTTCAGATGGAAGATAAAACAAAGTGAAAAACACAAATTCTGCTGCTGATAGGGTTTGAGTCATCGTCCTAAGTAGGACGCGTATGTTACTCGATAATCGAGCAGCTTCAGCGGCTATTATAGTCTACTCGTGCAGATTTTTGCTCCATGAGTTGTAAGCATAAAAGTGTTCGGAGCCCAAATTCCTTCAGCTATGATCGGGTGGTTTCGTTCCAGAAAGTTCATATGCTGTTTACTTGAGGGGCGTGCATTATGAAATTCGAGTGAAGCGAATAAATACACCTCCAGTATAGCGTTTTAAAGCACAGGATAATTGAAACGAGCTAAATGTTTTTATTACTTGGTGCAATAACTTTACAGCATTTGAGAGATTTCTCTTTAACCAGGCCACTCGAATCGGTGAAATCTGCGAGAATAGCTTTGGACATGCTGAATATATCTTTAGAAATTAACAGCACAGATTGAAGAATGGAGGACTGGAGGCAAGTCTTGTTTTTGAAGTGGCATCTCACCTCTCACGGCTGTCGGTGAGGTGACGCAGACGCTGGAGGTCCCAATGCAGACAAGCTTGATTCTTTCAATCTGATTTCGAATTTCTAGGCATTTTCAGCCGTGGCTCTAAGCCAGTGCATTCCCCTAAAACTCAGCTATCACTACAGGAAAGAAAAATGTCTAGCGAATGTACAACGATATGGTGCGCAATCAGCAGACAAAGCGGACGATGAGGGAAATCAGAGTTTGAAAACAGAAGTGAAGCAATCCAATGTGCCCGAGGTCTTAAAAGGCATTTTTCTCGTGTAGCAGCTTGGGCATGATAGTTATACTGTTATCCTTAACTGCACAGAGAAAGCTAGTCTCATGCTGAACTTTAAGAAGCACCGCTTCGGAGAACGCCAGATCGTTGTGCTTGGACATCTGGTTGAGAAAGATGGAGTTAAAGGTCCGACCGACAAAAGGTTGAAGCTGTCAACTGCGTTAAAGAGCCCGTCTTTGAAAGAACTCAGGACTTCTTGGGACTTTGCTCTTACTTTCATCTCTTCATCCCCAAGTTTGTTGACGTAGCCTACCCGCACACATGTCTTTTGCGGAAATATATTCGTATCAAATGGACTCTCAAATGTGATTCTGCGTTTCGCTAACTCAAGGTTATTCTTGCCTCGCAGCCTATACTGGGTCATTTCAGCTCGACCGCTCCTAATAAATTCCACACTGACGCCAGCGGCATCATTGAGGGTGCTGTAATGATGCAGCAGCATGATGGGAATCAACATGTCGCTTACGCAAGTCGCACCTACAGCAAGTGTGAACGCAATTATGCGTTGACAGAACAAAAGTTTCTTGCTGTTGTTTTCGGCGTAAAGAGGTTTTGCTCGTACCTTTATAGGCGGGCCTTCACAGTCATCATCGATCATCATTTGTTTTGCTTGTTGGTTAATCTGAGGAACCCTTGCGGTCGGTTGGCCTGCTGGGCATTACACCTACAGGAGTTCACCTTTACTGGGTCGTACAAAAGTGGCCGCCATCACGCCGACGCTAGCTGCCTCTCGTGGCTATCCCTCGCGACTACTCTTTCCGATGCGACAACTTTTATGACTACCTAGCCGCCGTTTCCTTACAATTTCCGGATCTTGCCACTTTTCAGTGAGAATAGCACAAACATCAAGTCTTGCTACCAATTTTGAAAAATCTCGTAATCCGACATCTGCAAGCCCTTTCTGCATTCGCGATGGTTTCCTCTACCGAAAACATTATTCATTTGGCGGAGCTAGCTCGCACCCTGCTCGTCGTTCCGGTTAGCCTCTGCTCCTCTGTCTAGTCGCAATGCACGATGGCGTTACAGCTGGGAACTTGGAGTTTGCCAGGACTCTTACGCGCTATAAGGAACGTTTCTACTGGCCGAATATGCGTCGCAGCGTTACGATGACCTCCTGTTTGCAGTGCCAGTGGTTCAAGCTCCCCACGGCTTCTCTGCTGGACCGCTTACATCCGATGACGTCACCGACCATACCATATGAGCAAGTGGGTGTTGACCTCATAGGCCCGTTTCCCCTCTCATCCAAAGGCAATCGCTGGGTCATTGTGTGCGTTGACCATCTCACGCATTAGTGTGAAACTGCCGCCATCCCTTCCGCCTTCGCCGCTGGCGTCTCTTTCTTCTTCACGCTATCGTCTTCCTTCATGGGCTTCCTCGTGTTACTATTAGTGACTGTGGCTGCCAGTTTATTGCAGATATTATAGAACAACTTCTGTGCTTAGTTCTTGCAAATTCCGTGATTCTACATAGTACCATCCCCAGACAGATGGCCTCGTTGAACGTACAAACCGGGCACTGACAACATGCTTGAGATGTATGTCGGCTCTCATCATAAGAACTGGGATGACATGCTTCCATTCATTACACATGCCTATAACAAATCGATGCATGAAACAACTGCTTAAACCCATTATCCCTTCTCTGTGCCCGTCCATCTTGAAGTCCTCTCGACACCATCTTACCGTTCTCTCTCGACACCGAGCCTTCTGCTACCAGCATCCTCTGCCGCGCAGAAGAGGCTCGTCAGCTTGCCCGGTTACGCACCTTGACCTCGCAGGAATGTTCTAAGCAGCGCTATGATCGTCAGCACCAGGATTTCTGGTACTTTCCCGGAGACTTAGCATGGCTTTTGCGCCTCTCCGAAAGTCTGGTTTGTCTCAGAAGTTGTCGCACTACACAGGCCCATGCATGGCGCTCACTGTGGATCAGTGACTTGAATTACGTGGGGTCTCGTCAATCTTTCCAAGACCGCCTTGTCTAAACGCACAACTTGTGCATGTCACAAGGATGAAGCGCTGCCACTCTCGGGGCTTTGACTGACAGCTTCCTGGGGCTTCGTCTGCGAAGGGAAAATGTCAGGCTGCGGTGAAAAGAGGAAAAAGTAAGCATGAGGAAGGGAAGAAGCTACCCACCTTAACAATAACGCACTAGGTTAAGCTGGAGTCGCATCCTGTAATTAAACCTTCAGAATACATTTAAATGCTCCCAGCACTGAAACTAACGGCAAGGGCAGGCGACAGGCTTTGAGAAGCACTTGCCTCGTGCCCTTGTTTCTTCATTTCGCACTGTTGACTCTCAAGACGGGTATGTGGCATATTTTGGTACCCCAAAATCCCTACTCCTAGGCTATTTTTAATGCAAATGCTATGATTGATTTGGGAGATTACTGCGTAATGTCTATCCTACAATTTATTAAAGAGGACGGAACAAGTATTGAGGGGAAACCTCAGGTCGCAAGTCTAGTCAACATTTCGGCAAATAGACTTGTCTTTGGGTGTGCAGTACGACCTACAGGACATAAAAGAAGGCGCCACAACAATACTGTCCTGGGCGTCCTGTCCTATCCTGCAGATCGCGCTGCGCAGACGAAGGCAAGTCATCGTTTCGAGACGTTGACTTTCCTTGGGAGCTGAGGCTCCCGAAACGTTGGCACGGCTTGGGAACTGGAGCTCCCCTTCAACCTTCTACTGTTCTTTTTAATACTGTATAGCTATCTTTCTCCCCGCATATAATTTATTAAACATTTCATAAAGGAATCTGCTTATTGACTATATCTAGCCGTTTGTTTCAAAATTCTGCGATGACGTGATGCTTTTCCTTGAATCACTGCTGAGGAAATGAATACATGAGAGAGAATTCTTTTCTATAGCTAATGATTCTCGAGAGTGCCAAAAGGAATGATTTATGACAGCAAGAACACTAAACGCTGCGAGCTCGCGGATAAAACACACATCGACGTGTGGTAATATCCGACAAGATGAATATTTGTAGACTGACCAAGGAATATTCGAGTTTCAACAGAAATGCCTAAATTACATAAGTGAGAATAACTAAGGGCAAAATGCGTGCTCAATAATGGTTGCGTTAGGCCGGGTTGGCTAGCTATCTTGATCGTGAAAGCGCAAAAAAAAGCTAAGCACGAACAACAGCATGGAGACGCTCGTATGTCAGTGTTTTTCTGCTGCTGGCCATGTTTTTTTCGCATTTTCACAATCAACATGAGTGCTCTGTTGATGAATAGACTGCGCGACCTTTAAAGACGCCTCTGTTGGGGAGTGCAATAGAGACTTAGTTTAGCGCTGCTGCTTGCCGCTACCGTGTACAGCTACCCCGCATTGTCAGTAAAGCACGCGCTGATTGGTCCCCGCGTGCGGCGTCCGCCGAAATTTGTCAGACATGTGGCGCCATTTGTCGCTATCGGGGTGATCTGCGCATGCGTACTGGTGCTTGCGCGGTAGCGGTAGACGGTAGTGGTAAGCGGTAGCGCTGAACTAAAAGTCTCTAATGATGGAGAAAACCTAACAAAGTCAAATGGCGCGCAGGCTGTATTCGAGCGCAAAGAAAGGTACTAAACTAATACGCATGATGCAAGTAGGAATTATAAGGAAGCAATAAATTTTCTGTGTTTGAAGCACCAGAAAACGCTCATCTTATGGCTTTAGAGATATCGATAACCAAAACAATATATTCTCGAACTGCAAATAATTACAATGCATTAAACAGGCATGACATTTGATGCGCTCATTATAATGATCGGAAACAAACGTATACGTGCGACAAAAGCACGATGTGAATAGCTGCAGGTACTTGCATTGCGGATGTTTTTCTAAAATTGGGATCTCGTCAAGCTGTTTCAACTCTTTACCGCGCACTCCTTCCTTTAAAAACGAATAAATTTTTATTGGCTTTATAACTGACTGATTGAGGGAAATTAACGGTAATTTTGTAAAACACATTGCCTACTAGTATTTTCACTAAGCAATGTTTGGCTTCTTTTAACACGGACTTTTTCCGTCCTCGCTGCACAGCGTCGAGACCGAGGTGTTCAAGCTGTGCATAGAAATCTACGTGCATGAGCAGCGCAACTATCGGGAGACGTCTTAGGGGGATAAGAAATAGAAGGGCCACTCAGCACTCGCCAACATAAAAAACAAACATCTACCACGCAGTCAGCCCTGTAAATGATCAGCAAAGTAAAACGTCTCAACTGCCAAATGTATATGGCACGCGAGCTCTACACCGCTAACTCGTTGTTAGCTGGCCTCAACGCTTGCGAACGTGCTGAGCCTTCAGCTGCGAACCCTCGTTTGGACTAGTTTTATTCGATTGGTTTTGATACTCCAAGACCAGAAACTGTGAATAATTGAGCTATACATCTCAGCACAGATTTATTACGAATTGGCTTAGCATTTTCAACTGGAAAAATATCACGTGTATTAAACATTGCCGATTGGCTGAAAAAATGTGATGCCACCGGACAGAAACTGATATTTACACGTTTATTCACTGTGTCCGTATTGCCATTTGAAGAGACATTACTGGAAAACGTCGAACCACCAGCCGGATGATCTGAAGGAATGTCTGGTTGTGTGTTAACACATATGTAAGGTTTTGCAAATCAATTCATGAACCAGTTGCAAGAACACGATCTAAGTGGTCAGCCGGTTGTCTTGGTGACGCATTCCGAGCGTAATGCACGTACTCGCGCCTGTGGAATTTTTCATGTCTCACCTATTTTTCCACATGACGACATAATCTTGTAATCTCAGACTACACTGAAACTTTTCAGAAAAAGAACTGAAAGTTCTCCACTGTGATCGCTAAGAAAACGGAAATTTCTCTGAATGCGTAAGATCAGTATGTAGAGTACGGCTATAGAGTTAGAATTTCTCTATAGAGTCTGTTGGTCTTTTGCAAATCATTTCGCAGACAGAAAATAGTGTTATATCTGAGTAATTGTTTATCAATTCATTTTATATTTACCACAGAGGATATAATGGCTCCTCTTCAACCGGTTTGGAAAAAAAAGGACGTGCCTCAATTACACAGAGGTGGCTTGTCTAGATTCCAACCAAGTTATAATCACGGACTTTACTCCCATCCAATCACCCAACTTTTCTTTTTAATCACGATAACCTTACTGTGCAGCCACACATGGGACAACGCGTGGAAGTCATTTCGATATTACACACTGGTAATTTATTCATTATTTACATGTTCTTTTTTATTTCTTGTGACGTCACGACTTATAGGCGATTTCTGGACGGAACAATGCCTACATTTAGGCCGGATTTCAGCTGAAGAGGATGGTTAACACTATATGGCTTAATATTTCTATATCCACGTTATCTCTGTGATCACTACCAACGGCTGTTGGATTTCTGTTTAGGCTTAGGTATTTTGACTGAAGGCACAATATAAGAAAAATTAAAAGAGCCTGGCAAACAGTCCTTTTTTTTTTTCCAATTCGATCGAATACGAGAAGTGCAGCTTGGCTGCAGAATAGAAACAAATAGAATAGTAGAAAACGCAATCGAACTCAAATTGAGACCCGACCGCCGGCGGCTAAATTTAGACCTGCAAATACCCCCAATCCCCAACTCCTTCATCGATGGGAGACCTTGTTATCCAGCCCTGCCCTATCCATCCAGCTCGCACTGACGGACAGGGGCCAGGAGCTGCTGGGAACATATGGGGCCCGCAACTAGGGAACCACCCCGTTTGGTGCAAGCATGTACCACCGAATTATATCGGGCCTAATAAATGATTCCTGCTCCTAGATGTTGGCGAAACGCAGGGGCGTCCGTGTGCCGTGCGATGCAAGTGCACATTAAAGATCCACGGGTGGTATAAATTACTCCGTAGCTATCTACTATAGCTCCTCTTTTTATCTTTACACTTTCATTCTAACCTTCCTCCTTTCCCTTATGACGTGGTACAGGTGTCCTCAGAACAAGTGCACCGCCGGGGATGGCGCAGTGGTTACGACGCTCGACTATGTTCCCAAGGGTGCGGGATCGAATCCCGGCCTCGACGGCCGCTTTTCAATGGAGGCGAAAAGCAAGGCGCCCGTGGGCTGTACGATGTCAGTGCACGTTAAAGAACCCTAGGTTGTCCAAATTTCCAGTCCTCCACTACGGCGTCTCTCATAGCCTGAGTCGCTTTGGGACGTTGAAGCCCACAAACCAACTAACGGAACAGGTGTAACAGATACTGCGCCTTTCCTTTCCAGTGAACCAATTATTAATGATAAGAATCCAATTGTGATAAAACATTATCCATTGAGAATCCAATATTTTAGTAATGCTCGCCACATGCGCGAGTTTTCAAAGTGTAATACTGCGAAACAGTGAACTAACTGCTTGCAGTGGAACAAGTATGCGACTCTAAACACTGATGCGGCCAAAGCTGTAGATTTTGAAAGCGCAACGCGAATTTCCATTATTGGGTGGCAGCATGAATTGAGCAAATTGACTCTATATGTCATTGTCAAATTCACACATTGTAAAATATGAAAGAACACAGAACTGGTTGAGGGGATGCCTCAGTTCGCAAGGCAACCCAACCCTTCGACAAGGGAACTTGTCTCCGTCTGGGCCCAGACAAAGATAGGTTCCCTTTTCGAAACGTCGGCTCATCTTGCGAAAGGCAGTAGCCCTTCTACCCTTTTCATACGGTGTCACCATTCTTTCTCTCGGTCTATACCAAGCATTGCAAAATTGTTCATTTTCTTTAACTGTTGATTACAGAAGAGGCTAAACTAGTGCCACGAGACTGCTGAGAGCTACGTTTAGCAATGACAAACATGATTGGTCGTAAAGTCAGCATTTGCTGAAAGCGCCTGAACCTTTTACCGCGATCTTCATTTTGTGACGTTATGTGTAGTGCCGTAACTAATCCCGTAGCATGAATCTACCACCACGCTGCGCCGAACATTCCGTACATACCGCGTGTTCCTTGTCTTGTTGGGTGTTTGTTGTATAGGCCTCTAAGGCCATCATTGCCAAGCACAGTGTCACACAGTTCACGGCTGCAGAGTATGCGACGTGGGCAGCCTTCCTTTTCAAAATAGTGGTGCGATAAAAACACGATAGGCGTTGTTCGAAATTTGGGCCGGTTGTTCTAATGGTATTGTATGTATTGATAATGTTTTCATTAGCATCAAATATTTCGATGATACTCAATTCGTTTTAGTCAACGAACAAAACGAAAGAACTACATTGAATTAGTTATTCAAACTTTCCGAACAGTATAGTCAAACGGGCGAGTTGGTGAAACATAATGGGTGGAAAAACAGCGCGAAAGACAATCACCAGAGCAAAGAAACACTGGTCGTTTGCGCTGTTTTTCCATCCAATATTTTCCGGACAGATCAGTATGATAGTCCAGGAGGTTCCGTGTGAAAAGTTTGGAGACTTCCTTTAATGGTACCCAGAAATGTGGCGCAACAAACACAATCACATAAGAAGAAACACAGCACCAACTTGCCACTCAAGCTGTTATTTTGAGATTTCTTTAAAGGATCTGATACTCCTTCGCATGTGAATGTTTGGCGGGTAGCTTTATACGTAAATAAGGTCCAGGTGTTACGAATAAGCAATTCTTACCCGCCTTTAGAAATTAGCCATATCAGTAGCGTGGTAGCAGTTAGGTTTAGCAGCTGACCGACGGTTGCGAGATAGTATCCTGGCCGGAACACCAGCATTTCTGTGTATAGAGCATGAAGCAACAAATATGTTCTGAGCGAGAACAGGAACGCTCTGCGACGGCAATCCTCATATTCAGTGGGCAATGTTGTGGTATTCAACACAACATGCCACATGCCTATTCATAGTATTCACGAAAGGAATGATTGTTGAACTCGTGCCATGCAAGAGAGAACGTGAAAGAAGCTTTGTTGAAAAAAAAATAATTAAGGTGGTCTTTTCAAGTACATGTTACAAGAGCTACTGTTTTCTTGTGTTATACATTGCGCTGTTCATCTTATCGCTAACAAGATACCTTAAAGAGAAAACAACGCTAATTGAAGCAGGCTTGTATTAACAAAGTTGCCTTAGCGAAAAATAGGCAACTCCTGTCGAAAAAGCAGTCTATAAGGAGAAATGCGCCATGAAAGAAAATACAGGCTCCGCGTCAAAAGCCGATTTCGCATGTAGACTGCATGCGTCGAAAAGAAGTTGTTTAGTCGCCTAAACAAGAGGGAACGCTGCATCGTCAATCATTTCAAGCAGGTGACAGCCAGTTATTTTTCGTCTCAATATCACAAAGTTTGCTCAAGGCGTTAGAAAATACCTTTTAATTTAATTTCACAGCCAAGAACGTACTTTCTTTTTTCTGTCAGACGAACGCTAACATAGCTCCATAATGTGATCGAGGCAATTTTTACTGAAAGAAATAATTTCATTGAATCGTTTTCATCGTCCCTAATCTTCGCGCTCGGGTTTTAAATCATGTAACACTAAAGCTCCATCTGCTTTTGAAATGAAGAAGCATTGCTCTGACGCCCTTGATGAGGCGATTCTGACATGAATAAACCATGTAAATAGAAAAAAGACGGCACAGTGTTATCGGCTCTCGCTTATTGAAAGAATTATAAATTGTAACATTTGTATGTCAGTCGCTATTACATGCCTCGGAAGTAGCACCTTGCCAGCTTATCGCTTAGTTCACGAACCACAAGGACTGGACAGAAAGAACGCCAGATGCGCAGCGCTAGACGTCACGCAGGAAAACAGGAAAGGCTTCCGGTCAAGGCTGCTCGTGTCGCTGAAAGGCCGTTAGAAAGAAGTACGCGACCACCCTAAGATGATATGAATGCTTTAGAGAAAGGCAGGACACGGCTTGGAAGAGCAAAGTGCGCTGCGTACAACCTACACGTTCTCAGGCGAAAAAAAACAAAGAGAATAAAAACGCTAAGAATGAGTGGAAAGTGAACGGCTATCAGACTCGTCGAGTACGTCTCTCATCGAGTGGGCGCTATTGTTGCAGCTCGCAGCAGAAGGCGGCGTGTTCGGTGCGGCCCACACCCAACGGGCGAGCACGCGGAGTGCGTTTGTTACCGTTCTGTGCGCTTGCAGAAAAGTACGCCCTCCGGGTTGTCAGAGACGTCCGGCAGCAAGGTCTCCGGAAAGACCAGAATCGCAGTTACTTGAATTTGTCGTACTATCACGCGTGGGCCGATTTTTGTTTCGGGAGCACTTGCACGTTATCCGGACTCTCCCACCCACTCAATACGTCTCCTCGACAGGTGACATCCTCCGCAATTGTCAAGCAGATTCTGCAAAATGGACAGGCGTGCAATGAATCTTCTTCATACCTCTTTCTCGTGTTATTATTGGTCTTTTGCTTTAGACGCTTCACTTTATAGATGTAACGGATATGCGAACGTGCACACCACGGAGGTGTCTCGTGCCACCGCGATAATGTTTAAATAATCGCTAAGACATCTTGCACTTGTTCCTAGCAGAAGTTTTCTTTAAATATACAGCGGCCTCGCACCATTCCCAATTGTTTTCCGGTTCCAGCCGACCTGGAGAGAGATAACACAACTGTAAGAACTCCTACTTCCTGGCCTCTGTGCTTCTTTACTCTCAAGCATAGACTGATGAAAGTTATTGTGATCGGCCATTGTGAGAATATCGGAGAATTTGGACATCATATGCCTAGTAATAATGGCTGATTCGACAGATATTCACCATGAAACTATCAGGGAAAAAGTGCAGGCATTAGTATGAGATGAAATTCAAACCGGTTACCACTAATACAAGCACTGAGATGTACAGATTTGTCAAAAGTGTAGAACCCAGAGAGTCTGCTTCGGAGCCACTTCGCGTAGTTTGTAATGCATTTGTAGTGTTAATCGTAAGAAACATCTTTCTCCTATGCTCTCCAGAGGGAATGACCTCTACTAGTGCTAAATCAGCGCCACTGCACTGCAAGAAGCAGACTCCTTGGGCTCTACACGTCTTACAAAGGCTGTACAGTACGCGAAGGTGAATCCCTTCTTCTCTTACGACACAACATTTGAGCATTGTATATGTATGCTTTCTTTTTTTTTTTGCTCGGTATAAATATTTCTAGGCTCAGCTAAAAAGGGTTGCACTCAAATCCTTCCTTTCTCTGCCATTGGCTTTTCTTGTACCGGGACGAACAAGGGACGAGATGCGGATCCGTCTAAATCGGCATTCAACTTTCAAGGAAACGAGCAAACTGGGAAACCGATAGAAGGGCGCGCGAAATTCCGGAGCAGGATTGAATAGTCGAGCCGAAGAAAAAAAGCGACTCAACAATTTATTCAAGGAGACTGCCGGAGATGGAATCACTACGAAGCAGAGACAAAAACGCCCCTGACGACAATCGCTACCGGGAAGGTTGTGCTGACGATGCTTCTGCTCTTAAGGCGCGAGACGAGACTACGGAAACCGACCTCCTTGGAGCGAAGAGGTGATCGAAGCTGGGAAGGAGAGGGAGAGCAACAAAATCAGGAGTAAGCGATAAAAACTTGGCTGCTTCTTCTCGCTCTTCGCCACTGCGTAGCACTCGTTCTCGTCACTTCAATGTGGGGCATCACGATAGTCCGCCCGCTCCACGTTCCTCTGTTCCGCTTAGTGAGCTGCCTGGGCGACGATAGCGAGTTGAGAGGCTCTTCGTATCGAGCTGCATTTGTAGAAGTCACCGGCGCTGGCTGAAATAAACGGATCTGCAAGGACGTTTCGCGACCCCGCCTTGAAGCGGTTTTTGCTATCTCTCGTAGATTAACACCGGTCCACGTGTGGGTGTAAAGATAGAAAACAAGGCGTTGCTCCTTCCGACGGCTGCAGTTCATTTCCTTTTTGACAATACGTCGGGCGCCTTTTCGGTCCAACTGCAACCGGCACCATTACGCGGTACATGTAATTAATAAACGGTTCTCAGGAGACCCGTGGAAAACAAAATGTGATTCCAATTTTGCCCCAGCAATGCGGACACGTACAACCTACTTCCGCTTACAAGGATTCTGTTTATTTTCAGCAAAAGAGAGCGTTTTAGGATAACGCCTTCTATTTTCGTTGCGTCTTTACCAAGTCTTTATGTCATCTAGGCAGAGTCAGGCTTCGTTTGCCTTATATGTAGCTGCTGTAAGAACTCTAAGTGGTATTTATAAAACCAGGTTTTAAAGGCGCGTGCATCGAGCCTTGAGCATAAACAATGGCGCATAAAAAGCCTCTTCACAATTGCTTCATCTGAAAGTAGCATCTTTAAAGTGAATGTTAGTCGCCAATGAACATTTGATATAAAAACAAACACACTTATCAACGCTCAGGCCTCCTTCACAGTTGATGCGACAGCATTTCCCGGTGGTCATCGTGCATTCCAGCTAAGGAATGGAGCTAACTACCTGCTAATTAGTAGTTCTCGAGAGTGGTGCCGATATTTTATTTATTTATTCATTTATTCATTCTGCCGGCACAGGCCAAGGCAAGAGTTGCATTTTGTGAGTACAGATATTACCAAACTTTTGCATGTATTATACAACGAAAACAGACAAATGTCAAAAAATTCTTTGAACATGAACGAAATTGGCACGTAACAGATCGCACGTGATTCAGCAAGCTATAGTGAGAGACAAGTAAAAAGCGCTCAAACCATCAGTCGCAGAAAAAAAAAGTGCATTGAAGAAAGCAGGTGCCACTGAAAAGCTTTAAAAGATAGAAAACAAGGAAGCAATGCAAATGTAAATCGGTAATAACAAGACAGGTATACAAATCATATCTTCATGAAATCATGAAATGCTCTCGCAATGCAGTTTCAAGGCCCTAAACCCCGGATTTTAAAACAAGTTCTTTGGGTAGTTTGTTCCAGTCATCAATTGTCCTCAAGAGAAAAGGATAGCGAAAAGAGTCCGTCTTGTAAATCAGCGGTTTCACATGCTTGATGTGTTTTGTCCTTGACTGGGTGAAATTATCGGCTACAATGTGTCTTCTGAGGCTTACTTTGTAAAAACGATGCATTATATGGTAGAAGAAAAAAAAAATCATATTCTGCTCCATCTTTTTCTTAACAGTCGTTAGCACAGCTTTCTAACTTCTGAAACTGACCGCATTCTGGAAAAAGCGCTGTAAATGAACCTAAGGGCCTAGTTCTGCACATGCTCACATTTCAAGATATTTTCCTGAGTGTATGGTTCTCAAACAGGACTTGCGTAGGTAGGTAATGGTAGAATTGTCCCCCGTTTTATACGCCATCAACTTCACTTCAGGTGTGGCGGCAAAAAGCTTCTTACGCAGTGCCCAAAGCTCTCCAATCGCCTTGTCACAAACTTGATCTACGTGAGATGACCAGTTTAGGTCATGTCTAAGACACACGCCCAAGTATCTAAACACACTGATAACTTTCAAGATGATGACTGTTGATTTCCTACGAAAAGCAAGCAGCTGTTTTTTTGCGCGTTATATAGTACAAACCGTCTTTTCTTTGTTCATGTCAATTTTCCACCTTTTACACCAGGTGCTGGTTATGTCCAGGTGGTCATTCAGTCTTTTCTGATCATCACGAGATTGTATATTAGTATAAATAATAGTATCATCTGCATAGTGTTTGTTTGTTATATCTGGTGTACTGTGATAGCACTTCAGCCATCGACATGCACCTGTGCGTTGTGCGACGAAGACAAAGAAGAAGTACGCTGGGCTCGCCGTTACAAGGTCCTGTCCTCACAGCTCTCCATCTGAGCGTCAATAAACGCCCTATTACAATTGGCGGAGGTGCTGGAAACGATCCCACCCAAACTGGAACTGCGAAGCCGTACACTACCCTCTACGACCGCCATGCAAGACACTTCGACGCTGCCGGCCGTTCCACCCACGATCATGTGTGCTGGCGTCGTGCGCCAGCGTGACCCTTGCCTGTTCAGCGGCACGGCCGATCAAGATGTCGACGACTGGCTGTCATCCTATGAAAGAGTAAGCAGCTACAACAAGTGGGATGACTCATACAAGCTCAGTAACGTCATATTCTATCTGACGGACGTGGCGAACCTCTGGTTTCGCAACCATGAGGCTGACCTGTCATCTTGGTCGACATTTAAAAAGAATTTCGCGGAAGTGTTCGGCCGTCCGGCAGTGCGTAAGCTTCGTGCCGAACAACGTTTACACGATCGTGTTCAGCGCGCTGATGAGACCTTTACCAGCTACATAGAAGACGTCGTTGACCTCTGCAAACGAGTCGACCCGGCCATGCCGGAAGCAAACAAAATCCGCTACATCCTCGAGGGCATTTCTGAGGACGCCTTCACGATGCTGGTAGCGAAAGATCCCACCAGCGTTAGTGAACTCGTGAAGCTTTGCCAGAGCTGCGACGAGCTCCGCAAGCGGCGCGCTTCTAGGCGCCGCTCCAGTGTGTGCGACGAAGGCGTATCCGCATTAGCCCTGGGTGGTTCGCCAACTTCTGAAGGGAGCCCGCTGAATCAAAAGATCAAAGATTTTATTCGTGAAGAGGTCGCACGTCAAATCTCACTCCTTCCCCATTTTCAAGACTCGGGCCGCCTCGTTCCTGAACTGGCTCCATCTTTGGCCCCTGCTATACGCCGTGTCGTGCAAGAACACGTCGCCGATGCCTTGCCGTCCAACCCCGTGGTGCCGCCAGTGACGGCACCTCTCACGTATGCCCAAGTAACGGCTAGGCCACCACCTTCGCCCACGTCTGGCTCCTATGTGCAGGTCCCTGCCTACCGTTCACCGCCGCATGCTGAGCCTTCGTTTCAAGCCCCACCCTCAAGGTTCCGCCCACATCCTATGAAACCTTGGCGTACTACGGACAACCTTCCGATTTGCTATGCCTGCGGTCGGCCGGGCCATGTTGCGCGCCTTTGTCGCCAGCGCCTCCAACCTTCACAGCCTGACATTCGATTTTACCCGTACGATACCGACTCACGCTCGCAAATGATTCCGCCCGGTTCTCAATTTGTCCCACAAGATCGCCAAACCTATACCACTCGTCGATCACATTCTCCTCGGCGCCGATCGCTTTCTCCAATGCTGCGACGTTCTACCAGCACCGTTGAGGGAAACTAACAGTCGCAGTTCCGGGGGCAAGAACTGCGCTTGTTTCGAATTCCTCAAGTCCTCCATGTCGTCCCGCTTATGTTATCAAAGTTTCTGTAGAAGGCGCCACAGTTCTCGCTCTCGTCGATACCGGTGCAGCCGTCTCCGTCATCAGTGAAGCGCTCTGCCGTCGAATTCGCAAAGTGACCACTCCGATTTCCGACTTTTCGCTCCGCACCGCCTCATCAGAGCACATTCACCCCTCCGCATCTTGCACAGCCCGTGTGCTCATTCAAGACGTCTTGTACCCCATCGAGTTTATTGTTCTGCCGAACTGCTCGCATGATATCATCCTCGGATACGATTTTCTATCGACTCATCAAGCCGTTATTGACTGTGCTCGTGCACAAATTGCCTTCGCCCCCTCTGTGATGCCCCCTTCTGTGATACCCCTCCCCGCACTGCAAAACTTCTCGTCGCCCATGACACCGACATTCCTCCGTTCTCTGCTGCCCTCATACCACTGTCTTGTGCGTGGGTAACTCCTTTGACTGCGATTTTTACACCTTCCGAAGTCACCTCCCGTCATCCTTGCCTCCTTTTTCCGTTCGCAGTTCTCGAAATTCAAGACGGCAAGAGTGCACTTTACGCCTCGAACCCATTTTCTTGCCCAGCAGTCCTGCTCCGTGGCGAATGCATTGGACGTCTTGAAGAGCTTGATCCCAGTCATATCACCACTCTTGCTGACTCAACCCCCTCCTTCGACGTTAGTCTGTGCTCTTGAGATGTTGCGACCGCTTCGACGCCCTCCGACGTTTTCCAACATGCTATTGATGCTGATCTTCCACTTGCGCAACGTGATCAACTTGTCGCCCTCTTGCAGAACTTCGCTTCTTCATTCGACTTTCCTCAAACTGACTTGGGCCGCACGTCTGTCGTAGAGCACACCATCGACACCGGTAAAACTGCACCTTTGCGCCAGCGCCCCTATCGCGTGTCGGCTTCGGAGCGCCAAGTAATTGCTGATCATGTGGACGACATGCTCCGTCGGGGTGTCATTCGGCCATCCCACAGTCCCTGGGCGTCTCCAGTTGTGTTGGTACCTAAGAAAGATGGCTCCTTCCGGTTTTGTGTCGACTACCGCGGGCTCAACAAGATCACGCGCAAGGACGTCTATCCTCTGCCACGCATCGATGACGCACTAGACTGCTTGCAGGGCGCCGAGTTTTTCTCCTCGTTGGATTTACGATCTGGCTACTGGCAGGTGCCAATGGCTGACGCTGACCGCTCTAAAACTGCCTTCATCACACCAGATGGATTATATGAATTCAACGTCATGCCCTTTGGGCTTTGCAACGCCCCGGCCACCTTTGAACGCCTCATGGACACTGTGCTTCGTGGATTCAAGTGGCGAACCTGTCTTTGCTATCTCGATGATATCGTAGTCTTTTCTACCGATTTTCAATCCCACCTGCTCCGACTGAAGGACGTTCTCACTTGTCTCGCTACCGCCGGCCTCCAACTGAATCTGAAGAAGTGCCGCTTTGCTGCTCGCCGACTAACAATTCTAGGTCATGTCGTTTCTAAGGATGGCATTCTTCCCGATCCCACCAAACTTCGTGCAGTTGCCGAATTCCCACGCCCGAAATCACTGAAGCAGCTACGAAGTTTCACTGGTCTATGCTCCTACTTTCGCCGCTTCATCTTAAATTTCGCCTCTATTATTGCTCCTCTCATCCAGCTCCTCTCCGGCAGCTCCGACCTCTGCGCATGGACACCTGCTTGTGATGACGCCTTCAACACTTTACGCCGTCTTTTAGTTTCGCCTCCCATCCTCCGCCACTTCGACCCGAATGCGCCAACTGAGATTCACACTGACGCTAGCGGTATTGGGATAGGCGCCGTTCTCACCCAACGCAAACCTGGTATCCGAGACTATGTGGTGGCGTACGCAAGCCGCACCTTGACCAAGGCAGAGTCCAATTATTCTGTTACGGAAAGAGAATGCTTGGCCATTATTTGGGCCATCGGCAAATTCCGTCCGTATGTCTATGGCCGACCATTTTATGTGGTCACTGATCATCACGCTCTGTGCTGGCTGGCGTCCCTCAAGGACCCGTCCGGCAGCCTTGCTCGCTGGGCTCTTCGCCTCCAAGAGTATGACATTCGTGTCATATATCGCTCAGGCCTCAAGCATACTGACGCGGACGCTCTTTCGCGCTCACCGCTGCCTCCCTCTTCGTTGCCTGATGAGATCTGCGCCTACGATTTGTCTTCGCTTGCCACTATTGACATGGCCACGGAACAGCGGCGCGACCCGTGGATATCTACACTTCTGGACTTTCTTTCAAGTCACTCTCCAGGTCGTCTGTCTCGGGCGCTTGCCCGCCAAGCTCACCATTTTTCAATTCGTGACGGGCTGCTCTACCGCCGCAATTATCTTCACGACGGAAGGAAGTGGCTTTTAGTCATCCCCCGTCATCTCCGCGCCGAAATTTGTGCTGCTTTCCATACTGATCCCCAGTGCGCCCACGGCGGAGTGTTGAAAACCTACACGCGCTTGCGTCTACGCTTCTTCTGGCGTGGAATGTACCGCTTTGTCCGCCATTTTGTCCGCTCCTGCCAGTCTTGCCAACGCCGAAAAACTCCTCTCAAGTCCTCTGCTTCGTTGCAGCCGTTGCCCTGTCCTACCCGTCCGTTTGATCGTGTCGGCATAGATCTATACGGTCCCCTTCCTACAACTTCAGCTGGCAACCGCTGGATTATCGTGGCAGTGGATCATCTAACCCGCTACACTGAGACATCATCATTGCCCTCTGCTTCCGTACGCGACGTGGCTGCCTTTATTCTGAAAAACCTGGTTCTTCGCCATGGTGCCCCTCGCGAACTGCTCAGTGACCGCGGACGCGTTTTCTTATCAGACGCTCTTGAGGCTCTCCTGAAAGAATGCCGCATCATACACCGCACCGCTACCTCGTACCACCCTCAGACGAATGGACTGACAGAACGTTTTAACCGCACTCTCGGTGACATGCTGGCTATGTACGTGAACACCGACCATTCCAATTGGGACCAAGTTCTACCGTTTGTTACTTACGCATTAACACCGCGACACAGGCCACTACTGGATTCTCTCCATTCTTTCTCCTTTACGGGCGCGAGCCACCCTGTACTATGGACACACTTCTTCCCTACCGCCCTGACGTTTCCGAATCTTCCCCGCTATCCGATGCCGTCACGTACGCAGAAGAATGCCGTCAGCTCGCCCGCTCTCTCACAACAGAAAATCAGTGGCAACAAAAATACCTCCGTGATACCGGCGAAGCTTCGTCATATCTCCCGGACACACTGGTGTGGCTCTGGGTGCCCTCCACAACCCCTGGCCTTTCAAAGAAGTTTCTTGCTCGCTACCACGGGCCATATAGGGTCCTCCAGCAAACATCTGCAGTCAACTACGTAGTTGAGCCCGTCACGCCCTCTGCGGACTTGCGTCGCCGTGGTCGTGAAACAGTTCACGTGAACCGATTGAAGCCATTCTATGACCCCGCTGTGCTTTCCGCGCCATAAGTCGCCAGGATGGCTCCTTTTTTTTACCCGGGGGGAAAATGTACTGTGATAGCACTTCAGCCATCGACATGCACCTGTGCGTTGTGCGACGAAGACAAAGAAGAAGTACGCTGGGCTCGCCGTTGCAAGGTCCTGTCCTCACAGCTCTCCACCTGAGCGTCAATAAACGCCCTATTACACTGGTAAAAAACCAACGCTCATATCGCTGATATAGTAAGAAAAAAGCTAAGAACCTATCACAGACCCTTGCGGAACGCGTGATCTTACATTGTTACATGAGCTGGCTACATTATCAAGAGAAACAAACTGCTTTCTGTGGGTTAGGTATGCCTCAATTCATTTTATTACCATATTATTCTTCGACAGGTTGCTAAGGTTTAACAATAACTTTTGGTGGGATATCCTGCCAAACGCTCTCTTCAAATCGATAAAGATGATATCTATTTGTCCTCTTTCGTCAATACATTTTGCAATCTCATGTACAACTTCACTTAATATAGTAACAGTAGAATATCCGTGCCGAAAACCGTGCTGGTGGCTATCCAGAAATCCGTTTGCTTCAGCAATATCCAATAAGTGCGCAGTTAAGATGTGTTCAAATGTTTTGCAGCACGTGCCCGTAAAAGATATTCGTTGGTAGTTTGCTACGTCATGTTTTGATACATGTTTGTGTATTGGGATAACTTTCGTATACTTCCAAAGTTCCAGTCGCCAGGGACGTCACCAGATAGAAGAGACGTACTGTAGATATCTATAGGATAGTAAGAACACCATTCTGCATACCGTTTATGAAAAGTATTAGGGATTTTGTCTGGTCCGACAGATTGTTTCGTATCATGATTAAGAAGCAGGTTTAGGACACCCTCTTGACTAATTTGCATATCCTGTAAGGATGGTGTATTAGGTAATGCGTCCAGTAGTGGTGAATCGTCGTTAAATAGACATGCCATTTCAGTACTATCACTATCTGTGCAAGTAGCAGTTTTTAGGAATACAATGGCAGTTTTCTGTTTAGACTAATAACGGCACAATTTTCTCGTTGAGGTTTTAATAAACGTTGCCGAAGATTCATTCATAAAGTGCTGCTTAGCTTTTGAAATGTCCGATTTGAATGCATGAGAAAGCTTTCTAATCATTTCGTTTGTTACATTTGAGGCTGGATTTACGTGTTTAGTTTTCAGACGCTTCAACTGACGCTTCATGTGAACAATACTCCGCGATATCCACGGGTTTTTCTTGCAGACCGTAAGAATAAAGGATTTTATTCAGTGGCGAATTAACTGTTTAAACCGTTCCCAAGCTTCATTTACAGATGTAGACGCAAGATTTATAAAATTGCTGAAATCGTCGAAACATTGCTCTAGGCAGTCCAGTATTCCGACATCGTCCGCCCTAGAGAAATCTAGAACTAAAGCAGTTTTAACGTGGTGTCGATTTTGACATTCGATGAACAGGCGGACGATTACCATCATGTGGTCGGAAAGGCCACTGAGAACTTCGCAGCATCGATTATATTGTGTCACCGATTGGCTCAAAAGGGCTAGATCCAGTAGGGAGTTTCCAGAATCATGCATTCGCGTAGGCGTGGTTAGTAGCTGGGTCATATTGAAGGAAAATACGAGGTCTAAAAACTCACGGGATGTTGCCACATCAACCGTGCCTACTTTGTATTTTATCCAGTCTGTATGAGGCAGATTAAAATCCCCAGCCATTATAATTTTCTTGGTTGTGCTAGCAGACACAGGTACTAAACAATCATTTAGTGACTGCATATATTCTTCAGTAGTACCTGGACGTCTGCACTCTGCAATGACCGTATAGGACGTATTTTCGATTTCCATAGCGGGGGGCGGGGGCCACAAGACGCACTCTAGGTCAGATGGCGACGTTATTTCTACGCAGATAATGCTAGATGTATGAACAATAGCAACCCCTCCACCTCTGGTTCCACTGTCCTTACGGATAGCTATGTAATTAGGCGGGAGAAGTTCTGCACTGACCATAAACTCCCTCAGCCAGGTTTCAGTCTGATGATTATGTCTGGTTCATGTTCAAGAAGGATGCTTTCGAACTGTAAAGTTTTATTGCTAAACTTCGCGCATTCAACTTTATAACAGTTAGCGGTCAGGAGGGCTACTCTCCTTGCTCCTGCTCGTTTTGGCTGTCGTTTGCTCTGTCGTTTGGGCTACGACGAGCGACGTGATAAGCCATCCGCGTCGCTGCATCGTCGTTCCAGTAGTATGGCTTATCATTAACATAACTTTTCGTGCACAAGACGCACACGTGCCCCATTTAGTTTTTCATTCTTTGCGCTTTCCCAGAAGTGTTCTCTGCGACAAGCCGTACCCTTGGAAAAAGCTCCGCTGACAGAGATGCCAGTGTTCTTAAGCTTTTTGCAGTTGCGCAGAATTTTGATCTTTTCCTTGAAGTCGTACAATCATAAAATCACCGGCCGGCGCGATGCTCCATTTTTCCCTATGCGATGCATGCGCTCTATACTGGTAGGGTTAATACCAACCACAGTGAACAGTGTTTCATTTACAGCTTTTGCGAGCTCTTCAGGGGTTTCATTTTCTTCTTCGGGCGACCCAAATATGATCAAGTTATTACGCCGCTGGCGATTTTCCAAGTCGTCAACCTGTTTGGAAACTGCATTGACATCGTTTCTTAAGTAATTTACTACTTCTTGTGTTTCAGTTACACTAGAAAGTGCAGATTCAAGTTTAGTTAAGCGATCTTCAATATTCTTTATAGCAGTACCATTTTCTTTAACGTCTTTTTGTATTGCTCGCTGGTCGCGTTTAATATCACTAAGCGTTTTTGTGTGTTCCTTCAGAGTTTGCTGAATTAAGTTGCAGCCAGGCGAAGATGAGAACATAAGAGACCATGTTTGGACGCGTGCCGTGCCCGCAATTATATAAGTTCGTGAGGGTCCGTGAGCTTGCTTTTGTAGACGACCGGGGGAACTGTGGTCGGGGGTGATTGGTGAAAGCTTCGGGGTAGATTTCGTTGTAGGTCACACATTTTGCTGTCCCTGAAGGCGGCTGAAGATAAGGCTCGGTGATCGGCATGTGCTCCAGCACAGTGAAGGTAGCTGATGGCGTAGTAAATGCACCGGTCAGTAGCGGAACTTGCAGCCAGGCAAAGATGACCCATTAGAGACCATGTTTGGACGCGTGCCGTGCCCGAAACTTTAGTACGAAGTGGGAGGGATAAGTAGTAGTGCTATCTATTATTTGCACCTGAGTAGTAGTGTGAATTGGGAGGGCTGCTTAGCATTGCGAATGAGTAGTCGGAGTAGTCAGATATTTAAAACGAAATGTGGTTATTATATCTCAGTTTCCAATCTGATAAAATTTCATAGTTTTAGCCTTCTCCTACAACATGCCTTTTCCTCTCTTGTCATGTTTTTTTCCCCATTTTCGCTTTCGCTTCTGCAGCTTGATGTCAACGTACTACTTGTACTCAGTTTTGTATTTTTACTACCATGTGCGCTATTATATTTTATTTTGTCTCGGTGAGACTTCCATTCATTTTTTTTTCATGTCGGCTCTGCATCTCTGCTACTTGCAAACGGGGTGCA
Organism: Amblyomma maculatum; assembly: GCF_055883805.1. Classification (NCBI taxonomy): domain Eukaryota; kingdom Metazoa; phylum Arthropoda; class Arachnida; order Ixodida; family Ixodidae; genus Amblyomma; species Amblyomma maculatum. The sequence continues at coordinate 68,310,087 of NC_139346.1, forward strand.
ATACCTTTTTCGGGCCTCTTTAGGCGTTTTGCTTGCCCGCCTCAAAATCACACCTCTCCAGTGGACGTTGATGCTGAAATAAAATTCGACTTTGGCTTTAACTGCTGTCTGCTGTATGCGGCGGTCACATATAAGCCCTAAAATATTAAACTATTTCGATGCAACAAAGGATTATAATGCGTGGACAAATAAGTCCCACTTTAAAGGTTGTGGGGACACGTCCAGCCTTTAAAGCTGCGGCGTGACAGCGCTAATACCCCCCCCCCCCCCCCCCCCCTTAGTAGCATTTAGCAGAACGTTGTTAACGTGCATGTTGTAGCAGATGAGCCTTCTGAAATTCTTCTTACGGCTTTCTTGTGGGCAGGTTGTTGGAAATGGACAACACAGCTTTTTTTCTGGGTCAAGACGCACAAAATCCTCGCTGGTCACGTGGCCGAGGAATCACAGCCAGAAGGGCAAGTTAACGCAAGTTGCTCTCGATGAGGGTTCGGTATGGTCCAGCAAAGGCGGGGGGAACATAGAACATCGGTGTAACTCGTGACCGACGCTACGTGCGTACTGATTCTTTTTACCGAGATATAGAGTGCTGTTTCACTTCCCCTTGCATGACTACTGCAAGGGTTGCTACTGGAGGCTGAGGTTGCAATGACAGCAACAGCCGCTGCTCTCCGAGGACAGCCTTTCGGAGAACATTGCTCAAGGTGTTCCCGTGTATTAATGTCTACAATTTGAATGGCAGAGCGAACTGGAGCGACTGTGAGAATTGATGCGCTCGCTCGTCCATTACCCTCTCAACCGTGGTCGCCTCTCTAGTAAGCCTGGTAACGGTCTTCGATAATTTGCGGAGTAAGCCAGAGAAAAAGGGCGTCTTTATAGACATTGTATGCAAATCCGAGATCGGTGTGAAGGGAAATTTACCTCATCGGCAAAAAATTAAAAAATTATATATATATATATATATATATATATATATATATATATATATATATTTAGATAATCGATACGTGATTGAGGCCGCTGCTATGTTCTTTCTTTCCGCAGGACGCGTGTAAAGGCTTTTGGAAACTTCCGTTTAAAATATTTCCCAAGTAGCTTAGCAAGGTTAAAAATATTTGCTATGCTGTTGCTGCTTCTAGAAGGGCGAAAAAAATTCGGTCTAATTTACCCGTATTATTCCAATTACTTAACAAGGCAACTCGCCCAAACTGGTCGAGCCAACACTGGGATCCTCACGTAGCGAGCAGTGCTATAGGTTGGCGGAAATCAGATTGGTACCTAATAACGCGGACTCTGGTGTCCGGAACATGGCTGATGCCAAGGCTGCAAGGCCCTTCTGGACTTGTTCTGAACATGCGCGCGGTCTGACAGTATACCCGGAGTCGGGCTGCAGCCTCAAGCGACGCCATCTATTGCGCGCGTCGTATTGGATTAGTAAAACTTCGGTGCTTGTCGGATGTGTTTCCTACGGCTTGGGCTGCGTCGGCAGCTTACTGAGGGAGGAGGTTCTATGTGTCATATCATCATCATCATCATCATCATCATCATCATCATCATCATCATCATCATCATCAGCCTGATTATACCCACTGCAGGGCGAAGGCCTCTCCCATATTTCTCCACTTAACCCGGTTCTGTGCTAGCTGCATCCACTTGACCCCTGCGAACTTCTTAACCTCATCCGCCCACCTAACTTTCTGCCGCCCCCTGCTACGCTTTCCTTCCCTTGGAATCTAATTTGTTACCCTCAGCGACCATCGGTTATCTTCTCTTCGCACTACATGTCCTGCCCATGTCCATTTCTTCTTCTTAATTTCTACTAGAATGTCGGTAACCTGAGTTATTTCTCTGACCCACTCTGCACGCTTTCTATCTCTTAATGTTACCCCTACCATTTTTCGTTCCATAGCCCTCTGGGTTGTCCTCAACTTAAGTAGAACTCTCTTGGTTAGCCTCCACGTTTCAGCCCCATATATAGATACCCTTAACTAAGCCTTAGTTAAGGGTATCTATATGACACATGGGGTAATATAGATACCCCATGTGTCATATAGATACCCTTAACTAAGCACCGGCATCAGATGTCATGGAGTGGATTCAGCGTCCAAGCAGACAGGAAGGCAGCGGAATCCTGCTAAAAGGAACTCTTTATCGGGGATACCAGCAGCCACAAAGAACTGAACAAGTGGGTGGTGGCAACCGCAACAAGCCTCCTTGACGGTCGTCTAAAAATAGATTGGCCGCCATTTTACCCACGCTCTTGTTAAAGCTGGTAAACAAAAAAAACTGTCCAGATCTTTTGAGATAGAACAAGAAAATCACTGTGAGTGAACCTGAATCACGCAAAAGCTGTTACAAGTAGCTGCAATCATTCGGGATAGATGTGATCGCACCCTGCAACACAAGCAAAGCTCCAAGGCTGTGTGCCTGTAGCTTCGAGCACGAACAAAGAAGGGTTACAAGCCCTCGTGAAGATATTTAGAAAACGGCTTACTGAAAAAGGCATATTTAGTGTTTGGTCCCTTATCAAACGTTGTCTGACACCACTAGCTGTGCTGTCTTAAAAGAATGGGATGACACCATCATCTCTTTTTCTTGTATAACTTGTATCGTGGTCATACTGATTGCACGTCTTGTTATTCTGGTACGGCTTTCTTATGTAACGCTTGGCGTAAAAGTGTTTGAGCAATGTTAAAAAGAGGACAATTGAGATAACAGTAAATTTGCGCTCTATAAATAGTAACAATGCACGGCATCGCAGGGTGGTCATGGCTACCAGATGCGGTACTTGCGGAACAAGAAAGAAAAAAACGAAGAACCTCAACCTGACTCTCTTTCTGGGACTGTAGCGTCACTGTATTTTTTTTTCCAGCAAGCGAGGCGGCTGTTAGAGGCGAGCAGAGTGCTTGGGCGCGGTTGAGGAGAGACGCTGGAAAAACAGTGCTATTTTGCATAAAATTGGTTTTTCCTTCCTTGCTTTCTTGATTTTCAAGCTTACAAAGAATCTAGAAGGAAACGTATTCCTAACTGGGGTCTAGAAAGCGAGAAATGATGGTTAATTTTCAGTCCTTCCCCAGAGTGCGCTGTCTCAGGTGATGATAAACGAGGCGCGACCGCCGCTTTCAAAGCGCGCCTGAAGGACGTGCAATGCAACTAGCGTGACGTTTGGGTGCATGTGTTCTGATTGTACCAAGAGCACTGCGAGGCCTTTTAATCAGACCTATATTATAAATATTTTGAAATAGTAAGGTCCCCCCCCCCCTCGCGGGCATAATGGGGAAAAAATACGCCGGCGGCTACAATACTCGGTTCATGTAGAAAGACGGGCTAGTTGGTCTTGATAGGTAGAGTGCATATTTTTTCACCGCGAAATTACAGACAAGAAAAAAAGAGGAGGCACACGAGGGACGAACGCTGAAATTCAAGTGATAGTTTATTAGAAGCAAAATCAATATATAAAAAAAGTGTACAACGCCATCTCTTAAGCGCATGGCCCCAAACCTTCGCATCTGCATTATCGCACAGATTAGACCATCACCAGGATCACCTATTGCCATGTGTCATTCTACTCACATTCCATTTCTTTGTGTGACAACACAAGCGAGCTACTGCTGACACAATTATGACCTTGATTGTGAATCTCTAGGGCCTCGAAGATTTCCCTGCTCAACTGCTGCTTGAAGCTGCGCAGCACACGTGTGTCGCTCAACGCAGGAGTGCTTGATGGACTGTCGACATACTTAACGAGGAAACTGAAAGTGGGAAAACAACTGTGCGCAACCCTGTTGCTATTGGCAAACCTTACTGCAGCACGCGAATGTAATGACACGGTGCCTAGCCTTTCGCGAAGAACGAGGGGAGTATACTGATTTGATACTCAGTTCGCTTCAAGTTTTCATGACTAGCCCTTTGGGCAAGAAACTACATCGCTGATATAGTAAAGATCTGAAATTTATCTGAATCGCGGCAGCCCTTCAGCGCTCTGCTTCTTTTGCGGAAAGCTTCAATCTCCACAAAGGCGACTTTTCTTTCATTAGACGTTTATTCGTTTATTTTAAGTTTTTTTTTTCTGCACTTCCTTTCAACCACGTAAGCTAGATGTAGTCGGTGGAATGAATCCGTCAGACAAGCGGAGGGTAAGAACAAAATAGGGTAGGGTGCATGGTACCGTATTGAAGCGGGTTTACATTGATTACACGCCTTGTATCTCTCGGATACCTTTAAATTAGCGCACACCGCGTGACGAATTGCTCTGTGAAGGGAGCTTGCCCAAAACGGCGCCCGTCATACCTTGCTTTGCAATTGCACACAAAGTCGTAAACTTATGATCGTATTTAACTAACCCATTGTTGCTAAAGATGATGAACTATAGACGACAGAGGAAAGCAGAGCTTTATCAATTCTCACTCTGGTGGCGCTGACACATTTTTCAAGTTTCATCTTTATTTTTGTCAAACAATGTGACTCTCTCTAGGTCTTGAATGCCTGTAACGCTTAAGCTAAATATTTCGCTTCAAGTTTTCATGACTAGCCCTTTGGGCAAGAAACTACATCGCTGATATAGTAAAGATCCGAAATTTATCCGAATCGCGGCAGCCCTTCAGCGCTCTGCTTCCTTTGAGGAAAGCTTCAATCTCCACAAAGGCGACTTTTCCTTCATTAGACGCTTATTCGTTTATAAATTTTAGGTTGAGAGATTGTTTTCCTGTTACGAGGATGACACTACTGACAAGCAAGTGCGAGGTTGTTTCCGAGTTTTAAAACAAACGCGTCCCTTCCAAGGCCGAGAATAGAAGCCGTCTTCCATTGGGCTAGACGTTCGGATAAATTGATGCCAAGGTCGTGTAAATCATAAATATCTTTTTGAGCTTGACCCAATTCGACACGGTGGGCACGTTACAGATAAATTAGAACCAGACACGCCTCGGCGTTTTAGTGGTTAAAGGCTGCTTGTACCTTCGCTTTTGACCCGTTCCGCACGTGGGCGCTGTTATGACCGTGCATCATCCGCACTTGCGCGCTCTACTGTTCGCCTGTGGGCATGGATAAGTGCTGTGGATATGTGCTGTTGGTACAATGGCTCTAAGTGAGCCTGTTTCCACGAATCCTTTTGTGTAAGCCTGTTTTGCTATGTTGAGACCCTGCAAATGACAAATTGGCCCTGTCAAGGGAACGTCTAGAAAAATACCAAGAAATGTCCCCCTGCGGGAAATAGTCGGAAGTGCTTTCGTTCAATTGTTCACCCTTCCCGTCGAGAAGCGCTATGGTCAAGTAAGGAATGCCTATTGTCCAAAGGAGGCGACAGAGTGACACGTCCGCTGACGTACAGGACAAGAAAGGAGCAAGGTGATTACGGCCATTAGAGGATTTCCCGGGAATGCAGGAAAGATTTGCAATTGCCGGAAAGGGACAATGCTGGGAGCAGTAAGCGGCGCGCACGTGCACTTGGGTTTCTGAGAAGTAAATTCACTTGCCGGAACCAGCCTATCGATTCTTGGCTGAAGAATAGAAATGTACCTCCTCGCCGTTCCCAAGCTTTTCCCGCCAACAAGTGACCAGGCCCAACGAAACAATGCCGGGCCAGTCAGTGCTTCAGACCATCAGTGCAGTGATGTGTTCGATTGGATGCCGATATCTGAGGGGCGTGCCCTGGATTTGGTTGGTCAGCATCTTCAGAGAGAGGCTGGATATAGGGGGTTTTAAGGACATTGCAGAGCACGAAATGTCGCTCTGAGCCCTGGGTAAACGGCTCATCCAGTCGCTTCTCGCTATGAATTCTTAACGCTTGCCATTTTGCTGATGTACCCTTCTCTTTCATGTAAATAATCATGTAAATAAGTTTTCTCAAAGTGCCATTAAACCTGCTTGTATATATTTTACCAACTTCGAAGATTCAATCCTTCATGAACCCGGAGTCTCTGCACGCTACCAAGTGAAGGCCGGGTCAACTTAGTCCCAGCGTCACGACAACTGGTGACCAGCGTTGAGATCTGAATCTACAAGCCACAACATCTGGGGATTGGAGGTGGGATTTGAATCTACAAGCCACAACATCTGGTGATTGGAGGTGGATCTGAAGCTACAAGCCACAACATCTTGTGATCGGAGATGGCATCCCAAGCAACAAGCTGGAGCAACAATCGGCCAACAAGAGAGCAGCTCGGAACATCGATCGCATGTGTGGGTGAGTGCTTGGCTTTTCTTCTGATGTGGACCAGGTTCTAGAACAGGGTTAGATTTTAGAACTGGTAAAAAGTGTTGAAACGCCTTTAGGTTTGGTAGTTTGCACTGTTGTTTTGGAAGTAGCCGGCACTCGGAGCGATCATGGACCTACAAAAGCTGCAGAAACCGGAACTGTCGCAATTGTGTGAGGAATTGGGAATTGATGCAAGTGGTTTGGCACGAAAACCCTTGATTATAAAGGCAATCACTGATTTGGGAACCGATGATGAGGAGCTCAGTGAAGCATGGAACCTCATCGGTCAAAAAAAGGAACAGCTCAGACAGCAGAAAGAGCGGGAAAAAGAGGAAAAGAGGCGTGAGCGTGAAATTGAAATTGAAAGAGAAGCAAGAAGGCTGGAGCTAGAAATTGAGCTCCGGAAATTAGAACTAGAGTTGAGCAAGAGGTCGGGCAATTGTCCCCAGCTAGCGGTACCTGTTCTCAACAAGGAGGCAGATTTCAAGATGTCAAAGTACATGCAGCCATATGTGATATCAGGGGATATCGGTCTGTATCCGGCTAAATTTGAGCGAACCTGCGAAAAACTGTCCTTCCAGCGAGACACTTGGTCTCAGAGATTATTGACGGTTCTGCCCTGCGAGGCAGCGGAGGTTGTCGCGCGGCTAAGCAAGGAGGACGCAGACAACTACGAGAAGGTTAAAGCTTGCCTTCTGAGAAAGTATAGGCTTTGCGCCGAGGCGTTCAGACAACGTTTTCGGAACGCTACTAAGTCCAGGGACGAGAGTTACCCTGTATTCCTGTACAATTTAAGAGTCAATTTGGGCGAGTGGCTAAAGAGCGCAGACTCCTACAGTGATAGGGACGCTGTAGTCGAGTGAATTCTTTTGGAGCAGTTTTATAACTGCCTCCCAGAGAAAGAAAGAAATTGGTTACAGGACCGAGGCGAAATTAAGTCGGCAACTGAAGCTGCCGAACTCATTGAGGAGTATGCTTCGCGCCGACAATTCAGCAACCCAGCAGTGGATAGGCCCCGCAATACCAAGTGGAGTGTGATAAACCGTCAGAAAAGGCACTTTGCTAGATTTGCAAACGAAGAAAGGAAGGCTTCTTCAGGCAAACGCCCTAGAAAGGACGGCAGTGAGAAAAGTGGGGTAGTGACCAACGCGCAGAACACAAAGAACAAGCTTGGGGCTAGGAAGCCGCTCACATGCTTCAGGTGTAATGAGCAGGGTCACATTGCCGTCAACTGCCGGAAAGAAAAGATTGCTTTCTCGTATGTCAGTGACTGCGATGAAAATATCCAGCTTTTGGAACCCTACCTGCATGACCTAGTAGTCAACGGGAAACCTTGCAAGGTACTGCGCGATTCGGCCGCAACGATGGATGTTGTCCATCCGGCGTATGTGTCGCCTTCCGACTATACAGGACAGTGTGCATGGATCCGCCAGGTAGTGGAGGAACAGAGTGTGTGCTTGCCAATCGCGAACGTGGTCATCGAGGGCCCTTTCGGCGAGTTAACAACCGAGGCAACCGTTTCAGGAAAGCTCCCTAAGTGCTATCCGTATTTGTTTTCCAACAAATCGGACATGCTACTGCGAAAGAGGGGCATCCTTTTCGGAGACAGAGTTGTGCAAGCCTTAACTCGTTCAAAGGCGCGAGAACTAGCTACACTGCTCATACTAGAAAATTCCACAGTGGAGGAAACGGCAGTTAACACAGTGGTCGATGTAGAAGATAGCGGGTCAGAAAACTTTGAGAGCGAGGCATCTCAGATAAGTCAACATGAAAGTGAGCTTGATAAGACACGGAATGAGGACGTTCTTGAGAGTAACCTCTTGCCGCCAGTGTCTAGTAATCTCACGAGACTTCTAAGTGGAACCCGAGAGGACTTAGCTATGGAGCAAGATAATGATCCCAAGATACAGGAGCTTCTCAAAAAGACGGAGCAGATAGGAGAACTAAAGAAATGTGAGCTGTCCGATCTTGGCGAGCTAATAACAGAGTTTGAGGCCTGCTTCGTGGACAGCCCAGGCGGGACTGATTTGACTGAGCACGATATTGAGCTGACTTCAGACGTGCCAGTGCGATCAAGGTGCTACCGATTTTCTCCAAGGCAAAGAAAAATTCTGGATAGGGAAGTAACTCGCAGGCTGGAATTGGGAGTAATAAAACCCTCGGAAAGCGATTATGCTTCGCCTATGATCTTAGTAGAAGCTCCAGGTAAAGACCCTAGGCCTGTGGTAGACTACCGAAAGCTAAATTCTCTCACCAGGGATCAAGTGTATCCTATTCTGAATATTGAGGAGAGAGTAGAACAGGTCAGTAGAGCGGCATATGTGACTACGCTGGACCTTACTCGAGGATACTGGCAAGTACCGCTCACTGAACGAGCCAGCAGATACGCGGCTTTCGTCACTCCGACGGGCAGCTACCAGCCAACAATGATGAGTTTCGGGCTCAAAAATGCTCCATTTTGTTTTTCCCGACTCATGGATAGGGTTTTAAAGGGGTGTGAAACATTCGCGGTGCCTTATTTAGATGACATTGCGGTTTTTTTCGACTCATGGGCGGACCATATGGTACATCTAAGAGCTGTACTGAGCCTTTTGCGTCAAGCTCGACTAACCGTAAAGGCCGAGAAATGTTGCCTGGCAAGGGCGACCGTGGACTACTTGGGTCACAATGTAGGTCAAGGTTTCAGGAAACCCAGCGAGATTAAGATTTCTGCGGTAGCAGACTACGCGCGGCCGAGCACGAAGACGGAAATTCGGGCATTCCTGGGTCTGACGGGATACTACAATCACTACATCCCTAACTATTCAGCTTTGGCTAGCCCTCTGACCGACGCTCTCCGCAAGACAGAACCGACAAATGTAGTCTGGGACGAACAAAAGGAAGCCTCCTTCGTAAACCCGAAGGCTGTGCTGATTAGCCGTCCGGTATTGCGAGCTCCAGACTATGACCGAGAATTCACGGTCCAGTGTGATGCCAGTGATCGAGGGCTAGGTGCTGTTCTCTGCCAGATAGATGACGACGGTAATGAGCCCTCGTGCTCTACCTGAGCAGAAAACTGAGTTCTAGAGAGAGGGCTTATTGCGCGTCAGAGAAAGAGTGCGCTTGCATTGTATGGGCCATTCAAAAATTGCAGTGCTATCTTGGAGGGGCCAAATTCACCGTAGAGGCGGACCATTGTCCCCTGGCTTGGCTGCAAACTGCGACATCGAAGAACAGTCGCCTTCTTAGGTGGAGCTTGATTTTACAGCAGTACAATTTTGAAATAAGATACAAAAAGGGGAAATTAAATGGGAATGCGGACGCGCTTAGCCGCAGTTTCTAAGCGGTCCGAGGTGTTCCTCACCATGTATCCAAATTGATAATCAGGTGTTTTTTTTTTCGTGCACTTGTATATGTGTGACTATGTAAAGCAGCACGTTTGGTTTTCTAGGCATACGTGGGTCCTGAACGTCTTGAGTGTGGGCTTTTCTCGAACAACGATGGCAGTTTTCTTTTAACCTGGTCTCTTCAGACGGGAGCCGAGTGCTTGCTTGGACATGTGGTTGAGTTTCATACAGCTCAAGCAATTTGGCCTACGACAATCAAGACAACGCGACAAGCAACAGCGAGCTTCAAGCGTTCATGTAAAGGCCATTAAGTCGTCTCTTCATGCAGCAGCTGCGACTGCTGCCCTCCGTGACTCTTCTGGCGGGGGAGGAGGCTGTTATGACCGTGCATCATCCGCACTTGCGCGCTCTATTGTTCGCCTGTGGGCATGGATAAGTGCTGTGGATATGTGCTGTTGGTACAATGGCTCTAATTGAGCCTGTTTCCATGAATCCTTTTGTGTAAGCCTGTTTTGCTATGTTGAGACCCTGCAAATGCCAAATTGGCCCTGTCAAGGCAACGTCTAGAAAAATACCAAGAAATGTCCCCCTGCGGGAAATAGCCGGAAGTGCTTTCGTTCAACTGTTCACCCTTCCCGTCGAGAAGCGCTATGGTCAAGTAAGGAATGCCTATTGTCCAAAGGAGGCGACAGAGTGACACGTCCGCTGACGTACAGGACAAGAAAGGAGCAAGGTGATTACGGCCATTAGAGGATTTCTCGGGAATGCAGGAAAGATTTGCAATTGCCGGAAAGGGCCAATGCTGGGAGCAGTAAGCGGCGCGCACGTGCACTTGGGTTTCTGAGAAGTAAATCCACTTGCCGGAACCAGCCTATCGATTCTTGGCTGAAGAATAGAAATGTACCTCTTCGCCGTTCCCAAGCTTTTCCCGCCAACAAGTGATCACGCCCAACGAATTAATGCCGGACCAGTCAGTGCCTCAGACCATCAGTGCAGTGATGTGTTCGATTGGATGCCGATATCTGAGGGGCGTGCCCTGGAACTGGTTGGTCAGCATCTTCAGAGGGGGGCTGGACATAGGGGGTTTTAAGGACGTTGCAAAGCACGAAATGTCGCTCTGAGCCCTGGGTAAACGGCTCATCCAGTCGCTTCTCGCTGTGAATTCTTAACGCTTGCCATTTTGCTGATGTACCCTTCTCTTTCATGTAAATAATCATGTAAATAAGTTTTCTCAAAGTGCCATTAAACCTGCTTGTATATATTTTACCAACTTCGAAGATTCAATCCTTCATGAACCCGGAGTCTCTGCACGCTACCAAGTGAAGGCCGGGTCAACTAAGTCCCAGCGTCACGACAGCGCCCGCACCGACACGACCTACCCGGAGAGGCCAGACAATAGCGCTCGTCTGCATCCACTGTCCACAGAAATGTTGACTCAATCACAACTTTTCGCCCGCACATGCTGATCCGCAAGGCGACCGGGTAGCAGCTATTGACTGCGCTGTAGATGATGTCTCCGGCTGCTCCTCCTCGATCTCGCCAGGGCAACGTGGCCGTCAGCAGTACGCAGTGACCATAGCGAAGCGTATACATGCCGGTTGTTGCAGTTACCACGACAGAAACGATCGCACGATGTTGTTTCCGCGACGTATTCGTCGATCACCAGTGTTTATGGTGGTTCGTGTGCGTATGTTGTGCTTGAAAAATGCCGTACGTGCGCCGATTCCTTCGTAAAGGACATTGAAACGACGTCAGCTGCACGGATGTCGGGCTACTTGGCACTTATCCACTATTCATCTTTAGATTTTCTTGTATAATTGGTATCTTTCCTGGCTTGCGCTGGTGATGGCTTTGGTGCATCTTTTTTTTCTGTAGCCCTTCTTTGTATACATACCCGAGCAGTATTATTTCTTTTTGAATATTTCTTAACTTCCTTTCAACATTCGTGATTTTAATGCCTGATGTATGTCGCCATTTTACTCCAATCGTCTTTTATCTTCAGTGCACACATATACACTGGCATCAACGGGACCTGTGCTTGCTACTTTGCAACTATACCTCTTTATTGGGCTGACTTGCACCCAGAAAATAATAAAACAAAATGGCTTCGTCAATAGCAGAAATCGCGCTCGTCGGTCGTCGAACTATGAATGCTCAATTTAAATTCGGCGCAGAAACATCTAAGTAAATCAGCGAAGGCATACTGGAAAAGTCAGAAAAGTGGACAGAGCGAAGATTGCGGCGGCAATTACGAACCGTGCGAGCAAAGGCCAACTCAAATTTATGCTGGTGGCCACGTAAGCGCTCGAGAACTATACTGAACCGCTACACATTTGGCAGCGGACGAGCGCCGATTAGCACAGCAAAACCACGCTATGGTGATCCCGAGGCAAGCGAACTATGTTGAGATGCCGAAATCGGCAGCACCCCGCAGCACGGGTTGCGCGGAAGTTTTGAACGTTATCTTAGGGAGCATGCTATTGAATAGAAGGCGATGACCGGGCGCGCCAATCGGGACGGTAACATATATATAAAGAGAGGACACTCGACGCCATTTGCGGCCACCACGAGGTTTCACGACTCCGCCAGATGGCGTTGCACCTACAAAAAAAAAAACGTTTTAGCTTCAGGGCTCTGTGCAATTAAAATAGACTTTAGACAGGTGGAATTAACGGAATATCGATTATTTGGTTACTAAAAGGAAGCCAAGATTAAGTGCAAATAGTAATAATTGCCACGGCTAGGTGGCATGCTCCACAAAGTCCTGATTCAAAAGGTTCTTCTTTATCTATAGCCTCATATTCCCCTGAGAACACGTTTTGCGTCCCTGTCATGCCCTATAAAAGGGCGCGAGAGTGGGTTGATGACGAGCAACATCGTTCTGTATTGGTTCAGGTACAGCCTCCGGTCTTTTAAACAATGCCGGTAACTACTTCACGCAAGTGGCGCAAATGCCTGTGTGTCAAACTACGAGACTCATGCAAAAAACCGAAACCGAAAGTAGCATTGTAAACTCCGAGATTTGGTATTTTGAAGCGCCCTGCTCTGAGACTGGCACGCTTCGCCGACTCCGCTGTGTGCCGCTGTGCGCACAGCGGGCCGCTGAGGCTCTATAGGAGACCCAAGCATCGCAGGATGGCGCTGCGGGCGCCAGTGAACAGCGCCCTCTCCGGTCAACGCCACGTAATCGGTCTGGCAGAGTGAATAGCTCGCCTGTAGACTTTCGTGCCTTTGCAGCTTCTGCACGCGGGAGCAACTCGCTTTGCGCGCGCTCGCGTTCTTTGTCGCTCGCGTTGTTGGAAGCTACTTGCGCGCGCGCGCGCCCTGACCGCAGTATACTCGCTTTGCGCGCGCTTTCATTTCCGTGCTGAAAGAAAGCTGTCTTGCGCGCGCTTCTGCTTCTACTTTTCAAACTCGCGCTTGGACGAAGTTGTATTTGAAGCGAGTGTGCAGCAAAGTACACGCTTCGATGGGGTTTTAAGAAAATAGCCGACAGCCGTGGCTATTTTCATTGCACAAATGTAAAAAAGCGAGAGCTGTCAGTCAGCCATGTGCATTCTGTTGAGCAGATTAAAGAAGATAAGCTGTTATCGTGAAGGCGAAGTGTGTCGTAGGTCAGCGACCACGTGGGATTTGAGGTAAGTATTTGATTTTTATTATACCCATTTCCTTAGGCCTAGATTGTAAGGCGCATGCAACCATTCGATGCGCTGTTTGCTTGAATTTCTGAAGAGGTTGCAGATGTAATCTATTTGGTGCCTAGAACCTAATAAAAGATACGTGGGTTCGTTCGCATCTTAGGCGCGCTTTTCGGTATATGCCGATATGTTAATTTTGATGCCGATTGTCGTGCAATTGCATACTCAAAACATTTTATACGTAGCTTCCACCTGAATAGAATGTGCATTCACAATTATACAAAGAAACATTAACCCTTCTGCTGCAAACGAAATATTTTCCCGGTTTAATTTTCGTAAATTGCAAGCTCCTAAGAACTGGTCCCGCAATTGATCGAGTAATTTCAATTCCACAGAGTAAATTTGACAGTTCTGGACAATATCTAGAAAAACAAATTTTCGCTGCGTGGTTATTACTTCATTGTTCCTATAGCTTTTATATTGGTATATAACTGTTTTATTCAATCACTCGCACCGCCGCGGTGGCTCATGCTTTAGGGGCTGTTGGTCATGGCGACGCGGGTTTGATCCCGGCCGCCGCTCGCTGGAGGCCTTTATAAGGAGGTCTTTATAAATATACGTTCCCGTTAAATAACCAGGGAAGGGAGAAGGGGGGGGGGTGAAATTTTTACAGTCTCCAATACAGCGCCCCTCGTAGCCTTGTCGCACTGAGGTGTACGTTAAACACTACAAAACTAAACGAACATGTTCACTCAATTGTATCCTTGCTTACGGGTCATTTTATATATCCTGCCTTGGAGCTTCAGTGTCTGCTTTCTAATGAAGAAACAATCTGCGTCTGAGCATGAATTGCGAGGCAGCATATCCTCGTTCTCGTTTGTTAGTTTTTCTCCTTATGTCGTGGGTTCGAAATCAACCGAACGGGTCCGTCTCTGTTATGTGACATGTTTCTTTGCAGCTAGCATGGACATGCCCTGAAAAGCGCCAGCTTGTGATTTCCCGTGCTAAGTGCACGTGCAAGGCAGGAATTCAGGGGCGCTGCAAGCATGTTGCTGCTCTGTGCTGTTTCATAAACTCCCACGAAGATGAGTCCTGCACAAGCCATGCACAACAATGGGGCAAACACAGCGGCAAAAATCCGAAGCCCTCTTTAGAGAGCATCTCGGCCTTAATGAAATGGGTATAATAAAAACGAAATACTTGCCTTAAATCCCACGTCGTACACGATGTGGTCGCTGACCTGAGACACACACTTAGCCTTCACGATAACAGCGTTGTCTTCTACAATCTGCTGAACAGAATGCACAGTGGCTGACTAACAGCTCTCCCTTTTTGACGTTTGCGCTGCGAAAATAGCCACCCCTGTCGGCTATTTTCTTAAAACCCCATCGAAGCGTGTATATTGCTGTACACTCGCTTCAAACACCACTTCGTCCAAGCGCGAGTTTAAAAAATAGAAGTAGGAGCGCGCGCGCGCAGGCAGCTTTCTTTCAGCACGAAAATCCAAGCGCGCGCAAAGCAAGTAGACTGCGGTCAGGGCGCGCGCGCACCCAAGCAGCTTTCAACAGCGTGCAGAAGCCGCAAAGACACGAAAGTCCACAGGCGAGCTGTTGCGACAGCCAGAAACACAATACACTTCGCCACATTTGGAGCGTCGCGGAACCACTCCGACCATGCACACATGTACTGGACGATGTCAGTACACGTAAAGTAACCTCATGTAGTCGAAATATCCAGGCACTTCTACGACCGTGTTTGTCATAGCCTGAGTTGCATTGGGTCATTAAATCCTATTGTTGGATTGTTAAAACGTTTATTTGGGGCCTGAAGTAGAACGCGCGCTAGCGCGCGCGCGTTCTACTGCATCGGGCACGAAGTCGTCAACATTGTGGACGGCCACGGGCGGTGGACTCACCGATGGCGGCGCATGCACATCAACTTGCACCACCATAGAATCATCCTTCTTGAATAGTTTTGACATGAGGCCGCTAGCCTGCATTGAAGGCGGGCCCAATGAAGCTGCTGGAGATGGTGAAAACAAACCAAACCAGAAATTAGAGCGAAGAATGGCACTGATAGGCAGACTGCGAAGTAACCATTCAAGATGAGAAGCATTTTACGCGAAGCGCATACAGCCCATTCGTCATAACTTAGAACTGACAAACGATACTAGAAAAAAAAAAACAAAACATGTACGTGATATCGGACTGAAAGTGCTATACAATCGTTGATGTGCACTGTTCAGAGTGCTGTCATACTATTTCGCTTCCGATTTAGCATCTATCTGCTAGTCAAGTTGGACGCTTATTTACGATATGGATTCTAACCGACGTACCTCCAATTGTACGCCGCTTGTTCTAAGCTTAAGCGTCGACTGAGAAGTGAGACAGATACTTTCCCTTGAAAGCAAAGCGACTACAACCGTTTCTTTGCCAGGCTGCGCCAGTCTCTCAGTGCCAGAATTTCGCGGAATGAAATTGGGATGTTAAAAGTGCTATCACATCTGCGCTTAAGGAGAGGCTACGTTCTTCCTAATTTTTTTTTACCCGCTCCTATATGTCGTTGCAACCGTACTGCGCATTAAAGAAGTCAAATGTGTACATTCTGTTTCATGCTGCGCAGTCTCAATGCGAGCTCACGCTCTCGCAAATTTTTCTTCGTACGTGATCTGCGGTGGTTCAGAGTGCCAGCTGACAGATATTTGTGAAACCGGCGGATACAGTACGAGACGCATTGAACGCATACCAGGCAATTTCTCCGTAACCAAATTCTACATGTGGCGCGCCACTGC
Source organism: Amblyomma maculatum (assembly GCF_055883805.1). Taxonomy (NCBI): domain Eukaryota; kingdom Metazoa; phylum Arthropoda; class Arachnida; order Ixodida; family Ixodidae; genus Amblyomma; species Amblyomma maculatum. The sequence continues at coordinate 68,326,035 of NC_139346.1, forward strand.
CGTCCTCGGCCTTCTGTTCGAACGGCTTCAACAAGAAAGCACAATTTACGGACTCCGTGGCACGCTGAGAAAATCTTCATTGTCAACTTTCAGAGACAACCGCTTTGGGTTACTTTCGCGTTTTAGCGCATTGCTCTCCATAATGCGATTACTGTGTCCTCCGCGCTATCCAGAGAGTGAGGCTGCCCGGTCATAAATGAAACTGGGTCGCCATTGAGCTGGAATGAACCGCGTCGTTAAGGCGTCCAACGTGCGCACTGAGGCATGAGCGACGGGATCGGGAAGAAACTATGAGAACTTCTCGTATGGCTATGCTTTCTTGGTGGAGGTCTCTCAGGAGATCGACGACCACTCAGAGCAATGAAAACGCAGTCATAAACACGCTGTCAGTAACAGCCCCTTCTCGTAATTATGCCGTCAGAGGGCGCTCGTAATCGCTCACTGGTCACGATCATTCGAGTCTCTTCGACGGCGCTAGGCAAGAAATGAAGGGAAGTCAGCAACGCCAATTGTAATGTGTTTCCGAAGTGTAGTCTACGTTATACCTAAGTACTAATGACAGCACACATTCAAGGTAGCGTTAAAGGAACGGGAACCCGTTTATGCCCGCTGTAACCGCTGCACTGGCTCCTTTTGTACAATACATTCTTGTCCATGTTATGAATTAGACTGTTAGGCGTGCACAGGACAGGCAAATTCAGGCTTTGTTACGGATGTTTCAACTGCGACTGCACTGGAAGAAGCTGCACGAAACTAGGACGTGAGCAGCCTCTTGTACCCCCCAGAGATTTGCGCTGCGTGAAAAGTGAACATTTAGCGTAGTTCATTGTTTAGGGAGCAGTGCTGTAGTCTTTGTCCCGTGCACGTCTATATCATTGCGCCGGAGTGAAAGCGGTGGGTGTGAAACTCAGCCGTTATTTAAAACTTGCATTTATTTCCTATCACAGTAGTTCAACAGCACTCTGTAGAAGAGTTAGCTAAATATTATGGCCTGCTCGCGCCAGGTATATTCAACACGCTCAGTTTTTGTCCTTACAAAAGCTTGCAAAATACAAGTTAGACATCTCACACAAACACTGCATCGGTAAACGAGTAGTGGAATCTAACTACGGCGCCTTTTGGCACTTAAGCCTTACGATCATCCTAACCAGCCTCCACGAAGCACGCGGAAGTAAAATTTATATTTATGAAGCCACCACCAATTTAAAATAGGGGTTCCTTGGCGACGTATAACTGCAGTGGTGCGTCTTATAGGTTATTCCGGATCGCGCGCACTCAGAAAGATCTGCCACTACACGTTCCGCCGCGAGTTCTCCGCGTCTGTCAAGGACGTCCAAAGAGCCGAACAGAATAGAGGCTATCGCGTTCAAGTGAAAAGAACACCGCGCGTGCTATGCCTGCAACCCCCTCGCTTTCCTCCTCTGTGTCGAGCAATCTAGATTGCTCGCGTGCTTCGGTTTCTCACGAAGCAGCCGAAGTCTGACGCTGTGCCAGGACGAGGGACACGCCTCGAGTTGCATAGGTGGCCCAGGGGGCCGCGTGGCGATAACCTGGGGACGCTAATGATGTCTTCGGTCGACCCGGTACGTGCGACGCGTGAAGGACCACGCTGTGTACCCGAATGGGGGCGTGGCCTGCGTGGCCGGATGAAAAGGGAAGATAAAAAATTCATTGCCCCTCCCCGAGTCACCTTGTATTTGCACTGCTTGCACAATCAAGATTGTTGCCCGATGACACGATTATTACACTAAAACAGTGCAAGGAAGAGTTTCATCTTATCTATTGTACAGATACTCTGTGCAATCCCTAGCTCAGTTATCTGTGCAAGCGAATGAGTAATTTTTGAGCAGCGTAAGGAGAATCGCGTATGGGGATCGACGTATCTGTTTCAGGTTGACTCGGCTGCATGATTTGCTGCGGCGCCGCCAAGGGGAAACAGCGTTACGAGATATTTTGTTGTGTGGTGAGCTGGTGTAACAGCCGCTTCAAGGCCAAGGGCAGATAACCCCCGGTTAAATCCTACCGCTTCCCCTAAAAGTGCTACGAGATACTGCACCTTAATTTGATCACCGTAGTTTTAGCCTCAGGAAGGAATAGTGACCGGGGGGGTGATTTCATACCGCTCTCAATCCAAAACCATTTACAAACCGCTCGACATGCACCTCTCCTATTGGTCAGCAGATACATTGTCGGCGTGACCACCGACTCACCGGTAACTTTGTTTTGAGCCATGAACAGGGCTAAATTGGTAACTTTGTATACCTGATTATACACTGAATTGTGTTAGAAATTGTGAGCAAGGTGGGTGTCCCTAAACTGGACAACTTGAGTAGAGCGAAAATTACGGACGTGTACTTTACCCCGGCTGTGAGACGGTTGTGTAGGCGCAACCCACGAAGTGTGGAGCCCGAAGACGCGTTTGACTTGCCGGACGAGTTGTTCCTACTCTGTTCAACTCGGGAACCAGCAGAAAGTGAGATGGCTGCGCACCGATTACCGACGAACTCGCCACGAACCAACATTAAGCACTTTTTCCTTGCCAAGTCTAAATTATGCACCTATATTCCACCTATCACAATATCAACAGAGGGAATTTCAAACCTCATTGATAATCTAAAGACATCCACTTCCCCTCGACCCGACGACATCCCTGCCAAGATTTTCAAAGCCACTAAATATTTCACGAGCCAAATCTTGCAACTCATTTTCGCCCAGTCTCTTAATACTAGTCAGATTCCAGACGACTGGAAATTAAGCAAGGTTATACCAGTCTTCAAAGCTGCAGATCGCTCCAACCCCTCAAATTATCGACCAATTTTACTGACATGTATCTCTGGTAAACTTTTCGAACATATAATATACTCGCATATCGCATCTCACCTTGACTACAACTGTTTTTTCTATCCCAATCAGCTTGGTTTCAGGACAGATTTTTCTTGCGAAACTCAACTATTCGAACTTACAACTGATCTTCACTTAAATTTAGACGCTTGTTTCCAAGCCGAAATCATTTACTTAGACTTCGCCAAGGCATTCGATCGCGTTCCTCACCAACGTCTCTTTTCCAAACTCTCAGGTCTGTCACTTAACCCTCTTGTCTTATCCTGGATCCACTGTTTCTGAACTAACTGTTTGCAATTCACCGTCATCGCCAATCATGCATCTGAAACTACTAGAGTAATCTCCGGGGTCCCCCAAGGATCGGTTCTTGATCCGTTACTCTTCCTAATTTTCATTATCGATTGGCCATCTGGTATTTTATCACCTGTCCGTCTCTTTGCGGACCACTGTGTCATTTATCGTCGCGTCATCAATGGCAGAGATCAGGAAATATTACTGGATGGCCTAACCCGAATTCAGAAGTGATGTTCCGACTGCCTAATGCAGCTCAATATCTCGAAATGTAAATTCATTCACATCTCACGTAAACGTTTCATTCTTCATTTCTCGTAATCCCTGAGCTCTATAGCGCTCTCTCAAACAAATTCACACAGGTAACTCGGCCTCGAGATAACAACCAACCTAACTTGGGCTGACCACATCACCAAACTATGTGCTAATGCTTCCAAATCACTTGTATTCATCAGGAAATCACTTTCCATGTCCACCGCAGTCACTAGACAACTAGAATATGAAACGTACATTCGGACTAAACTGGAATACGCCTCAACAATATGGAATCCTCACCAGACCTACTTGATAGATTCACTCGAAGCCATCCAGAATTGGGCAGCACGCTTCATCACCTCACAGTATAGATCGCAGCTCAGCATCACAGTCTTGAAATCATCTCTCGGTCTCAAATCATTAGGTTTCCGCAGGAAAGTTTCTATTCTTAGTCTTTTTCACAAACTGTACTTTAACTTTCCAGTACTTTGAGAAAACCTTCTACGAGCTCCGGTACGATATTCTCGCCGTTTATTTAACTCTTTAAGCATACAGCGTTTGCACGGCTCCACCAATTCTTTCAATAAATCCTTCCTTCCCAGTGCGATAGAAAGCTGGAATAACCTCCCCGAACACAATGTCATTGAGGCTAATCCTTCTAGATTCAGACAGCTCCTAATCGACTATCTCAATGAAAAATAATCTTCCTGTACCTCATGTCAGCTACCAAGCCCTGCAAACTGACCAGCCGGTTTTACTCCCATAGCTGTTATTTGATTTTTTTTTATATTGACTTGATTATCTATATTGATTATATATATGACTTGATTATATACTTGATTATATATATCACTTGATTATCTGAATTTGTTACTCTTGTCTTTTTTCACCTTGTTTTACCTGCTGTTTCTATTTTTGTGTCTTAACTTATTTTCTATATTTTTTCTATACTTCTATATTGCTTTTATATTTATGATCATGTATGACGGCTGAACAACCATGTACCACCTCCTCCCCCCTTATGTAATGTCCCGAAAGGGACCATTAAGGGTTAATAAATGATGATGATTATGATGAACGAAGCCTTGCGAGCGAGTGCACCCTCGCGGCGCTGGAATGCGCACCCCGCGTTTTATTGCAAAAGGCGGCTTTCAACTTACGTTGGAAAGAGTAAGATCGCTTGCATTGCACAGGCGTCGGTCAGCAAGTGCGTGTACCGGTAGCTGAAGCCATTGGGCCGAACGCTGCATAATTGCCCTAAACGCGCCTCGGGCAGATACTTAAACAAGTCGCTAGGCAAGGGGTTCTACGTCGTGAACATCTCAGTATAGAGTAGATTTTGTTTTCGACTTCTCGTGTTTGGCTATGATATTTGAAGGCTAGAGTAAACTTGTATTGTGCCTGTTATACTTCAGACCTATACAGCTCGAACATGCGCATTCGTGACTCATCGCCTCCTCCCCTCGTTCATCTAACGGTATTCTTGTGCGCCGAAAGGAAAACGACGGCCTGCGGAACGCCTCCGACTTTTTACTGGGTAACCTCTCAAAAACCTGCGTTGGCCATCGAATGATCTTGATTATATGTATCGATGTGCGGAGCGGACCACATGCTGTATATAGGTCAGCTTCTCTGCAAGGCTTCTTTTCCAACCAAAAAGTATCGTTCCCATACGATACTCGCAATATTTGAAAGTTGTCTCTCCTATTATTCAGTGCACAGGACTCTGTGCTGCAAACTATCGGAAGTTTTAAGGATCAAAATATTTTTTGAAATAATATGACTCTTAAAAAGAAGTGAATTAGTCAATCATGCCCTATTTGGCATTATAGCAGAAGAGTGGCATTTTTCCTTGAAAAGAAAAAAACAAAAAAAATCGGTGTAGGAGATTCCACTCATTGCTGTAAGAAGCGACATTTTCCGTTTCACTGTTTTGTTCTTCGGTTGCACATATTGACAACGTTACCAAGGAGTCCTAATGGTCACCAAAGTGATGACTGTAACAGCGACCCTGCCTGTGATCAGGGACATTATCATCACCATCATCATCATGATCAGCCAAGCTATACCCACTGCAGGGCGAAGCCCTTTCCCATGTTCCTGCAACTAACCCGGTCCTGTGCTAGCTGCATCCAACTCACCCTTGCGAACTTCTTAAACTAATCCGCGCACCTAACTTTCTACTGCCCCCTTCTATGCATTTGTTCCCTTGGAATCCAATTTGTCACCCAAAGCGATCATCGTTTCTCTTTTCTACGCACTACATGCCCTGTTCATGCCCATTTATTCTTGATTTCCACTAGAATGTCATCAACTCGAGTTATTTCTCCGACCCACTCTGCGCGCTTCCTATGTATTAACTACGCCTACCATTCTTTGTTCCATAGCCCTCAGTGTTGTGCTCAGCTTAAGGAACCTTTTTCGTTAGCCTCCACGTTTCAGCCCCATAGGTGATCAAGCCGGATGGAATAAAATAAAATTTGCTTGATCGCATGATCCAACCACGTCCTTTCACTTAGGGTGACCTCCTATATTTAGCGAAACACTTTCTAATACGCAAAAAAAAGAGCTGTTGAAAAACTAGAAATAGCCGATATGTGTCTGTATACGTCCACTGTGCACTTGATACAATCATCCTCCGCCTCCAAGCCACATTTATCGTTGTTAGGATAGCTAGCGCTGAATGTGTCTGCATGTCTGGAAAGTAACACAATGCGAGGGCATGCCGGGGTTCAGGCTGTACTGTTAGAGTTAGCAAGGCTTTTTAAAGGTACTGCGTGAGTCAGAAAGGTAAAATTCATCACGACGTCATGTTTTGTGTTGAAATACAGTCTGCTTTTATTACAAGTATAAACCCGAAATTCAGTACGCTGTAGGTCCCGTAAACAAAACAAAGGAGCAAGCTTCGTCCCTGTGCATATGCGCTATTCAGCCAGCTGCTTGAGAGCGGTGGAGAGCACAGCTGCAAAAAAATTTTCAGCGTGCAAAGGCTTATATTTAGGTCAATTGCTCATTCAATGCTTTTCTCTCTTTGCAGTATATCTTTTCAACTCTATAAAAAAAAGTAAAACCTAGAACTTACTCTTAACTTTTTTCTCTCTAGGTTACCGCTCCAGCGATTCGATACAAACTAGTCGTTGTGTTGCGCCTCAATGTGATCTTGAGGTTACCCTCGAAGTCGTAACGTCTCGAGTAGTCGACTCGGCATTCAGTGCCGTCTTCCCACTGCCGCTAATCCGATTTCTTGGCGTTAAACACAAAACCGAATTTTACCGACCGGACTATAGCGTAAAGCCCTTCGTCAAAAAAAATCTTTTAATGGGCATCGCCCCTTTATTTTTTCATCACCCACTTAATTTAGCTAATGTCTGCATTTATACACCTTCCGGTCTGATTACTATTTAGGCCAATTCATTTATTTGTTTAGGTTCGCATCTCCGAAAATAGAATTGTTTAGAATTAACAAGCGTGCGTGCAAACGCAGCAAACTATGAAAGAATAATAAAACGCGGCATTTTATTTGCAGCCTAAGGGACAATGACATACTATTTTGGGCATATTTATTGCATCGCAGGCACAAATGAATCGGATGGTCACAATTACTGAAATACAAAAACAAAGGCATAACGATACCAAGCTTTTACTAGATGGAAAGAGGTCGCCTCTCTGGAAATGGCGTGAACAATTGCGACTGACTTATTAATTGGCAGCTTCTGCCTGCATCATGTTTTTTATTCCGGCTGTTGACCACGGGAAAATATTAGGTCAATATCTTCTGGATTTTTCATCTGGTTAATGCTCAAAAAGGGCACCAGCAGTCCTTAGTCAGCTTTGTTTTTGCGACCTTGCTCTCGGGAGAGCATTACGCATTACCTGCAGCATTGTTGCCAAGTTTGTTTTCATGTTTTGCAGGCTTCACGTCATTAAACTATACTAAAACAGATCAGAATTGAAACTGGCCATACGGGGTTTTATTTGGGGCTCTCTCTAATCCAGCACTGAAATATCTCAAAATACACTATGGCTAACGAATGCACCTTGTTAACGTGCGTCTTACAAAATCCTAAAGATCAAGAAGGAATGCAACTGACAGTGAGAACGGTGTCCTTCATTATTATTGCTGCCCTCATAAAAATGACGCATACCCAGAAGGGGGATTGGCCATGACCATGATGTGATTAGTCTTACATTGCATCCTGCAGAAATAAGAGATAACAAATTGGAGGAAATCAGTTTCAGTGAAAGAGACGATTCAATCTACTGCCATTGACTCCTCTTGCGCTGCCTTCTTTACTTCCTCGTCCGCGCTACTCGATAATTTGCATATTTACTGAAGTTCAAAATGCCCTGTGCGAATACAATGTGAACAACACATTTGAAAGTGCGTCCGCCTATTGTGTCTCAGCATATATTTAAGTACCAGTTGAAATTTATTGGAGACGCCTTACATGGTTTACAACCGATGGCACCACCCTTTCAGCTGTTTGCCTTGGCGAGGCAGGGTGAAAGCGAGCAACGAATACACGAATAAAAACCTGCATATGCTGTGAAGTTTCTCATATTACCCCTATCATTGTGTAATCATAAAGCTAATCTTATCAGTTCAGCTTCGTCGCCACCGGCATTCTCGGCCTCAAGTCCGAAGGCTTTATCGCGAATTCGTCCCCTGAAGCGAAAATGAAGCACACACCTTTACTTCCTCTCGAGAGGAGGGGAAAAAGTAGCACACCTGGTGCGTGTCCTGTTGTCAACTTCGCAAACACAATAACCGCAGCTGTGTCTTCATGACACCGATCTTTTGATCTAGCACGGTTTTATATTGCACAGAAATAGAATACAAAATAAAATAAAAACTAGCATCCCCCTCCCCCTTCTAATTACTTCATGGGCACATCCACGTTAATTACAATATTCAACCCTGCCAGCTCTGTTTAACTATTACTGCTTCGGATCGTAGTATTATCATCAGTTAAAAAAAATTGTCATCGAAGAAAGTCGATAGCTCGTACATTCTTTTCGTGTCTAAACGAGTAGCTGAGGGCTAAGTATGCAATACCGCTGAGTCATTAGTAATGACTCAGCAGTATTGCATACTTACGAGCTACTGTTCTCAAAGATAATTTTGTTTTGAGGAGAGCAAATGCGCAGTAACTCCTTTAATTTCGATAGACATCTGAAAAGAGCCGTAGTATAAGTGAGAGACGGGAAAAAAGGTATGGGAAAAACGGGCTGCGTTAATTCTTACACATTGAGGTTTAATTCGGCACTAACATCCCAGAGCGCCTAGTGTCTAGCATTTCCGCAAATATTACTCTCACATTTATTAAGCAGGGTCAATTAAAGCTAATGTGTTCAGTTGTACTGGCAGTAAGCAGAACATGCTGTAGTTCATACCGAAGCGTAATAAACGCGTCTTAGTGTGCTAAAATGATGAAGAATTAGGCCTTGAAGCTGGCGAGAGAAACCTTTATATATATTAAAGTTCTCCAAATACGTAAACTACCTGGATGGGATTTATTACAGGGATAGGTTTAAACGTCCTGTCCTTCAGAAAATGCAAAATGCAGGGCCGGTGCTGTCAAATTTGTCATTGCAACCAGCGAATTCGTATGAGCGAGAAAACTGATGTCTCAACTCGGTTAAGCCTGGATGTGCGTAGCGAAGCCTACCAATCGGACTGTTCACAAAGTCCGACTCGAACGTTCTCGTTGCCGATGCACTGGCTGCAAACATATGGTTTGACCGGTGACACGGCGCGCCTTGGCATCTTCTGAATCTTCTTGCTCCATTTGACTGGCTCCTTATCTTCTCTCCTCTCTTCTCTCTCGCCCCGTCTTTTGCTTTTTTTTCGGGGTCTTCTGAATCTTCTTGCTCCATTTTACTGGCTTCTTATTCTTCTTCTCACTTATGTGGCTGGCAGCAACTAGTTGCCATGGTTACGGCGCATGCGCAGTAGGGACTAGCAATGCTTACCCGAATTGCGCCGCTGATTAGCCTAGTGTAGCTTTCGCTATAAAACTAGAAGCTTGCCTCCAGCAGGTGGAAGATTGCAAGTGGCACGGCTGGGCACTGTCTGGTCGACTAGCTGTGTGGCGTCGTATGACCGCATGGAATGGCCAAAATGGCAAGAACTGCCAACTCTAGTAGCCCTTTGAGAGGAAAGAGTGAGGTGGGAACCAAACCGCCCGGGACCCATGCATCTCGTGAGACTTTCTAATCCTGGGCCATGTGGGCGCGTTCGCACGGCTTAGTTAAAGCGAGGCTTTGCATCTATGCCGAGTGGTCATTCATATAATGTGGCTCCTTATCCCTGTTATACTTGTGCAAACAGGGCAGAAATTAAGGAATTAAAGAGTGAGCATATAGCGAAACGTTTGTGGGCGAAAAAGGACCTAAAATGGGGGTCACAGAGTGGAACTATTGAAGCTATCACGTCCTAGCCTTGAAGGTTTAGCTTATGTCCTGACATTTTCCTTGTTCCGTCCTCGTAAAGACCTTGCTGTCACAGCCAACAGGCGTTGAGCCTTCAAAATGTCTTTTCAGCTACCTTAACGAATACTCCTCCCCACAGAAGTTTTGGCAGTTTCGTATTTGGAATGATGAGAGTAGAATAAAAGAAGAAAGTGAGCGAAAAAGTATGAGAAGGGAGATTTTTCGGACAAGTCGGTGCAGCAAATGAAGAGAGAATTTTTATACGACAGATTTTTTGTTTGACCGCGGAAAAAGCAGCGTCATATTAGGTATTTTTATTTTCTTAATTGACGGTCTGACTGTGACAAAATTTGGAGCATATGGTATGCCAAGGAGCGCAATTACTCATTTTAGTTCACATTTCAAATTCCATTTTTACAGAGCGCGCCTGTTTGCATCTGTCACGCATCAATCTGTATATTAATTTATGCGAACTTCTGCCAATAAAATTAGTTACAATTCAGCGTTTTCTGTGTCCTCTTCTGTCATCGTCCTCGTCCTTTGCGTTTTAACCTTCACAGGTTCTTAGTCTTCGAAGCCGGATAATGGCTGGAAACGATGGTAAACTTGTCAACGTTAGCAAAAAGGGTCTTCTAATGTGCTTTGAAAGATACGTAATTTGCGTTCCCACACAAAAGGATTCACAACGTGGGGCCTACTCGCGTGTACAGCTTTGAGTGCATTCGCGAGTCGTCATCGACTGCCATCTCTAGTTGACAGAAGATTATATTGCTGCGCTCTCCCATTATTACTGCTTCCATCGTGCTTTCCATCGCTCTTGCATCCTATTAGTGTCCGTAGCCATGGAGCTGAGAGCTCTTCCTTTCTGATTTTAAAGCTTTTTCTTACCCTATTTCACTCTACCCCGGGGTTGCGTGCCCTGATTTGCAAACGGGTGCAATATGCAGCATCCTTTCTCAAAATGGGGCTTTAGCATTCTTGTCTCGTCGTGACATTATTGCCTGTGTGTTGCAGGTGCCCGCGGGTGGCGAAAGAATCCAGGACACGAAGCGAGCCGCACGTACCCCATCAGCGTTTTTTCCCAAACGCTAGATTCATATCGTATTGTACTATAGGCTTCTGTATAACTCCTCAACAGGAAGAAAGAACTTTTATCTAGTTCAATACCTGATCACTCAAATGCCCCATTTACCGCACGTATGCTGCGTATCGCGGACTTTAATGAATGCGCATAATTACCGCAGTTCGTTTCCATGGTGTCATGCTGTTCGTTCATCAGGCCCGCCTGCGCCTCAGGCCGAAATAGTGTTTGAATTGCATCCACGAGGTGAGCAAGCAGCAAAATCTCTATGAAGTGTTTTAATGTTTTGATGCAAGAACAATGCCGTTGATTTGGATTATATGAATTGCGATGCTTCGAGGAATTTCTCTCAGACGATCTACGTCAAACCCAGGCAGTAAAATATCTAGGTCATTTTGCTTTAGTCATTTTTCGAATTGGCAGCCTAGCGATATAAAGGCAAATGCAACGCACAGAAGACCTGGCAATGAGCAGAATGTGAGATGCGATAAGAGGACAATGCAAATCTCACTTGCAGGGTTGAAAAGCGCTACCATTTCATAATATATTTAAACTGCAACTGATATTGAATCCTATGAAACAAACCCCGCGAGATGACGACACAACGAAGGCTGACAGAAGCTCAGCCACGTACCAAACAGCCAACTGCGCGGCGATCTCGTCAACGTAAAAGACGCTTTGCCCCGTTCAAAGTTCCCGGGTATAATATATAAGATACCTTGCGATGATTGCAGCTCTGTCTACATCGGCGAGACCGGAAATCTGCCCAGGCGGCTAAAAGAGCACCGTAATTATGTCGCCAAGAGCCGGACAGCGTCAAACGCTGTGGCAGAACATGCTCAAAAGGAAGGCCATGAAATTGCTAGGCATGACGTGGAAATCATCGCTACCGAAAGACACCTGTCAGCCCGGCTGCACCTGGGATCTCTGATTATCTAGTCAACGCAAACACTATCAACATAACAAAGGGAAACCTTCAGCCGGCTCACGCAAAAATATTAATCGCCCTTTAAAAGCTATTTAAGCTGCTCTTCAACGGCCAGTTCTTCATTGCGAACATAGAATCCGTAGGGATTCCGAAACGTCAACTATTTTTGACAAGTGGCCAGTGGCACTAGATTTTTTCAACCAAGCTCAGCCTTCGTTTCCAGACAGAACGTCAGAACTCGAACAGAAGCGAAATAATAGGAACTTGAAAGTCCGTAGCAATTCAAACACCGTTCGTTCAGAATAATAAAAGTCGCACAAAATAATGAGAATCTGGAAACAAATTAGGAGAACTGCAGAGGTATTTGTAAGAGCACAACAAATGTTATACCAAAAAGTATATTTTTGCAGCACAGCTATATTTTGCAGTATAGTAATGCAGTCACATGCATTACTATACACTTTTGATTCTTAGAAAGCCGAGCAAAGGTTTAGGAGAAGCCTAAGGCAGCTAGGAGATGTCTCGACGCTTACTACTAGCGAATGTAAGTCTACTTGTCGAAACGTTGGCTAGCTGACTGAGGCTCGCATTCACCCATTCCTGGTTTCGTTTTACTTTGCGTGAAGAAAATCTGAGCAGTGGTTTACCCTGGATACGAAGCACTGATGAAATTTCTCGTTGTTTATTTCAGCAGAAATATCTAATGACAGGTCACTGAAGCCAATCATTCCCTTCTGTTTAAAAATTATAGAGCGTGAAGGGTTTGTGTAATCTAGATGTTTGGCTTTGTAAGGGTAACCTCGATGAGGGAAAATGACACATAATTATTCAAAGAAAAAAGTTCATATAAGTGGTTGGTTGGTTGGTTTGTTGGTTCGTGGGGTTTAACATCCCAAAGCGACTGAGGCTATGAGAGACGCCGTAGTGGAGGACTCCGGAAATTTCGACTACCTGGGGTTCTTTAACGTGCACTGACATCGCACAGCACACGGGCGCCATGCTTCTCGCCTCCACCGAAAAGGATCGATATGGCTACACTTATAAACAAAAAGCGGTAAGCCAGCGTGTTCCATCGCATACTGACAAATGATTGTAATTATGATTGATTATTGAAGGTACAATACAGAAGTAGGAGCAACTGTTTAAAAACATGAAACTAGCAGCTTCATTTGCAGCGACTCATTCTTAGGTTTGTGTAAACCTGGCTCGGGATGCAGATAGACATACATATTGAGGCTCAATTCTTAAAAATGGTGTGTACGTAGTTTGTTGAAGTATGCGAGCGCCTGCATTAGTACACATTTGACTATTCCGAATGAGCATTTGGCAGATGCAAGTGTAAAGTTGATTTCATGAGACTATGTTAGATCCGATTGAAAGTCGACTCCTTAGCGCTTGTACGTAGTATAGGCCCGTAAGTTCCGCAGCCCTGTCATCCGCAAATTATGATAGTGAAATACAAAACGCTGAGCGTGTAAACTACATTCATCTAGCTTTAACACGATTGCTTGTCATTTCTCTGTATGGCTCTCATATATTTACAGTGTTTAGGTCTGACTTAAATGCTTGAATATCAGTGTCACTAGCAAATGTAAAATAAATCGCTTCGTCACAGCGGAACCGTTTACTTCAAACAACATGCGTTTCTGTAAATCATTAATATAGGAGAGACAAAGCAAATGACAAAGCAGGCTCCCTCGTGGAGCGTCGAAAGTAACTGGAATAAACTAGAAGTAGGAATTATCAATTATTAACTGGGTTTGAACTGAAATATATCTTTTATGCGTGAAATGAGTTGCTCATAACAGTTAAGGTGCTGTATTTTCAGGAATAGCTTGGCTGAAGAACCCAGCCAAAATCTTTCGAGATCTAAAAATATGGCGTCGGCTTGGTTTCTATCGTCAATACATTAAATTAAGCTCGGAAACCCACTACCTGCAGATCACACGAATATTCCTTGTGAAAGCCATACTGATAATTAAACAATTAGTGGCGCTCTGGTGGGTGCGCCGTAATTACGAATTTATGACATATTTGTGTATTTTGGAGACAGCAAAATCTGCCGGAAGCAATAAGAACTTACAAAACGAGTCAGAATACAATCTTATGTCAATGACATACTCTTCTAAATCAAAAACAAGGGAATACAGTGGGCAGTTCCTGTAAAGCGATGGCAAGGTGATCGAAAGTTTCTGAGGGCGACAGATTGAATTCCAAAGGAAGATAAGCGTAGCTCGGGGTGGCAGAAAGTAAAGTGTGGGAACGAGATTAGGAAGTTTGCAGAGATTACTATGCCAACAATTGGAGCGTAGACCGAATCACGATTATTTAAACCAAAAGCACGTAGGATTCCTGAATCGCTTTATGAGGTATTTAAAAGCACTTGTTTAAACCAATGTAGTCAGGCGCATATGACACCCTACCTGTGTGTGTGTGTGTGTGTGTGTGTGTGTGTGTGTGTGTGTGTGTGTGTGTGCGTGTGTGTGTGTGTGTGTGTGTGTGTGTGTGTGTGTGCGTGCGTGCGTGCGTGCGTGCGTGCGTGCGTGCGTGCGTGTGTGTGTGTGTGTGTGTGTGTGTGTGTGTGTGTGTGTGTGTGTGTGTGCGTGTGTGCGTGTGCGTGTGTGTTTGCGTGTGCGTGCGTATGGATGGATGGGACGGACGGACGGATAGCAGGATGGATGTTGGGAGCATCCTCTTTGAAATGGGATTGTGATAGTCATCCCATCTCAACTTCTTCCTTTGCGTTTTTTTAACATAGATAATCTGACAACTTTAACGACTTTCCTTTTAGTCCAGCGTTATTTCTAAATATCTGCGTTTAGCTTCAATGCGTCCTCTCCCTGCTATTTATCCACCAATCTTTCAAACGCCTTTTGCTTACTTCTACCGCCGATTTGTTCCCGCTTTCTTTTTTACCTCTAAACCCCAGAGCCATAAATAGAGGGATTATATCCGCATCGGCATCTAGATAGATACTGCCACACTCCAGTATAATATGTTCCATGGTTTCGGGCCCCTGCCCCGCCGGGGTGGTGCAGTGGTAAGACGCCCGACTACTGTCCGGAGTTCCCGGGTTCGAACCCGACCACGGCGGCTGCGTTTTCGATGGAGGCGAAACGAAGTGGCGTCCGTGTGCTGTGCGATGTCAGCGCACGTTAAAGATCCCCAGGTGGTCGAAATTACTCCGTAGCCCTCCACTACGGCTCCCCTTTCTCTCTCTCCACCTTCACTCCCACCTTCATCCCTTCCCTTACGGCGCGGTTCAGGTGTCCACATAGCAAGTATGGGAGATACTGCGCCTTTCCCTTCCTGTGAACCAACCAACCAATTTCTGGCCCCTACCGTACATTGAACAAGTTTTATTTTCTGTAGCGTCAGGTTCTCAGACATCCTGATCTACCCTCAAAAAGGCCACTGCATCTGCAGTTGTCATGAATTTCCTTCTCAATCCGAGTTTCCATTTTCTACGTGTATCATGAGTCGGCTTCTTTTTCATTGAATTATTTCAGTTTTCAGCCTCTGTGTTCTTTAACTATCGTTTAATGTTCTTTATCTCTGTCCTGTCTTCTACAAACCTGCTGGTTAGTTTTCTAGCCCTTTTCTTCCACTGTGATTCAATGCCCTTTAGGTATAAGTATTTAAATACTTTAACTGCCTACCTAATGTCGTCCATTTTGCTGAGGCATTCTTCGTACAATATTTTGCTCAGAGACGCTCGTGCCTTGAAAGACGGCAAGCTCATGTCTCCATGTACTGCTTCGTTTGTAGTTTTGTCGTGGGCTCCAAGTGCCAACCTGACTACAGATCTGTGATTTATTCCTAACTCCGACTGGACTTCCGCTATTAAGCTGAAAACCGTGTTCCCAAAAGTAAGCCCTAATAACATTATTCCTTTCCAAACACCTTTATGTACTTCATATATGTTGTAGCCCCATAATGTCCCGTGCTTCATTAGCGCGGCATATCTTCGACCCTTTGCCCTGGTAGCCTGTTCATGTTTCTTCATGTATACCAGTCCTTCGCTTAATCATACCCCGAGGTACATATATTCTGCCAGTCTTGGTATTTCACTCCCTTGTATTGCCAGCTTTTTATCACTGAAATCGTTGAATTCCATCAGACCCGACTTAAGTGTGCTGAAGGTAAAGCCGACATTATAGCCTTGTGCAGGCAGAAAGAACAGCAGTTCCGGCGGGCCCCTAAAACTCTGTTGCCTGCCGGCCTTCTCGCTGAACCAGCGCGTGCCCTGAAAAAACGGATTCGGGTGGCTCATCGGGCGTTTGTGGAAGGCATTGATGCTCAAGCGCCAAGTGGTGCCCTGGACTGGGGGCGCCAACCGCTCGTCAGCCTCGGTTGAAGAGGCGAAGAAAAAGATCTCCGAGCAATTAATAAAGTTCACTCACTCGCGTAGTGAGGGAGCTTTAGCTTTTCTGGCAGATATCGCAGTGCCCCTCCTTCCAGATTGATGTAGAGACTGTATGATCTCCCGGTCGCATATCAAAAGCATTCAACAAACACTTTTTCCATTTGGACAGACCGTTCAATTCCGGAATTCGACTTGCTATCGTTACCAGAAGTTACCTTTCCGAATCGCATGCCTACCTTGTCCTCTCTCGAAGTGACTCCTGACGATGTCATTGAAGCTTAATTGCTCCACCATCCGACCAATCCAGAGCCCTGGCCCTGATGGCATCCATTCCCTGTTCCTACAGCGTACGGCCTTTGATCTGGCACCATTAATGTCTAAGATATCACATCGTGATGGTCACCTTTTGCAACAGGTCAGGGTCAGCAAGCCGTCCTGGTATGGACAGTACTGCCTTTTACTATACCATGCATGCCTGGGCCACCCGCTATGAATGCTAAATAAAGTATTAGTATTAGTATCTATTTTGTATTCACACATAGTAGCCAATGCTTGTAAACATTCCTGGCTATTGGCTTATAGAACAATGTCGTCGGCGTACAATAATCCTGGAAACGTTTGTGTACGTCTGTTTTACTTAACTTATACGAGAGATTAACACTAAGGTTACTTTTTTGCAGACTCTATTCTATATTCCTCATATAAATCATGAACAACAGCGGTACAAGCGAACATCCTTGCCTTAGTTCTTTGAATACCTCAACAGTAGACTAACTTCGTAACCCCTCCCATGCAATCTCAATTTTATTATCTCTGTACATTGCCTTTAGCAATTCAATTAATTCTTTACCAATGCCTTCAGATTCGAGTATTTTCCACAGAAATTTGCTATTTACGCTATCGTATGCGCCGCTTATGTCCCGAAAGGATACGTACTGCTGTCTGTTTTCCGAACTCTATTTGTATGGAACTATGAAAATGCTATCATCTAGGCGCCTAAACCCGTTATGCAGTTCGCCCAGTAAATTATTACTTCCTATCCACGCCTGAATGTTTAGTTTCACTGCCTGCATTGCCAGCGCGTGCTTAACTGACGTTATCGTGATCGGTCCAAAGGATTTAATGTTCTTCCTATCTTATTTTCCTATATATATTAAATTCATCCTACTCAATCGCCAGCTGTGCTTGTATTATGTATTTGTTATGACTATTTCCAAGGCCTTTAACAAGGTGTCCTGGCTTCTTGGACCAAGTATATTAATAGGCTTGATTGAAATTTCGTCCACCCCTACGGCTGTATACACAGGAATATGTCTCCGCTTTCTTCCAATCAAGATTTGTCAGTTGTAAGCTCGTTTCGTTTCGCTGTCTAATACTGTTTCTCTATTCAGGAAGATTACCCCATTATCGCGTCTAAATCATTCGGCAATAACTGATGTAATATATCCGATGGCGTCGTCACCCTCTAGATATTTTCCCTCGGCGTCCTGAATCTCTTCCTGCACTCTATGATCTCTCTTAGCCAAGCAGCTTATATGGCTCCAGAATTTTTTTGCCGCCTCTTTTGATAAGTCGCGCACTTCGGTCATCCAACGATCAGTGTGCTATTTTATTTTACTCTGCACGAGTATCTGCACTTCCAGTTTCTGTTTCTGATAGGATCCTCATTTTCGGTCTATTTTCTCTTGAGATAGCTGCGCTCTGGAAGCCATCCGTCTTCTCTCGATTGCTTGTTTGATTTCACTATTCCATCAGCTTCGAGGAGTCCTCCTATCTTTCCATCAATGTGACTCTTTTACTTGTCGTACTTTTGTATAGATGAGTTGCACTAACTTATTATAACCCCACTCTTCCATAAGGCGTATCTCTATCGTTTCCTCGATGCCCGATGCTAGTAGCCCTAGTTGTGTGTTGGTTAATTTTCATTTTTTCTTTGTGCTTCGTGGCTTTTACTTTCTAACTGACAGAGCGCCCGAAACGGGACAAAGCACAGAAGACACACGCACCAACACTCCGCTACTAAGGATTTTCGTTCTATTGCATCATCTTTCTCCTCAATCAGAAGGGAAATAATGTGGAAACAGAAGAAATCCCGAAGAAACAGAAAAGCGAAAAAATGGAGAAAAGGAAGATGAAATAAAAGAGGAAAATGGATAAAATCCGATGTACCACAGCCCGCCCTGCCGTCTTCTTCAACGCATGGCTGACTTCATGCACATGAGGCCTGAGGGCTCTTCTCTATTACAACTTTTCGCAACTTGTTCGGCCGACTTTATTCTTTGAATTACTTTAAAAAGGTAGAACGCAAGGCTGATCAGGAGCGTAACCGGAAATCTAGCTTTGCGTAAGCGGTTCAGTACAGATAAAGAAGAAGGATTTGCTATGGGAAGGAATGGGCTTTTAAGAATTATTGTAGGATGTCGGGCCATCATAGACTGCAAGAAAGCTTGCAAACCCAACAGGACCATTTGCATGCGTCGAAGAAAATGGTAAGGTGAGCTGCAGTACAACAGAGTTTATCAGCGCCCTTGAAGGTGAGCATGGTATTCAGAATGATGAATAGTGAAAGCAAAATGAGGCATGATAAGTTCACTACTTGTGACAGAGAAGTAATTTACAGAATTCATTGCCTTCAGTTTCGGCCCGCAAGTCCATTCCTCACTTTGCTCAGTGCCATATTTCGAAGCGGTGCAACCACCAGCAAGCGGAAGCGTTATTAAGTCTTCTTTATGGACTTTTTTCTCGTTGGCGCCGCCACATTGCCGCTAGGCTACTGCACCAGCCTGCAAGAAGAGGATAGAGAACACAGTCTGAAAAGAAGAAATATGCCCCGTGTGTACAGGCACTCCTCCGATGTCGCTAATGAGAAAAATTTCAAGAGATACACTTCAGACGGCTTACATGCCGTAATGCGAAATCACAAAGGGGAGGGGTCTCTTGCGTCTTGCTTTGGCTTTGGTCGACTTGTTATGTGGATTATGGATTGCATTGTTGGTTATAATTCCGATTAGGGCCATCACTAATGTCGAAATTCATTGTGAAGTGCCATTATGGCGGTATAGGCAATTAATAATGGGTGGATTTGGTATTAGCTTGGTATCTGGATTCCTGATTTGATTCTGGGAAATGAGTAATTGGATTCGAGATATTACTAATGTTGCGAGTCATTAGGCACTGTCATTAACGCATTTTATCCAATAACCATAACTGAATTCGGCAGTGGCTTGTTAGGTAGGTTCTGGATTGGATGCGCGGTATGACTAATGTGTCTAGCGTTATGCAATGTGATTGCGGCACAGGCAAGTAATTATGACTGGATTAGGCAATGTTTCTTTTTGGCTGGTTATGTGATTGAGTCAAATTGGCTTTGCATGTCTTTTGATCACGCATTTTTTTCACTTTCCGCGCACGCCGGTCATGATCAACGAAACGCTTTCGCCATAAAGCAGTTGGATATTTGAAGACTCATGAAGACATGTCGTAACAACCGGAACTGTTCTGGGCTCTCCTCGCTCTTTCGTTTCTCTTTTTCTGTTTTCTTTTTTTATTTCTTTCTGCTTTTTCCCAGTTCTTTTGTAGTCGTTGTTGTGCTTTTCTTCTTATATTATTATTCTTAGGAGGGGGGTCTCGAATAAACGATCTTGTGCTGCGGGTCGCTCCTGTGTATCTGTGTCCAGGCGGTGACTGATTCTTCCAGTTTCTGATTGTGATATTTTTCTTATCCTTTTTGCGTGTTGTTTGCTGGTGATTTGGGGCAGATGTCGACAATATTCTCCTGGTCATGGGACCTCCTCCTGGTCAGCCAGGATTCCCATAGACCGGCTTCCCCCGGACTCTTTCTTTCGGGTTGCCATCAACAGCATTTCTGTTGCTCTCGTTCCTTCAAAAGAAGGCTTTATTGTTGAATAATCCTGATTCAGTGCAGGCGGCGTTAAATGAGGTACCGCTACAATTTATGCACATCTCTGAGGTGCGCCAGTTCGGCCGAGGGAGCATATGGTGCATATTAGCGGACCAGGCCTCTTTATAGGATATAGACAAGTGTTCTGCCTGTGGAGACCTCTCGATGAGCGCTCTTATTTCCCCCCACTTTGCTTGTTCTAAAGAGCTAGTGCGGGGTGTCTACTCGAGATTAAGTCATTCTGAGACCCTTGAGAAGCTCTACTCTTCAGGGGAGAATTCTGTTCATCGTTGCATCCATGTAATTGATGGAGTTAAGATAGCGACCGACTCAGTTATTGCATAAATGGCCGGAACCGCATGCCCATCCGAGCTGAAAGTGTGGCCCCTTTTTTCAGGACTGACCAGTTTGCCTTAGAGCCGCTGAATTGGCGTAATCATTGGAGGTTTGTTCACAGCGCAAAAATCTGTAAGTAAAATTCTTCGTATTTTGTGTGTTGTGCGCAACATGAGAACAGAGCTGTGAAAGAAGATACATGTTTGTGTAATGGTGACCATTCTGCAAAAAAACTATAAATGTTCGGGGAGGGCAGAGGATATACAATATTTGGAGATTTTTGGAGATGCAGTTTTGGAGATAAGCGTCATAGTTCGAAACCTGAAGTTATCACAATTGTGAAGAAAAGTAAATATGGTTATGCGACTGATGCAGCGAGTATGGTGACGGATTCCAGTCTGTCTACTCCAAAGAAGGAGAAGTAGAAAAGGCAAAAGTCATGGGTAGGTTAGTACAATCAGTTACGGCATACGTTGCTTAGGTAATGGTGTCACAAATGACCTCGTTTATGCTAAACCTAAATACTTCTCAGATGCCTATGAAGTATCCGGTTGCTGCTCCCGATCAGAATGTAGAAAGGTCTTTTATTTTTTTATGTACGCACAAAACGAGCGTCCATATTTAACTTCTGCCTGAATAGCATCGACCAGTGTAACATATGAGTGTAGTGACATGATGGATTTAGATGCAAGAGCTCTAAAACGTTGCATGTCTCCCTTGGCTGGTGCTGAATCTTCTTGCCCTCAGTCTAAATTTAAGTTCAAAGAGAATAATTCTGACACAAAAGTTAAGCACAGTATTTTGAAAAAAGCAGTTGCTGTTGCAGATTTGTAGTCAGAACGGGGTCTCTGAGAGTATTGCAGTGGAACTCCAATCCATTCAGTTAGCTTTTAGCGATGGATTTCGTCTTACAAATGCAATTTTACTCAACGTAATAGATATTAAGGAAACTTGGTTAACTAGACAAGCTATATTCAGTATGGAAAATTACCGAATATTCAGGATTGATCGACCATCAAGAGGGGTAATCACCCAGGTTGTGCCACAGTGTAAATTTAACCTTTGAGTGGATGGACGTCAAAAGCCAAATTCTGGCTGTGGATCTTTTTATAGCTGGATTTCATCCAAATACCATCGTTTATGTCTATTTCGTTTCTAGAGTTCAAAGCTCGCGTCTTCTTGATTCTTTACTCTCCGTCTGCAGTCACATGTGGTGTTTTTGTTTTTTATTGAAAATTTTATTGCGATAACGAGAAATATGTGCAAACAATGGACCGATAGCTATAAGAGCTAGTGGCCGGTCCAATGCAAAATTTACTTGTAATTCAGCCGCACAGCGCCGAAGGCTGAAAGTTAATCATCATATACAGAGTAGAACACGTTTACAAGATTCGCGCCACCAAACCAAAAAAGATATAGGAGACTCTAAGAAGAATAAAAAAGATACACTACACAGTGGCATAGACAAATACGAAAAAAAAAAACATACACGAATTACATAGAGAGATTACATAGGTAGGTCAATGATTCAGAGTCCAAGAGTTTCAGGCAAAATTTATTTGGGAAGTAATTTTTAAATTTCTCGCTACTTTTACCTCGATCCGCAATTCGTCCCATATTTTTGCTCCATTACACTCTATCCGTCGTTCGCCGTAAACATTGCTACATTTGGCAAGTTTAAAGTTACAATTGGATGCTTGTCTTGTATCACGGGAAGATAGGGCAAAAATGCTTCACGGAAGGGGAAAGTTTGTGTTTCTTATGTCGTTTATAAAGAGCGCAATTTTATAATTGCGAAAGGATAGGCGATCATAGAGAGAGCAGAATCCCCTCTTATCATCCTTAATGCCCGCTTTTGAAGGCAGGCAGAATAAAGGAGATAAGAAGGTTTTATAGGTTTGGCCCCATGATTGACAACAGTAACTGATAGGTTAATGACAGAACGAGTAGTACAGGGACCGTAGTACATCGTACGGAAAGTAGTATCTCGCCCTGACGAGTGTGTGGTATCCGAAAGCTAATTTTTTGCATACGTTGTTAATTTGTTCTTTCCAATGTAAGTGACAATAAACAATTACTCCTAAGTATTTGAAGGACTAGTCTGATTGTATTAACGAGCCACCTAGAGTAAGTCTAAAATGGTAGATTGTCTTGTACCTGGATTGAAAAGTAATGTACTTAGTTTTGGCGACCTTCAAGGTTAGGCAGTTTTCAAAGAACCAGGAAGACACAATTTTGAGTTCCCTCATTACTGTTATTTGAACTGCCGGAAGAGATTCACCAGTAACTATCAACGCGGCATCATCAGCATGCATTATTAATTGTTAAAAGTGAACTGCCCACGGGAGATTATTTCTGTAAAGTGAAAACAAGATCGGACCCATGACAGAGCCCTGTGGCACACCATAAGATATATTTTTTACATCTGACATGAAATCAATAAATAGTACCCTTTGTTTGAGTGAGCTTTCAGCAAAACCATAGCTTTCTTATTTATGCAACAAAACGGGATGACAGACCATGTCAAATGCCTTTTTAATATCTAGGAACACAACAATAGCAGTATTAATTTAATGCATAGCGGAGTAAAGGGCTTGTGATAATGTTAATATAGTTGTGGAAGTTAATCTGTTTCCACAAAATCGTGTTGCTCAGGTGCAATAACATTATTCTCTTTAAGATATGTTCTAACCTGTTGCGCAATTAGGTTTTCGAAAATGATGTTCAGCACACATAGTACAGATATGGCCTGTAACTACCCGGTTGATTTGGATCGCCTTCTTTGTATATAGGTACTAGTTTAGCAATTTTAAGTATATCTGGGTAACAATTATCTTCTATGGAATGGTTGAAGAAGTGACGTACGTAAGGACCAAGGATATCAATGTTTTCTTTAATTACCCGGGTTTGTATGACGTCAAGACCAACTCCTTTATATATTGCCATTTTACTGAGAACAGACTTTATGTCGTCAGTAGAAACGTCCCTAATATAGAAATTATTACGCACAATTTTAGGCACAAATGAAGCTGATGACTGCAATGGAAACAAGCCAGTAAGACTAGAACGAACTTTTATGAAGTAATCGTTAAAATCATTAGCAACACGTGGGGAGGTATTGGTGGGGGTTACATTTCGTCGTTCAGCCGCAATTACGTTTCTGACAATTTTCCATAGTTGTTTTGTGTCCTGTTTGTTTTGCGTAACCAGTTTTGCATATTAGTTTTCTTGATTTTCTAATCATTGCTACTGACGTATTCCGGTAATACTTAGACTGCTCGTGGTAATACTATTTTGTTTTATTTTTCTTCCCTCTCTGATAGTATGAATCCTCAATTTTCAGAACAGCAAGTTTGTCCCGAGCACATGGGCATATGGGGTCGTCATAGTTGTGCTTAAGATATACACGCGTAGATTGGGTGATTGCATTGCTAATATAACGAACAAAATTTTCCAATTCAATATTTACGTTGTCATCAATCATGGTTTTTCAAAGTTCATACACACAAATATGTTTCTAAACCTCACATAATCAATACGGGAAGATTGCTTTGGGCGACTTCGACTAGGCGGTAGCATGCAGGCTCTTGGCAGGAACATAAACGTGGGAGAATGATTGGCAACAACAACATCGCACACACCGGCTCGCAAATTCATGTCGAGGTTACACAACATATGGTCTATGAGAGTTGCGGATTGGCTCGTCATCCGAGTCGCAGAGTTAATAACATTTTTAATAACAGGAGACCTCAATTCAAACCACCACTTGGGGATTCCGAACAGATCAATTTACTTCACGGTTATGGGACTGGGCTTGCATTGAAAACATGATCTGTGCGAATTCGACTAGTCCAAATTTCGTCCGGGGCCGATCACGATCAGTATTAGATTAAGCGTTCTCTACCCCAGATGTACCAGTCTCTTCCTGGACGCCTGTAGACTGCAAAAAAAAAAAAACGGGATCACCTTCCACTCAGTTCAAAACTGGGTGTCCATTGAATTTGTTCGGCGGACTTAGCTACTATTTAATAAGGTATCAGAATGTTAACTGACCACAACCTATGGAAGTAAAAACTGTGCCGAATTCGTACAATAAGTGTAGGGATTTAGTCATTTTTACTGCTATAGACTGAGCGCGGAAGCAATCTAGTAGGCCGCACTGGTAAAGGTATTTCTGCCAGCCCTTAGTGGAAGGAAGAATGTACTAGGGATTAGGGACGCCGAGAGGCAGCCTGGAAAAAAGTAACTCACAACCAATGCCCCCAAAATTTGATGTCATATATTTTTCGCAGCAACGTTTAAGCGAACAGTGTCTCGGGCAAAAGAAGAATAGGATTAAAAGAAATGTGAGTTTTTCTGGATCAGAAAACAGACGAGATATGTTTCGCTGCCAGAGATACAGGAATAGTTTGCCGATGCCTTCAATACACCTTCATCTGTATTGATCACGCAGAGCTTGGAAAGTCTTTAAAATAAATTGGTAGAGGTCAGGAACGTCGCTTACCTACTGTGGTTCCCCGTCCCCTCACAGTGGGTAACCTTTACGACCAATTTGTTAGTGCCTCTATTTCTGAACGTTCCCTAACTGCAAATCGGTTTCCTCCTGGTGCTCCTCACCTTGACTGGATCACCTCTTGGATGATAACATTTTTGACGAATCATTAACTGATTTACTGGAGCTTGTAAATTACTCAATTAAGGCTCCATGGATTCCGGTTGTCTGGTGCCTTTCAAAATTTGTTCCTGTCCTTAAAAACAAAGTGAAGGTCTATTCTTAGATAATATTGAACCGATTTATTTAAATTCGAATCGGGTGAAAATGGTGGAACGTGTGTTGTATGCCCCTCATCCCCAAAAGCGATGCATAGTTCCTGTTTAATTGATTTTAGGCCAGGGTGCTCAATATGGTGAGCGCATATTGATCTAGGAATTCGTCCTTGATTATCCGGCCGTCAGCACAATCTGCTGCACTTAACACTCTTGAAATCAGTAACTGAGCGTGCGACAGTGTAGAACATAGGCCTCCGCTGCGCCAACTGCGAGTACTAGGCTTGCCAGGTTACGTTGTTGCATGGGTGTCACCATTCCTGAGTGGCAGAAAATTTTATTGAAGTCAACGTTGGGTATTTTCACCCAAATTCCGACATTCTCGAGGGTTCCCCAAAGTGCGGTTCTATTTCCCGCGCTTTTCAATATTTTACAGAGTTTTATTACCACCACTCCTGATGATATGTGTATGCTGAGGACGTAGCTCTATACAGCAGCGGGTGACTTATATTCTCTTTGCAGAGTGTTGCAGACATACGTAGATGTCCTTGACCGATGAGTGCCTTAATGTAAACACTTGTGTCTTAATGTACACAAGTGTGCATTTTTAGTTTCCCGATTTTTAATTTGGCTCAGCAAGTTAGCATCTCACTTACCCGCCTAACGTGACGCCACAGTTGTGCTCTATAAAATATCTCGGTGTTACATATAACGCCACTCTTACTTGTCAGACTCATACAGAGCAATGTGCTGCGATGAGCCACGGCGGTTGGAATGCTGCGCAGGTTGGGCAACCCCCGCTGCAGTATGCGCAGGTACGCTGCTTTGGGGAATTACAAAATGCATGGTCGCCCAGAGCAACCCCCGCTGCAGTATGCGCAGGTACGCTGTTTTGGGGAATTACAAAATGCATGGTCGCCCAGAGCAACCCCCGCTGCAGTATGCGCAGGCACGCTGTTTTGAGGAATTACAAAATGCATGGTCGCCCAGAGCAACCCCCGCTGCAGTATGCGCAGGTACGCTGTTTTGGGGAATTACAAAATGCATGGTCGCCCAGAGCAACCCCCGCTGCAGTATGCGCAGGTACGCTGTTTTGGGGAATTACAAAATGCATGGTCGCCCAGAGCAACCCCCGCTGCAGTATGCGCAGGTACGCTGTTTTGGGGAATTACAAAATGCATGGTCGCCCAGAGCAACCCCCGCTGCAGTATGCGCAGGTACGCTGTTTTGGGGAATTAGAAAATGCATGGTCGCCCAGAGCAACCCCCGCTGCAGTATGCGCAGGTACGCTGTTTTGGGGAATTACAAAATGCATGGTCGCCCAGAGCAACCCCCGCTGCAGTATGCGCAGGTACGCTGTTTTGGGGAATTACAAAATGCATGGTCGCCCAGAGCAACCCCCGCTGCAGTATGCGCAGGTACGCTGTTTTGGGGAATTACAAAATGCATGGTCGCCCAGAGCAACCCCCGCTGCAGTATGCGCAGGTACGCTGTTTTGGGGAATTACAAAATGCATGGTCGCCCAGAGCAACCCCCGCTGCAGTATGCGCAGGTACGCTGTTTTGGGGAATTACAAAATGCATGGTCGCCCAGAGCAACCCCCGCTGCAGTATGCGCAGGTACGCTGTTTTGGGGAATTACAAAATGCATGGTCGCCCAGAGCAACCCCCGCTGCAGTATGCGCAGGTACGCTGTTTTGGGGAATTACAAAATGCATGGTCGCCCAGAGCAACCCCCGCTGCAGTATGCGCAGGTACGCTGTTTTGGGGAATTACAAAATGCATGGTCGCCCAGAGCAACCCCCGCTGCAGTATGCGCAGGCACGCTGTTTTGGGGAATTACAAAATGCATGGTCGCCCAGAGCAACCCCCGCTGCAGTATGCGCAGGTACGCTGTTTTGGGGAATTACAAAATGCATGGTCGCCCAGAGCAACCCCCGCTGCAGTATGCGCAGGTACGCTGTTTTGGGGAATTACAAAATGCATGGTCGCCCAGAGCAACCCCCGCTGCAGTATGCGCAGGTACGCTGTTTTGGGGAATTACAAAATGCATGGTCGCCCAGAGCAACCCCCGCTGCAGTATGCGCAGGTACGCTGTTTTGGGGAATTACAAAATGCATGGTCGCCCAGAGCAACCCCCGCTGCAGTATGCGCAGGTACGCTGTTTTGGGGAATTACAAAATGCATGGTCGCCCAGAGCAACCCCCGCTGCAGTATGCGCAGGTACGCTGTTTTGGGGAATTACAAAATGCATGGTCGCCCAGAGCAACCCCCGCTGCAGTATGCGCAGGTACCCTGTTTTGGGGAATTACAAAATGCATGGTCGCCCAATTTTAGAATTTGGTTTTGTCCTGTTCTCTGGAGTGGCTGGATATAAACAGCGTCCTCTTCTACTCGTAGAGAGAGAAGCGCTTGTTGTCTGTTTGAGACCCCATAAGCTTCTTTCCAACATTGGTTTATATTTTGAAGCCTGTTTTTCATCTCTTCGAGGTTGCGCCTTATGACTGACCAAACGTCCGCAAATTTATGCGAATCGGACCGGCATGCGACCCCGTTCATATTCCGCATACTCAGCTAGGGGAATTCTTTATTGTAGGATCGCCTCACTTTGTCTCCTCAAATGTGTTGGATTCAATCCTTTTTGGGGTACTATAAGTGTGTTAATTCCTGAATTGTCGCGGCGCGTTCAGTCAATCACTTTTGAACATATGCGGCAATGATACCTATCCACATAATGCCAAATGACCAATTTTCCTTTTGATAAATGGCATACTACAATAATATTTGTTGACCTTTCGCTCTCATGTTCCGACTGATGCCTCCGACAATACCGACTGATGCCTCTGCGTGTGAAGAAAAGGTAGGTGCGGGCATTTTCTCTCAGTCCGCTGACCCGTCTTTTCCTCGCTCTTCCAGATTTTACCACAGTTTTTTTGGCCGAGTTCATAGCGGTCGCTCGAGTCTTGCTCAAACTCCCGATTCTTTTTAAAGGGTTTTAGTATTTAGAGACTCATAATCTTTGTTTTGCGTCTAATGCGTCGCAATTAGTTCGCACACAATATGTTTCTCATCTCTTTTCATGCCCAGTCGATTGGTATTACATGAGTTCTTGGACACACGGACCTTCAATTCAATGAATCCGCTGATGCATTAGCGAAATCTGCCCCGAGTGGTTCAATTTTTGACCTCCTTCCAACCTGTGCGTTCGTCTCGGCAGCACGTTGTCTTGGTTGTATTTTAATTCGAGAATTTCTCACCTCAGCGCTCACTTCCTTGAATATTTTCACCACCTTCTATTCCCTTCCAGGAGCAAAGCGTGGAGGTCTCGCAAACTATAGGTTTCCTTCACGTGACATTGTTGTCGTGCTCCTCATTTAACTTTTTGCCCCTACAGGCCTGGTCTTGCAACATTTCTTTTGTGACAATATTGTGGTGAGCCGAAACCAAATGAACATTTTTTGCAGTTTTGTCATCGATATACATCGCTCAGGAGGCTATTCTGTCTCTTGGCGCTTCTATGCTGGATTGGGAATTTTGCTCTGTATTACAAAGTTTTCTTCTAGAATCAAAACGTCTTCCATCATAACTGGTTGTTATAGTGATTAGTTATTTATTTTCAGAATTATTTTTGTTATTACTAATTATGCTTTCCTTTTTTAATTCCTGAATATTAACCACTCAGGAAGCCCCAGTACCCCCTAACCATTTATGTCAGTGAATCTGATTTTCGGCGATTTGTAATCTCAGTTCTACAGTATAGAATCTAAGAAACTGTAATCGCCTGGTCATGGTCAATGGCCCTTGTGGCTATGCATCATTTTATGGGGGCAACAACTACTACTTCAACAAATTGTAACGCAGTGTGTGTGTGTGTGTGTGTGTGTGTGTGTGTGTGTGTGTGTGTGTGTGTGTGTGTGTGTGTGTGTGTGTGTGTGTGTGTGTGTGTGTGTGTGTGTGTGTGTGTGTGTGTGTGTGTGTGTGTGTGTGTGTGTGTGTGTGTGTGTGTGTGTGTGTGTGTGTGTGTGTGTGTGTGTGTGTGTGTGTGTGTGTGTGTGTGTGTGTGTGTGTGTGTGTGTGTGTGTGTGTGTGTGTGTGTGTGTGTGTGTGTGTGTGTGTGTGTGTGTGTGTTCTGTTCTTTGTCCCATTTGTGGTTCGCAGTTTTCATTAAGTCATGTACCCACTGGACTGGCATCTTTCTTTAATGTAATTGCATATTTCGATTATTAATTATTGTAAGCAAACCCCACGCGCTAATAGTTATCTACGGCACAATGATATCGGAAAAAGCTACCATGCCTGGGTATGAATTGGCGTCATCGCAAGAGACTACGAATGACAATCTTTTGTTTAATATCTGTGTACACTTTTGATCCGAGAAGAGTCTGTCGTATCATATATCCTGAAGTCAGGACAATTGTTGGCATTCATTATTTGCCAAAACTTTGGAGGTTTCTTAGCATATATGTCAGATGAGAGCAAAAAAGTGATGCCTAGTCTATTTAAGTGATACCTGGTATTCCGTAATGCAGGCTTTGTATTTCTGACGCAGTGATGAGAGAATATATTGTTGGCATGCCCTTGTTCGCGTGCTTTTATCCGCGCGCCTGAATCGTTTTCTTTTGTTGTTCAAGCCCCCAATAGCTGATTAAATAACGCTGTACAACTGTTACTTCCACTTTTTACTAATTTATATACTTGACAACGAGATAAGAGTGTGTTTAACACGACCTAGTCTTAAACTGAGTGTCCCTAACCGATAATTGTAATCGATTATTTGTAAATAATGAAATTTTTGAGTACGTTTGTAATCAATTGATTAATTTTTTCAAATATGCAGTGCATTGCGTATACTTGATTTATTTATTTCAGTAATCGATTAGTAGTTATCAATTTTTTCAGCCCTAAAATGCTGCAAGGGAGAAACATCCGCGACGATGGGATTTCGTCGAGTTCAGAGCGCATGAGGAGCGCGCATGGCTTCCTGTTATGTTCAACTCCCCGCGGTCTTTGTTCTTGTTGTGGCTTCTGCTGGCATCCGTTGTAGTTCCTCGAATTAAGGCCAAATGGTTGCGTAGTAAAAGACGGCGACCGGGGTTCCACCACCGTCTGGGCGAAGATTTCAGCGAGAAATGGTCCCTGATGTTGCAAAGAAAACACCGACACAATTGTGCACCATTTTAGCGACCTTACCGAAATGCCTTTTCTCAGTGCCAAACGCTTCATGGAGAATGTTTGGTTTGGTTTGGTTTGGTTTGCAGGATCTACGTCCTAAAAGAACTCCAGCTACGAATAGACGCCGTAGTGGAAGGCTCCAAAGATTTCGATCATCCGTGTTTCTTTATTGTGCACTGACATCGCACAGCGCATGGGCCGCTTGCTTCAGCAGCTCAGCATTTGAGAGCCCTAATCGCTGAGTCACCGCTGCGGGTCATACAGGATGCACATTCGAATAATGTTCCTCAGAATTACGGTATCGTTAGTTTTATTCATAACCAAGGAATGAAATAATATATTTAGAAACTAGACATAATACAATTGCACCTCATAAAAAAATACAGGGTATAGAAAAAGTTCAACAGTCACTTGCGTTCTTCCATAAAATTGCCAGAAATATCAACTTTATTCTATTTTAAGCTATCATCAACCCTGTTAATAAGTAGAAAATGACTTCGAAAGCTTTGAGACGGCTTTGGATATGGCATAAGATAAAGTGTACCTGAATTCAGCAAATACTAAGTTCAAAGTTTGACGCCTACTTTTTTCGAGAAGCCCTAATCACTTCCATAGAATAAAAAAATTGCGTTTAGTTTTATATTTATTTTTGTAATTTTAGTTCCCATAATGCACTACTTTTTAGTACCTTATAATTATAATGTATCTGGGATGCGGCCTCCCAGAAACCAGCCTCTGCAATCATCCGTCATAGGAGATGCGCTTTCATGCGTTGAACCCCGTGCCAATATGCATTTTTTTGTTTTTGTTGTTGAAGGCTTCTGTGCGTCCGTAAAAGGTTTAGTGAGCCCATTTTGCTTTAGAGAAATGCTCGAATGTTTGGGAAACATATTCCCTGCACCTAATTGTTACCCTAAATATTAGATTATACACCTAGATCAATGTATTTTACTGGTAGCCTATTATAATCATTCTAATCACTTTGGTCCAAGTGCTGTTTTCCGAGCAAACTCGTCATTTCTGACAAGGGGAGTAAAACAGCTTCATGCTGGCTTAAATATCAGTGTTTAGTTCGGGAATAAATACGTTTTTATAGTCGCATAAGATGACCTCCATTTCTTTCGGAATAGTTTTATATCCGGCATCTCTTTTGGAAGCAACCCTAATATTTTACTTCGCAAAAGTTTTAATCACTGCTAAATAATTAGTGATAAAGAAATTTTCAGCCTGTGAAATCGCTTCCCAGAACGTGACAGTGCCCATGCGCAGTTTATAACGATGTCTTCGCAGCGAGTAATTCGTAGCTTGCACTTTAACGTTACTGAAAATTAATCGCTGATTATTGTAAATTCTGTCAAGTGTGTAAAAGTTCTCTCACACGGTGAAATTTATTCGCATTGCAAAACAAAATAATTACACTACTAATTTATCGTTATATATTAACATCACACACATCAGAAATCCCTTATACTTTCCACGGTTTCAGGAAATCATTTACAGTTAGTGGCGCATTCAGTAATACACTACCACATTCTATGACAGTGGTCGCAAAAAGCATCTCGGCAAATTCAATCCACTCAGCGCTATACACGTGAACAATCAGCTTTCCTGTGCGGCGTTGTTTCCTGTACAGTGTCGGCGTGATCTCATTTTTGGAGAATACTTGTGCGTGGTTGTCTGGGCCAGGGTTGGTGTGCACTCAGTCTGAAGCATCTCCCCATGCAGTGTGCTGCCAATGCTACATTTACCCTGCTTAATCATCGAGTCAAGTACGATACAATGAACCAGGCTTTCTCGATTCAATATAAAGTACTGCAGGTCCTTGCATCTGCGATTCGCCGGTCTCACTAGCATGAGACACGCGCAAACTGTTTAAAAGTCGATAAGAAAAACAAAACTGTCATTAGGCAGGCCCAAGCATTAGGCGCGTGAGCGTGGTACAGCGCAAGAAACTGCGAAGTAAATCTACAAGACTGGTGGTAGCGTGCTTTGTTTTCCTAAAATCCGCGCTCCTTCTGCTTCATTGGCGGAATTTTTGCTGCAATATTGCAGAAATACTGCAGAAGACATGTTTTCATCGCCGACAAACCCGCTGTAAACTCGGAAGCAGACCTACGCAGCGTGCGTTTCTGCGAGCGCCGCCGGCTGCCGATCCACACTACCGGAGTGACAGTGGCGCCACCTCTAGGTCGATCTTGCGGCAAATAAGACAAGAACCCGCGCTTATAACCCGCGTCTGTACCCTGCTGCCCAACTGAGGTGCCGCTGAGAGGACGACCGCAATTCATTTCTCCTGGGAAAGCCAGGCCCACGCAGCACCTGGGAAGCGTCACCTCGACAGCACTATGGTACCGACGTGCGACAGTTTACTCGGCCCCAGGGTGGAGCACCTTAATCTTCAAGCGCAATGCCAGACTGAGTTTTGAAATTCGCCAAGAATGTCGGCCTTTTTTCAATGTTCAAACTCTTCCCTTTCTCGCTCCTTCTTTCTTTAGGCGTAGAAACAAAACCTCTAAACAAGCATGCATTCATTAACGTACTTGCATAGATTGTAGGTTTACTGTTATTCAGGGCATGCTTGTCGTAGTTAGGTGAGTCATATGTTTAGAAAGAAAAGTTATATGCTACCATTGTTAAATAAACTTTGCGGCAGCCAAGCTACTTTCTGTGCAGCTTTTTCCCATTGTTTCCCCCGACAACATTGTGCTTCCTTATTTGTGAGAATTAATCAAATCAATTCAAAACAATTGTGCTTCTGTACTGATTAATTTTGGGGAATTCAAAATATAAGAGTTTTCTTTCATTTCTCGAAATAGTTTACGCTAGTAATTCGAGGCATCTCCTTAAATTCTCGACAGGAAGTTTTCAAGCATATTTTTAATGACCATTGAATTAATTAGCCTGTTTTCTCATGGCTGGAGAACGATAAAGACACCAGTTTCCAACCTTACAGAAAACTACTCTAACAAGGCGCACAGTGCGAAGGGTGCTCGATTTTAAGTAATCGTTCTGTGATAGATTGAAAATACGTTGGACTGAAATAAATGTTTCGAGTGTGCGCATGCATGTTTAGGAGACACCATTCCTCTTATCGATTCCAGCGTACTCGTCTCGACGCATTGTTGTTTATGAATAAAACTGCTGTAACGTAGAACCGGATGGCGGTACCATTAAAGTATCACATTACCACATCAGATGGACAAAACCTCGAACTCCGATGTGTGCACACTCCGAGCGTAATGTGCACGGAGGAGGCAGCATCGTCTACCGTGTTATTTTAGTGACATGCTCCCAAATGCACTGATGAAGGATGCATAGTCATTCTAGATAGCTGGTAATGGATGGGGGCTCGCTCGAATGGCCATGAAACACGGCTTTTCTATGATTCGTGCACGGTGGAAAGATTGGACGGGGGAAGAAAAATATTTAGCACATACTAGTATACTCTCAAAGAGGCTGTTGCAGGATTTGGCGAAGGAAAACAAACCGCACAAGAGAAGCATAAGCTACAAGATTAGACAAGGATAAAAGCAGCTGTGATTGACTTATCCTAAGCGAACAAAGCGAAATAAATTCAATGCCAAAACACTGTCAGAAAGAAAAAAGTCCGTTATATTTTCAGCAAAGGCTAGATACCTGCGCACAAGGGCCATTCAGATATGTGCACTTAACAGTATTATCTGTGGAATTCCTGTGAGAAAAGAACTGAACATTATCGTTGTATGTTCCATATTCCGTTAAGTGTTTAGAATGTTGTGGTTTAGAATTACCTGTTGTCGAAAAAGATAAGTACTGGTTAGAGTCAATGCTTAGTTATTCAGATAAACGAGCCTAAATAAAGTTTAGGCGGGCATTCTTTGCACGAACACTAACAGTGAAATGTCCAGCCCGCTTTAGAAGTTCAGATGACAAACCGAGGCGGTGATGCGTAATAAAAACAAATTTCACAGCCTTTCACAGCAGTTTAGATAACAAACGTGTTGTGTGAGGAAACCAGCCTATATATGTTGTATTCAATGACTGGGAGTACAAGAAATGTGTATGGAAATAATTTCATTTCAAGTGAAGCGAATCCAATGGAACGTCTTATTTAACAAAGAGCGATAAGTGACTTTTCTGTATATATGATCAGTGATTTTCCCATCTTAAATCCGAGGAGATAATTATTCCGAGGTACTTGTACGTGTTACAGCCTGTAATGTCGTGTGTATTTATTTGTCAGTGAAATCCAGTGGCCATTTTGTTTTCGATTTCTTGATACTGCCATCGGAACTGTATTTTTTTTTATTTAGTACCATTTTCCAATCATCGCACCAAACGCCTATTGATTATTCATTATTTAACTTAAGTTACTCTTGTTCTTTCTTGATTTGCTTATACATTATGCAATGGTCATCAAACATGCGGAATTTGACGCCTGTGTCATTGATGATATCATTTATGTAGATTTAAAGCAATATTGCTGCTAGTACTGTGCCTTGCGGAACTCCTGACGTCACTTCAATGTTATCTGAAGCATAGCCTTCGAAATCGACGAACTGCCGGCGGTCCGAAAGATAAGCTGCTAATTAGTTATTAGGTTAGTACCGACCATTTTTTATACCTTGGAGATCAGTTTGGGGCGGGACACAAAGTCGAAAGTATTTGATAGGTCAAGGAACAACGTAACAATATGCCCGCAATTTCCTCCCATAATCAAAATTTTGAGTAATGAGGATACCTAACCGATTCAAGCTCGACATAGATGCTTATCTACAATTTATAATAAAATACTTATCTACCGTGGCTCCTAACTTTTTACAAAGAATGTACATTGCCTCCACTAGAAAGTGCGTCGAAAATCGAGGTGCTCATCGCAATGGGGAAATTGTGCACTTTCGTATGATTGCCGCAGGTTTCAATTACATGCCTTAGTAAAAAACAAAAAAATTACTCAGAAAGCACACATATCGAACGCCTCACGTGCGAGTTCAGACACCCCATTTTTTCTATTGTGCCGATCGCTTTGTCTACGCTATCATGCTATATTTGTTTCGTGTGGTGGCACTCAGGCGTTCGAAAGATATAGCTTCGCAGCTGAAACTGCAGTGCCACGCCCCCTACATAGGTGCAAAAACCTATAAGAACTTAATGCGTATAGCTGAGACTACATATGGCGCCTGAAAACAAAATTGTTATCTTTTTGGGTAATGTATTCGTCCAATATTTTTTTTCTTTTATGGGAATACGGAAAGACGTCACATTGCAAAAAGGATTGGGAAGGCCGCAGAGCCGGTAACACAGAGAGCCCGGTGTTGGCGAAGTCCAGGGACAAACGGTGCAAGCGCGAAACGGGAACTTTGTCGTCTTCTGCTTCTCCTCCTTCTCTTCTTCACACTGGCAGCATTAGCTCCCCTGGTGAGGAAGCATCAACCCGATGCTCGAGGCAAGTCACAGACTCGCAGGGAAGACTGTTCAAGCCAAATGTTGTATGGGGAAGCTTACACAACCGTGCACTATACATGCACGACCTCATTTTGAAAATAATCATGTCGTCTTTCCACAGAGAAAATCAAAGTACTCCTGCATTCCCTTTACGTAGCGGGCAGGCGATCAAAATTATAAAGTGCAATAAAGGAAGAAATCAAGGACCAAGATGAACTGTTACTGAAGAAGCCCCACTTAATTTTTTTTTTTTTGAAAAATAGGGAAACTTTCTAGCAGCTGTCCTGCCTGAAATTCTGTTCTGCTATGTTTAGGTTTTAAATTTTTCAGGAATTTTATCATTTTTTTTTACTTGGTAATATTATACCTTTTTTTTCTGTTGCAGTTCAATGAATGATGTAATATATTTTTCATTATATTATTTCGCATGTTTTTCTGCCTGTAATAAGCTGACAAATTGCATAAACTTCATTTCCTATCAATGGGCAAGATATTTAAAGTCAAAGCCTTACTAACTTCGCCAAATGAAAATCTCTTGTGGCGCTGACAATACTCGATGTCACTCATAAAGTGGGCCTTGCAACAATCCTTCCTAAGCCATTGAATCCGCGAGTGAAACGACACGAGCATAGCAGATACCTCGCAGGGAGCCACTCTTCCTTCTGTTTTGCTCACTATATGCTCATTTGCATGAGTAACTGACCTAAAAGTGGCGCCATTAGTTACTGTTTTTCGTATCAAAATTGTTACGCAGCCGCTGTTCGGACAGAGCCTGCTCGGTTGTCATACCATTTTGCTTCCAATTTAGCATTCATTACCACTCAGGTGAGAATCAATTTGCAATAGGAAATTGAGCAAACGACTATCTCCAATTGCTTGCTTTGCAACTCTAGTTTCGCCTGGAAGGCCGGAAAATACTTTGTTTTCGTGAACATATTTAGGCCAATATATCAGATATTCTCTGTAGAGGAAAAGAAATTTTCTTTAAAATTCCTGTAATTTCACGCACATTTTTTTTTTTTACCGTACTGTGACATTAGTAGAGCGCGTGCTGTTTAATAAGGCGAAAGCTTTCACAAATGCTTTCCCATTTGTGAATCAAGCCGCACCGGCAAGGAAGCGGCACAAGCAAAATGTAATCTGCATACATCGCCAAAATTGGGAAGATGACCGAATGGAAAGACTTGGGGTGGACCGGTAGGCGTTCCAATCCTGTCAACTAATAACCAAAAGATGAGCTTCCTGTGTGAAGGGTCACCCCTACTGCTCTTTCCTCTCTACGTTCGAGAAGAGATAACGTCGTTAAACTGGACGAATAAATCGCGTTTTCAAATAAGATGCTTTATATTTTCACATTATGATGGAATAGCTTTACCATGCATGCTCCAGCTTTAATATTTTTACTTACCCTGATGTTTGAAACGCATAAGGTCTCTATTTAGCGTAATAATCGGCATTGCCTTTAGGAAAATGCCTTTTCTGAGAATATAAAGGCAGTCCTACGTGCAAGAAAAAAACACAAAAATATATGAGCTGTAATGATTACTGCTGAAGAACGCTCAAAATGAGTCGATGCTCTTCGTAATGTCACAAGCGTTTTCACCTTCCGTACTTACATCGGCGTAAAACACTTTGAGGCAACATTTTTTCAGAAGAGAAAAACATGTTCGTTCAGGCTTGAGGCCATAGTGACAAGCGACTAGCGTATTATCGAAACATTCCCGAGCACTGAAGGGCTGCCTATATGTGGCTTTTTGAATGCTTTACACAAAGATACCTGAAATAATTCCATGTACAGGACCATTTCTGTTGTCAACCTTTTCAATGCCTAGTCCGAAGGGCCCAACTTCACGTTTGACCCGACTGAATGCAAAGGTGTTGTGTGTTAGATGAGTAAGATAATTTGTAATCAAGGGCTGGTGCTGCCGTAACACTCCGATCAAGTACCCCCTCCCTACCCACCCCTCCTATCCACGCCGGTTGAAATTACCGACAAAGTCACGAGGAAGGCGGCCACTATCCTGGGCCGTACGGCAGGGAGCTTAAATATGGCGGCGACAAAAATTTCTGGCGAGACAAAAAATAGTCTGAAGCGCGCATGAAATAAATTTCTACCTCTGATCGGGATTACTGTATAGGTGCGCGCAGAGACGCCGGCGCGCAGTTACAAAGTGTGCCTTGCCGCCTCCGTTCTCTCGGCGCGCCATTTTTAAATTTGTTAGGAAATGTCATTGTATTTCGGCTTCAGCTCCCACTTTTACAGCAGCCAAATGCTTCACAGCTCGTTCGCACCGGATGCGTCGGTCGCGGTAGTCATCCGACAACATCCGTCAGCCTTTGGGAATTTGTGCATCCGGGAAAGCGGCACCCTTTTCTTTTGCGCGGTTTTTGAGAGTACGTGCGCAGTACATGCGGCGACAACTACGCACCACCACTGAAAACAGGCACTGTGCACACCTGTAATCATATGTCTAATACAATTGCAAAGCAGCATTGGATTGTATTAGATTCTAAGACTGGTGGGGGCTGGTCGGTTGTCTGAGAGTGTTGTGTGATCATAGCAGGGAGCAGGAAATGAAAAGGGGGGGGGGGGGGGGTCTCTTTGTGACATTGGACAGTACAAAGCAAATTTTTTGGCTAAACCACGCACAAAGAAATTGTTGGCTAAAGCCATGCACAAAGAAGCACGTTGGCACTTTCTTCTCGACAAGGTTTCTTGAAAGTGTGGACGCGTGTACATCGGCCAAAACGTGGAGTGCTCTAAAAGGTTTCTGGAGCGCCGCTGCCTTATAAGTAAGAAGGCTAGTGGCCATTTTATTTATCACTGCGTGACGTACAAAGGGCGTGAGACGCTAAACACATGTACTAAAACAGAGTACGCGCTCGGTCAGAAATGTATATGGGAATCAGTGAGGCTCTGCCGATTGTGAGTGCGCAAGGCCAGTCTCTCAACACGCTATCAGTTTTATTGACTTATCGGGGAATGTACAGTACTCACGGATTGAAATAGGACACTCGGAGCGCGTGGCCGTCGCTGCATACAAGGCAGTGTGGTAACAACAGGCCGGCTTATTGGCGACCGGAAGGAGCAGTTCTGCTTTTTAGATGTTCTCCCCCTCGCGCTATATCACAATGCAGCACCTTGGTTCCATGAGCATATACGGGCGGCGCTGCATGCAGCGACGGCCACGCGCTCCGAGTGTCCTATTTCAATCCGTGAGTACTTACATTCCCCGATAAGTCAATAAAACTGATACCGTGTTGAGAGACTGGCCTTGCGCACTCACAAAAAGCATATGCGTATGTCGCGCATTTTCTGAACCAAGGTGGCGTACTGATTCTTGCCTGTTTAGAAATGACTCATCTATGATCGCAGAAACTTGCCTTAGCATTTAATAAAAAAAATTTGCCGATGATTACGGTACTTTCTGATGCGAAATGTAAACGCAGCTCATCAGCTCTTTCAGCTTTCTGATAAAATTAGGCAAAGAATTTGAGCAAGGCATGTATGTACAATTACAGGCAACGTTTAGGCAGACGGTTCGCAGTGGCGAATGGCTGCTGGCTTCGGTGTATTGCTTTGCACTAGAAAGTTTTTGCGCTCAGCTACTGCCTCCTAAAGAAGTTTAATTCGACCTGAAAGCTTGTCATGTGCCAAATGCATCGTGTGTAAGTCATCTGCTATGTGAAAATACGGTCAGTGGAACTTTGATGCGTATGTGCTTAGGGTGTCGAATCCAAACATGAATCCTATCTGTATCGTACAAAGCAGACGCGTTTCCTCCAGTGCCCTCAAGTTGTGGCTGTTTTGTTTCTTGAGGGCTGCAAGAAAACAAAAATTCGCATTTTGAAAGTTCGTTCAGTATGTAGTGGATACGTAGCCAAAATAATGATTTTTAGGGCTCGTCTAAGAATTATAATTAAGACCTACTGCATGAGTAATGATACCTCCAGGAACGACCTTACATGAAAGGAAATTTTAGAATTTGTGGCATCTGACTCCACCTAAAAATAAAAATAAGAGGTCGATGTATTCATGCATGAGCGTTTCAAAACCATACGGTACGGAATTAGCGCGAATTTCTGTGATCACACTGATTTGCTTGTTAACGCAAGGATTTCTTTTGGCCGCAACTGAGGAATTTCATTCGGTATTATAAAACATATAACTTGTATATTCCGTCTAAGCTTTTTTAATAATTAAACCAGCAGTTATTTTCCACGCAAGTGCAACATCCGCCCAACGCTCTCAGCCAGCACCACAACGACCCTTATCACAAGCAAGCCATGACGACTTCGGCGCCTGACTATTCTAACGACGTTATCTATCGATAGCTTGCACAGCTCCACGTACAGCGAAAGAACATTCCAGAAACTACTCGTACGTGAGTCTCGGTGCTCGTGACAGTCGCGCCACGCTCTGGTTTCTTTGTTTTTCGTTGAACGGTCGGTTCGCTATTGTAGACTGATAGGGTAGGTTACGGAGCGGCAGAAGCGTTACTCACCAAGCTCCTTTGGCCTAGCCACTCAGGGGAGGTAGGCGTCTCCCGCAATCAGCCAGCAAAAAGGAAAACAAAAAAAAAGACGGCTTGTGCAAAGTGCAGCGCTGCTTATCTGAAACGCAGGCGAAACCGAAAAGGAAGGGCAGTCGATAAGGAAGCGAGTAGTATATAGCGCGGTGGACCAGCCGACCACTCGGCTAACCGAACGGAGACCGAGCAGGAGCAGCAGCGACCCGGAAGAAACCACGATGGCCGTCGAACTCTACAACACCACTGGCAGCCCGCCCTGCACCTTCGTTAGGGTTGTAGCCAAGAAATGTGGCGTCGAACTCAAGCTGCACAACATCAACCTCATGGCAAAGGAACAGCTCAACCCCGAATTCGTCAAGGTGAGGGGATACTGCACCTACGCTCAGCCCTGTACGGTAGGGTTGTTGTCTGATGCGCCGCTTCCTAAGTGGGTGTTTTCTAATCGAAATACTGTAATATCATGCAGTTAGCCACAATGCCAACAATAACTGGCCACTGAAACGAATGCACCAATTTTATTGTTTATTTGCTTCCTGAGTTGAACGCGCATTGTTCACTCATAATAGCGCTTGTTGCTAAGAAAAGAAAAAGAGAGAACTGTTACGTCTTATTCCTGCTAAATTAGGACATAATCACTGGCTGACTTTCGATAACA
Source organism: Amblyomma maculatum (assembly GCF_055883805.1). Lineage (NCBI taxonomy): Eukaryota > Metazoa > Arthropoda > Arachnida > Ixodida > Ixodidae > Amblyomma > Amblyomma maculatum. Next base: position 68,367,015 of record NC_139346.1, read on the forward strand.
TGCTAGATTTTTAATTGCTGTTCAATGTACTGTAGCTCACTAACGATACTGTGTAAAGTCTGCTTAAGGACTGCTGGGCGTATCTGCATCCAGTTATGATTTCGGTGCTCATTTGTGAGACTTTTATGGAGGAGATCAGAACATAAAGCAAACCCCTAAAAACTGAATAACCTGAAAAAGGTAGCTTCCAGTAACACATATGTTGAATGAAGATATTTTTTTTTAGCATGAAGTTTCTGAGAATTTTCGTGCACCATAGTTAAAGACTAATAGCTGAGTCGACCAGAAAGCACATGGCTACAGCTCGAAGAAATGTATGCTCTTAAGTTCTCCTCTGCCAGTAAACAACTAAATCTTCCGACATTTAGCGCAAAAGTCTACTTCCGTGTCATTAGTTTTCTTGTCACTGTGCTTCAGCAATTTCGTTCGTGATTTGTGTGACGTTAGGATGCTTCATTCTCACCGAAAATGTTCGTACCATGGGAATATAAACGTGTAGCCCTTTTCGACTGAAACAAATGAGGATAGAACTGCTCTTCCTGAACGCTGTGTGTGCCTCTGTCACCTTACTGACAACTTAAATTTCTAAATAGGTGTTATAGAATAACATTTACAAATTACTAACCGGCATGCGTGGAAAAATAGAAGCGGCCCCGCGTGCACAAAAAAGCGTTAGTTGTGAACGGGGCGGCTGTGGAGAAAAGAAGTGCATTAATTTCAATTTTATTTACTTTCAATCACGAAACAATTTCCTAGCATAACAGGGTAGCCATGTACGCTGGCATGTATAAACCACACACTGAGATCCATAACAACGGCGCACTTGACAATGCAAACGAGTAGGGAGAACACAATGGTTTTGTGTTATGAAGTGCGGTGTTATTACGGATGTCCAAACTAACTTGCCCAGCATATTGTTTTGTGGAACATATATTGGAGCATGAGTGCGGGAGATTGATGGAGAATGCTGGAAACAGTGTAACTTTGCCGTGACAAGCGTCTTAGCGGTACAATGAGTCAATATCGGGCGCAAAGAGCGGTGCAATAAAAAAAAAAAGACTCAAAAGACTACCTAGAAATGCCTGGTCTACTTAATACGCGGTATTTTGTTCTTCATTCTCATTTCTTTTATTCCCTTTTGACATCGTCAAAGGTGAAGTGTCAATTTACTAAAACGATATGGTACACATGTAGGTGCCACATTCTTGAAAGATAGTATTTAAACTCAACATAATCCCTGCAATACCCGCGTTTTGCTGCTCTTGATTAGACTTCCGCGAAATGCGTTTGAAATTATCCCGAATTATTTCGAGAAATGTTTCCAAGCGTTGAGAAAGAAATCTAGTCTTTATGAGACATATCTACATCGGGGCTTAATAATGTCATGCACAGCGTCAGTGAAACTATATGTGTTAAGTTTCTAAATAGATAATCTTGCTTCGAGTTGTCCCTAATATTGCGTTTGAGGCACAATTTCGCAAATACGTAGACAAATTTTACATGCGCACATGAATGCTTTCATTCGGAAACGAATTCCGAAAAGGGATCGCTATGCTATACTTATCTGATGGAGACCTAGCAATAAATGCAGCTTTGCATTTATTGATATATTAGTGCATTAATTAGGATTTAGTTGCTGCTCTAATAAAAAGTATGTGACATAATATAATGGCCCAAAATAAGTGTTGCATGGGATTTTATGCTAAATATGCTAGACATCAGCGAACAAAAAAGACTGCAGAGAGCAGAGTAAATCAGGCGATTGATGTGAGTTCAGCACCAAAGACACATAAACATCGATTCTCAAGGTGCAGCAGAAACTTTAAAGAAGCATAGATGTGAATTTTACATCATCCACTTTAACATGCTCATCAGAATGATACATTTCTTTCTGGCTTTTTAATTTTTATGGGTCCTGGTGGCTGAAAAATGCTGATTAAAACCCCGGCTAGAACTTTCTTGAAACGTGTATTGCAGAACATAGTGATGGAGGCTTATATCTCCCAGTAACAGATCAATCTCGGCCTTTGTACTCTTTCAGCTTAATCCACAGCACACTGTGCCTACTATCAACGACAATGGCTTCGTCCTGTGGGAGAGGTGAGAAGATAAATTTCTTGCTTTTGTACGTATTTTATTAATTCTCACCACATTGTTTATGTCCAGCAAAATATTTCATAATTTACTGGCTTGTAATGGCGAATGCAGCAGCTTTTGCAGAAGTATCTTCTTCCATAACATTAGTTTTTTGTTCATGTAATGTACCAAGTACTGGACTAAGTTACTGGCAGGGAAGCTGACTAATGTCTCATGTCATGTAAAGAAAAGTAGTCTCTTAAAATAATGATGCATATCACGATACCAGTGCACCAATGCCACAACTTTAATTTATTGGAGGAGGCACTAGCTAGGAATTCTTGCCAATATTTATTCGTTGCATTGTTAAGTCGTTTCCCTTGCTTTTTGTTGTGTACTGAAAATGTCTATTATAGGTCAAGCAGACCGGACAGAAAGTTATTTTATGTATCTGTAACGAATGGCGGTGACTAACGTTTGTGCAGTCGAGCAATCGGCCTCTACTTTGTGGAAAAGTACGCTCCAGACAGCCAGCTGTACCCCAAGGACGTACAGAAGCGAGCCACCATCAATAGACTAATCTTCTTCGAGTCGGGAACCTTTCTGCCTGCACAGATGGCGTATTTCGTAAGTTATGCATTGTCAGCATATTTATTTTCATCAAAAGACCACATAATTCTCACTCTGTCCTTCATTGCGTCACCGAAAAATATCCAATGTACAGTATGAAGTTAAAGTGCACTTAAAAGTCATGAGAAGGTTTCGCGCTTGCATTCAGGCATGCAGGAAGGATCTCTTACAGCCGATGCGGCTTTTGCTGGCAAACTCTAAAATTTACCCTTTGTCAGAGCTAATTGATGCAGTTGAGGTCATTACAAAATCGCAACAGTTCTTTTTTTTTTTTTTCAAACGGCCGGTAATCCGCGCGCATAATAGCTGCATACGGAAATGACATTGCAATTTTTACGCTCGTGGCCAAAGTATTCTACAAAACGAGCCCCTTAAAAGATTTTAATTTTAGCTTCCCCATGTTGCACGTTGGTTAAATAAAAGCAGCACTAATTGTCTGTAAAAGAAAAATAATCATGTTGGCAAGTTACTACGTCATATTCTCATGCATAGCTGTCAATATCAATATCGCGCTCTGGTACAAGATCGGATCACATTTGGCCTGACGTTTTATTTACTTTATATTGAGATAGTGTGGAAAAGCACATTGTAAGCGCTGAGATTCTAAATTGCAGGGGGGGCATGAATAGATACCGTCCTGCTTAAGAACTGAAAAAGACAAAGATTGCCTTTGCCACTCGCTAACAACCATCAACCACGAATTCCGGTTTGTGCTTATTGAACGCTGCCTGTCGACTTAATGATATGTGTTGCTCTCATAGTAAAGAAACAACGACGTCCATTTACATGTTTCCGCCAACCACTGTCTCGCTTTAAGCTTCTGCACGTTCGCTTCCAGATATAGAGCACAAAAAAATATTCGGCTGCAAAAAGCAGCCACTATCGGCTCTTTATTTTTCTCTTCCCGCAGATATGGAGCATTTCTTTCCGTTAACTCTTCTTGTGCTTTAAATAAAGTTGTTCGGCCTTCCCTGTCGCTTTTATGACCACAACTGCGGTGCGCGCTGGCTGCTCTGCTCTCGTTTCGCGCAGCACTGCATGAAGCCTGGAAAGATCGCGAAAGGTCGTTTTTTGTTTATTGGGAAGCGAAGGTGGAGCACTTTTGAGAGCAAGGACCCATTTATAGTGAAAACTGATTTATTAGTTTACTACTGCATGCATTAAAAGTACTTTGTTTTCAACATATGAACGGGAGAACTCATTTTTGTTTTGCTCGTCGGTATGTGAGAACTCAAAACTGTACCTGGCATAAACTGCGAGGACACATTAATGATTACCTAAGATAAGTGAGCAAAGGAAGTGTACTTTCACTACATGTGCATTGCAAGAAGCTCTGTTTCGTGAATGTCATAGTCTTGCAATGACATGCGATGATATGCAACGGTACATGAGTCCAACATAATTTTAAAAATCCATATTACACAGTGCAATGCACTTAGAATCATTTCAATTAGACCTACCAATAATTCGTGCTCTGCTGCAAAGCGTTCGTTGGAATTAGTTATATTAGGCCTTCTGCGCCGTATCTAGACCACACCATAGAGATCCCAGAGTAGGATATCCGCATCGCTAAACCGACTCTTGTTGTCCGCACTGAGTTGTAGAGCTTCTGAAACAGCGTAAAACTAATTCTTTTTTGGTAGTCTAAGCAAGAACTAGTTATCCTCAGTGATATAAACTACTTGTATACCACAAAGTGAGCTCTATCAAAAATGTGCTGTATGAGGTCCCGTGACCATTATTGGTTTCTTTTTTTCTTTTTTGAAGCAGGGAGCTGTATCGTAGGGACTATTGTTGGCGCGATGCAGCTGCTTTCCTTACCGGTTCCGACTGAGGGCACTACATGGTCTTCGAGAATATAGATAGTTTTCACCCCGTGGAACAAACATCCCAGTGGTCATGTTTCTGCCTGATTTTTTGAACACATGATAAAGATTGCATATGACAATAACATCGCCCCAAGCAGTCCTCCTTACTGTAGTGAATAAGGGTAGAGGGCTTCGTTCAGTGTTTCCACACGACGGTGTCATATTGAAAATTTCGCGGTCATTTTTAGCTGAGCTGTTGAAAACAGGAAACAAGGAGTTGGGCGGCTTTCTCATTCCTACGTACATTTCTGTCACTATATCGGACAATGACTGCATGTGGGGGCTGGCTAGAGATAGAGCCCCCAGGTCTGTGCAAGGTGTGTTTGTATAGTCCTGGCCTAAAGATATCTGTCAAAACTACGTGGGCGGGAGGGGCGTGTTATCTGGTGTGCGTGTTTGACTTTATCTCAATGGTGCTCTTTCCGGCTGCTTGCAGAGGCCAAAGTGGTTCAAAGGCCAAGAGCCCAGTGTCGAGCTCAAGGAAGCGTACGATAAGGCTCTCGCCACCGCCGCCACGCTCCTGGGCGACAAGAAGTTCCTGTGTTGTGACTACGTGACGCTCGCCGACATCGGGCTGGCCTCATCGCTCGGCGTCGCCATTGAGGTGGGTGTAACGTCCCATCTGGTTCTTCACCCAAGGATCACAATCCGAATAGTGAACTATTGACCGGGTTAACGTGGCCGAATTTCCATACTCCTTAATAAAAGGGTCCGCTCATCTTGGCTTTTATCGTCTAGCCTCAAATGAGGTTTTTGTTACTAAATTTTTCCATGTAGAATGTCAGTGCAGTTTGGTTGTGCTGTCTCTCCGCAGCATTTGAAAAATTGTCCCCATGGTTGTTCAAGTCAGAGCTAAAAACGTATCATTTTATCATTAAAACCTGAATAGAAGTTTACACAGTTGTTGCACAAAAGAATAAAAGAATTTCACAAGACTTAAATGACTGCAGCTGCCCGGAGTTAAAATTTTCTTATTCACGAAATACATTTCTAGATTTCACAGAATAAAGACGGCAAAATCAGTGTCTTAAATACACAGCATTTCCTTCAGTGTGCTAGTGGAATGGTTATTTCAGTAATTAAGGACGACTACCCATCAGTCTAAACAACGTAGTATCGCTTTTATGTGTACAATAGCGATTCCTTAAAATCTCTACCCTAAGAGCGTGCAGTCTGGCACATCTCAAAGCTGATTGTAGCGACTTTAATTTCCTACCTACGAAACACTCAGTATAAGGCAGCTTTCAAAACAACTCGACTAAAGCGACAGCGTTGTGAAAGCAACTGCATAATCTTCGAATTGAATTTCATGAGATTCGGTCACGCTTACCGAATTGCAATGAGTGCTGCACCTTTCTTGAGAGATTCCAAACGTTCACGCGTGTGGGGATGGCACTGTCGGCTATGTTGGGCTGAAGATTCTGAAGTATAGCCTGGCTACGGCGACCTCACGTGCGCACATTAACTGCACCACTGCACGCTACTTTAGCGCTCCCGTGTTGCGCGGGAGGCACGCTGTTTGTTAAGAGCTCAGCGTGCAAAATGGTTCGTTAGCCCAGAGGTGGTGCTTCGAAAGTACAAAAAAAGGTGGTCTCGCTTTGGAACACACACTGGCCACCCTACTGGAAAGAAGGAAGGAGGCGATATCTCTGGCGGCGGCGGCGGCGTCTTTACAAGCGTTTCAGTTCCCATCGCTCGGTCGTCCCTGCCCGGAAGAATCGGTGCCACCCGCTGCGTCCATCGAAAGCCGATGTGGTTCGCCAGAAGCATCCCGTTCTCTCGGACTGCTGTTGTATTTAGCTGCTTGTAGAATTATCTATTTTATTTCCTCGTGTGAACGTTCGCACTGAAATAAGCGTAGTGGGCTTACGGGGAAGTTCTCTTTTGGAGGGAAAAGAAAGAAGTTGGTCACGCTTAAACGTTCACTTTGAAAAGACACCGCATTCACAATGGATTGTTTCTTTGAGCCTGTGCGCCTTTGAAGGAGCCGACCGCCAGTTGTTTCTGTATGAACTTAACAACTCTGCCTCGATTGTTTGCAAAGAGATATAATTTTCGCATTCTTGTTCTCAAGTCACTCGAGAGCAGCTATTGGCTAGGGTAGATGGTAGCACTTGCATGGAAGGCACCACACGCGCTGTAGTTTGAAGTCTATGGCCGAATCGAACGTCCAGGTCAAAGAGACTAAATGAAGAGTTGAATAATTAGGTCAACTAGTCGAACTACCGATAAACTATATCCGACGCAATTCAGCTTGCACTCAGTATTATCGGACACCAAGCACTTAAATCACGTCTGAAATGTTGAGCTATCCACCACAAACCTCAGCCCTATCTTCTACATTTATTAGACCATACTTGTTATTCGACATAGAGTAGGGCATCACCTATTGTATTCGGCTTTAAAGAAGCAACGAACCAAGCTTAAGGAGGGCTGGATTTCTATCTTTACAAAGAAGTTATGCCAGAACAGAGAACTACCGGTAAAGTATATGACTGCTTATTCCATATTATGCTGTTATATCGCAAATCTAATACGATATCAGTATATGGCTGTAATAAATTCATTCGTATGGTTGCTTAGCGCTCGTGTCAATCAGCACAATCGTGCTTACCCTGTAATTAAATGCGGAGTACATGAGTTCTCTTGCATTGCTCAATTCGTTTTCGCAGTTTTGTTGCACGTAAAGATTGTTATCATTATCAACCTAATTTCACCCTCTGCAGGGCCATGGATACTCCTATATACATTTAATTAAACCAATCCTATCCCAGCTACATAAACGTGATCCCTGCAAAGTTCTCACTTTCATCTTCGCAACCTAATTTCGGCCACCCCCTGCTACGCTAACCTCTTCTTGGAATCCTATCTTTCTCTGGCAACACGTGCCCCGCCCATTCATATTAAATTTCTTCATCACAACTGGAGAACCAGTAACTCGCGTTTGTTCTCTGACTCAAACTACATTCTCTGTCCCTCAACATTGCACCAATCATATTAATTTACGTTGTTCTCAGCGTTTCTCTCAGTTGAACCTCTTTCCTTTTCCGCATTTATGCCTCAGAGGTAAATACCTCAAGAGGGCGACTGGTAAAGCGATGATATAGTGTTTCGCCGGAAGTTTAGCCAGAACTTAGTGCGGCTACATTGTTTCAAGTTTGCAATATGTTCCTAGATCCATGTGACTAGAATTAGAAATATGTATCGACGAACTGGTGGACAATTTTGTTTCTTTATTCAAACTTCAGTATTCACCTGCAGAAGGGAACCTTACACAGCATAGATCAATTATCCGGCCATCTTCAAAATAAAAATCATTTTATGAGATTAAAATCGGAAATTCCTAGTTATGGAACACTTCAGCGTAGTCAGAGGTAATCTTATATGTTATATCAGTTGTTTACATTTACCGATTTGGAAGGAACGTCATTTAACAGGACTTCTGTTTTGGGCGCGTGTACTGGCACTGGGTACACAGACCATACTCCTAGGCGGTAGCTGTGTCTTTTCACCAAACCTATGGAAGATCGCCATTTTATAGTTGTCACGCAGGTATTAATCTTGCTGTATTAATTAGCATGCGAGTACGCAGTTGTGCTGTACATGCCGACGAACTTTAATTTTTGCGCCAAAGTCAAGGCCGGTACATTACGTCGATAGACTAATTTTTGACCCAAATATTCTACTCAAGGACCGCCATAACTCTAAGTGCTTACAAAAGAAATTCATTAGTTAACATTAGCACTGAGTTGAGCTAAGATTTTTTTTGCGCTCTTATCTTGCTTCACCATGAGCAGTAATAAAAAAAATATAGCACGAACGCTGATAGCCAGTGTTTCTTTGTAGCGCATATTGTGTTCCCGTCATTTCTCTGCCTTTCGTACGCAGTACATCATTGATGCAATGTTTCATTGAGAAATTCCATCTCAAACTTTGTGAAGTCTATCAAGACGCCTGGCATCAGCAATATTGCAAATGAAACTTTCATAGACTGGCTATGACTTACTTTGAGACCTCGGTAGTCAACGCGCATGACGTTTAGTGATTGACTACATATGCATGTTTTTCAGTAGGAGGAACTGTCGAGTTCTTGAAACCCCCAAGACAGTTTGTATCATTCATATACGTTGAAAATCCTTCAAGCAGTACTTCCTTTGAGTAGAAACTTGGTCGTGTTTGTTTTTGCGTAATCAAGGCTTCAGCAACCGTGGGACTTATTGGAAATTTTCCTCCATCGGTAAACCTGGTCGTTTTGCGCTGCGCAGGGTTCCGAGTACGAGGGCCTGGACAAGTTTCCTCAACTGAAGGAGTACTACAAGCGCTTCAAAGCTGTCATGCCCGAGTACGAAGAAGTGGCGTCCGAAGCACTCCGCCTCATCCGCGATATGGTGCAGCGCGCAAAGAGCGGCCAGCCGCCCCACGGCGTCTCCAAGTGAGCGACCGTGACACTGAGCAGCGACCCCTGATGATTCTGTGCGCCACGTGATGACGACGATGGAGTGTGTTCGTGTTAATAAAGATTTGATCAAGTTATGCTTAGAGTAAATTTATATATTCTGGTAATTCCTACATCGCACGTACTGCAGCTGTGAATATTATCAAGTGGCACGGCTTGGAGAAGACGGGCAAATGTTTCGACTGAGTTCAACCTTTCATGATCACGTATGTAACTAGATAAGCAATGGCGAACAAATGAAGACAAACAGTGAGAGAACGAAAGCAACCACATGCCGCCGATGAGATCCGAATGCATGACCTCCGAATTTCGCGTCCCGCTACGGTGACGCCGTTTAGACTTCCTTGTATCTCAAATAAGTCTCTCATTTTTCTTTAATTCGTTTGTCATTTACCTTGACGAGGGCTTCGAATCTGGTACTAAAAAAGGATCATCGCAAATGTCCCACCCATCCCTTTATATTATATTCTACGTTGTATTCGCACCATCACAGGACGTACCTCGTCCGCCACTATGTTGGAAGATGTTGCTGGATAACATTATTATTGCATGCAGCCTAATGCCTAAGAAAGTAGCAAATGTACCATTCATCGCCGTAGCTCACAGGTAGAGTATCGGGCGCAGATTTCGGTTTTAGTGTTTTGGTATTCCATTGCAGATATGGTATTTTTTCTTCCAGTTTCTAGGCAATTATTTAAACGAATAATTATTGCTTCACAGAAAAGGATAGAGTCCGCAGCGCTAACAAATGCGAACTCACAAATAGACAGACAGGACAGAATCGTATTTCATTCGTTGTGAGTTCATATTTGTTCGCACTATGGAATCCTTTTCTTTGAAATGCACAAACTAGCTCAGCTATTGGTGTTACTTATTATTGCTTCAGTCTCATCAATACTAAGAAAAACCCCGTTTTGTACTGTCCTTTGTATCAGTGGTGGTTGACACCTTTCTCATGTAGTTCATAAGTGGAATGTGTGTAGCAGTTTGTGGAGTTTGCGTGTTTTGTAAAAGAAAATACTACGATACTTTAGTTTTTCCTTGAACGTTTTTTTTTTTTTTGCGGAGTGACGAATTCTTTCACTTTGAGCACAACATCAGGAAGCAAAATCACCGCCTGAGTTCCCCCTCTAATTTGCTGCTTCTTTCATTCGAAATATTACCATAAAAAAAGCTACGTTTCTCATTATGTGGCAGAGCATCAAATGACTGTTCGCCTGTCATCTACTTGAATTGTGTTCTTACAAACTCGAATTCTGCCCTTCGAGCGAAGGCACACTCCCTACCCTGGCACACATGGCCATTTATATATTACGTACCTTTGTTATTAGAGAATGATTCCTACTTTAAGGTGAAAACCTTTCCTCATGGAACAAAATACCGCGCGCGAAAGTTGTGCGCGAGATATTTGCTCGATATCTGTCATATTCCGTGAGATTCCGCGTGATTAGTTCTTTTCTAGCGTTCCGGCTATCTGCAATGCCTCACCTGAATGCTCGCCAAGGAACGCCATGCGACAGGGGCGATGATGCACCAGCCGAATACACTTGCCGGAAAGTGTGTGACATATACTACTCTTTTCCATTTCTGTAAACCAATTATAATCATGTCTAGCACTGCAACGAACGCCTATAAGCGGCAAACGATGAAATATTTGATTAACTGAAAATATTTTATTAAGGTGCAGAAAAGTCAATGAGGAGTTGATAATGGGTGGCTTCCTCTGTACAGGATGCCAAGGAAAGTTGCCGTGGCGCCGGCCTGGCTAATCAGTCCTCGCTGAACCGCCAGGTCGGAGCTGAGATGACAGTTAGTTCTCCCGCTAGCCCAGTGAGATCTAGGTTGTGACTTGTGGGGATTTGTGCCCCTTACATCCCGCAGTGACGTGGTAAGTAGTAGGGGTGTCATCACACCACTGAAACGAGTCCAAACACTCGGTTGGGAACATGAGGTGTAGGCAATGTAGGTTAGTGTACGTGTCGCTCTGAAGGCGGCGCCAGTCTCTAGCATCCCCAGCGTTAAGAAGGCGGTGTGGTGGAGGGAATTTTCTGCGCTGCAGTCTCAATATAGTGAGCCTTTTGCCATACGTGGGAGTTAGGGGGGAAAATGAGAGAGACCGGTCACTCGGTTGGTCGGATCTCGAGCTAACCTGTCTGCTACTTCGTTTCCCTCAAGTCCTACGAGCCCAGGAGACCAGGTGACTCGGTGTTTAGCCTTTTCCTCACTGGCCGCATTTCGTCCCGCATGGCACAACTTCTACCATCAGCAATACCAATAACCAATTCCCCTTGGCAAACGATGGAGGCAAATGATAGGAGAGGAAAGGTAGGCTTTCGCCACTTTACTCTTAAGATATATCTAAGAGACCTACTAATGCTTTTATTTTTTTAATCTGACAAAAACACTAGTCATATTTGTTGTGCAAAAGTCTCAGCAAACGAAATACCTGTATCGCCAACGCCCATTGATTCCAAATATGGCGTGAAATTGAGAAAGAGAGAGCGAGAACTTTTATGTTTCAACAGAGTGGTTATCCCGCTTTCGGGGGTTAGACCCGGAAGGTGGTACAATCGCCTTATGGCGCATTCGGTTGGGAGGGACGAAAGCAGAGGTGCCGAGCTTGTAGAGCAGTACAGGAGCACGCCTAGCGAGGGTGTAACTGTCCTGCCACGGGAACACTCTCTGCGTGTCGAGCGCAGCGCTCCACGACCACGCGACCGCACTTCTCCCCCCAGCATTCTCCGCCTGCCCGCAGTGGTGGCAGTTGCAACCCGAGGAGAGGCCAATGCTCCCTGAAGAACCGCTTGTTTTTTATGCCTTTATTCTCACAGCGCAACGATCTGCCTCCTTTGGCCCTTTCGATGCTAGCAGCGACTCTCAAACATGCATACAGCACCTGAGCAATGCTTTCTGCTCGCCGAGCGCCGATGGTCTGCAGCCGCCATTTTGAGTGTCGCCAACTCGAGAGAGACAAAAAGATGGCGCGGATTTTATGCCTTATGATTTCCTCTAAATGCTTTAGACGAGAGAGCAGCCGGGAGTATTGCTCTGAGCGGATGAAAAGCCCTCCTCCTCTACCATTGGAAGCCAGGAATTCTACTCCTGCTATCGCTCTGGAAAGCGCCCGCTTGTCTGAAAACAATTTCGAAGTGCTCTCGAGTGCATCTGCTTTCCAATCGAATTTGCCATTAGTTGCAGACCGGTAGTTCTTGGACTACGGTGGAATCTTCGGCCAGTCGAACAATTTCTCTTTGGGCTCTCAGCTTTGATCTTCGCAGAAGGGTCTCCCAGATGTCTGTAGTTATATTTTTAGACCTGCCTGATGATATTGGACATTCCCCTATTATGTCATCTAATAATCCCCTTTCCTTACATAATGAGCATAGGTCTGATTGTACTTCCGGTCATATATGGCTGAATAGAGCCTGGTTGGGGTATGTATTTGTCTGTAACTTTCTCCGTGTTATTGCTTCCTGTTTCCGTAACTTAAGGTCTGGTGGTGGTAGGACTCTCCTGCCCCTTCTTTAGTGCGTTGTTATTTCGCTATAGGTAATCAGTCCTCTTGTTTGCCTTGCTCCGGTTGCACTCCTCCAGCCCGGCGTGTAGATCTCGGGCTAGTTTGCGTGCAGCCTCGTTTCCGGGCAAGCCTGCATGGGCTGGCGCCCACACAAAAGTGACGTTTCTTTCTATTGACTTTTGATCGAGGATTTACCCGCGGCCGTCGCTATGACTCCCGCGGTGTAGCTTCTGATTGCGCATTTGCTGTCACTGACTATGCATTTTGGCTCAGTCTGAGCAAAAGCCAGTGCTGTTGCAGCCACTCCCGCTATCTGTATCAATTTTGTTTTTATAAAGATTGCTGTAACCATTTCCCGCCTGTCATTGGCTTAGACTGCCCTAATGTTTCCTTTGTCGCTATGTGCAGCGTCTACGTATGCAATTCTGCCTACATTTTCTGTCTCGTATCTCCGTGTCCGTGTTTCTGCCCTTTTCTCTCGTCTTTATTTATTATATTCAGGGTACATGTTCTTTGGTAACTAGGTGATACCGATCAGTCTCGCCCTCCCCCCATCTCATTTCTTCTCTCTTGTCCCAGTATGCCTTCGGTTGTATACCTATTGCCCTCAATATGTTCCTTCCACCTTTAGCTCTCTCTAGCCTTCTTTGTTGTCCAGCTAATGTTGCCACAATTATTTCATCTAATATATTGTGTATTCCCAGCATCATTAGCCTGTTTGTGGAGGTACTTGAAGGGAGGCGTAGTGTACCTTTAATGTATTTTCTGACTCTTCTATCGATCTTATCTTTTTCGGCCTTCTTCAGGTCTAAGTATAGCATGGCATACCCGACCCTTCTTATTACGAAAGCTTGTATGAGCCTTAATAGGTTGCTTTCTTTAGACCTCCTTTTTATTGACTATTCGCCTTACAAGGTTTGCCGTTAGTATGACCTGACTTTCCAGTTTTTTTATCATTTTTTCGTTGTATTCGTTTGTTTGGAGGACGAGACGTTGATGTAGGTATAATGCGCAAATTGCGTCAGTGAATGGAGCCTTCCCTTGCGGTCGCTGTCTTGTTTGGCACGTGGCGACATGCAACAGCTCGCATGGTCACGAAACTAGTCACGAACGAAAGTTCGCTGTGCTGTGCAGTCCCGCTATTTATCGTCTATTTGCACGGTAATGGCTTCTGAATAATATTGCGTGGGCAATGTTGACTTTCTCTTGAGACGCCGAGCTGTGCGGACGTGCGCCGCATGGGTTATGGCCTGCCGACCATTTTTTGTCAAATTTCTATGACTTTGGCCCTGTGAATAATGTTGAAGATTCGGAAGGGTGTTCCATGCCAACCGATATCGGATGTCGCCTGGTAGGACCAGCGACAATCCATTTTTCGGAACTTTAAATGCCAGCACTTGGTGAACCGGGTTTGGCCTGACTTTAGGTCAAACGCCGGTGTCGAGCTGCTGGGACCCGCGCTCGTTTTCGCGAGTCACCGAGGATAGTCGCATCATGGTCTACACCGTAGAGGGTGAAGGCGTTACTCCGGAGCAGCTTGCCGAAGGAGGATGGCAGACTGTACTAAACCTGCAAGAACGCTACCGATGCCCTGACCCGAAGGAAGACGGACAGGCGAGCCGACCTGACGGACGCGCGCGTTCCTCATAACCAAGGCAAGTCTAAACCCTCTCCTCTCGACAGTCGGAGGAAACCACCTGCCCTACGTAGAAAGGTGCAGCTCCCATGGCTACCAGCAGACGACTATAAAGTAGTCGTTAGGATTTGAGGCATGGACTTGCGCACCATCGCGTCACGCAGCCTTCTCAGAGCTACCTGCACAGCGGTTAACCTACCGCTTCAAGGGGTGCTGGAACAATACAGGCTTCATGTTAACACAGTTAACAACAAGTTCACCATAAGCACACCACATAATCTCAGGGCTTCGGTTTATAGTAACCTGCGACGGCTCAAGTTGGGAGAAAAAGAGTACGAAGTGACATCGTACGTGTCAGTGCCGGGCGACTCTACGACAGGCGTCATTTATTATGCATATGACGGCGGAACTCCCGATAAGTTTCGACAAGAATTCCCAAAGCGCAACCAACGGATTCCGGTGAGGATGCTCGTCGCCTTGGCCAGTGACGATACTGGTGACGTTCGCCGGAAAGAAAGATCCAGACATGATCTACTATTGGGACAGTCTTTTCCGTGTACACCCGTGCAGGGAGCAGGTGGAAACCTGTTTCAACTGCAGAAGAGTCGGCGTCGTCTGCTACAAGCACAGGAGCCAAATGTGCCGCAGGTGCGGTGAAGAACACCTTTTGTCAGCCGAGGGGAACGCTCACACCTGCACGCCCAAGTGCATTGTGTGCAAAGGCGCCCACAACACCGGGAGCAAGAACTGCAAACATCGTTTTGTAGAACGCCGCCCCAAACACAAGCAACAACACAAGAACCTGAACGATGGATTGGAGCAGCAATCCGGACACAAGCTGCGCTCAAGATACAAAGCCGGTAGCTTTTCGTCGGGCCACCATCGGGGAAGCAAGATCCGCCACATGTCATTCTCCTTCCCACCACTGTCATCTAGCCAGGACGCCAGTTCGAGGCAGGAAAGCACGGACCGACGGCGGCGTTTGAGCAGGAGAAGGAGCAGAAGCTGCTCGAAGCAGGTGAGCTGGCTGGATACGGCTTCCCAGAATTACACCGCTCGTCAGAAGGAACTCATCTAATATACAGTCTAGAGACGCAACCATTGCGCAAATGCAATGGGAAATAGCAGAAATGAAAAGTCTATTTACATGTTTGCAACAACCCGTAAAAACAACAACACCAGTAAACCGCGCGCCTTCATCCACCACGCTAAGCGGCATACCTTCCACCAGTAATGCAATGGCGACGGACAGCCGCATTAACCTGAAAAGACCGGCTCCTTCCGATGAGTGTTCCGGATCGAAACGCCCTGCAGAAGCGTTTAAAGATGACATACGGCAGCCGACTACCAAATCTCAGTCACCAGACAAGCTAAGAGCAGAAATAAGCGCACGCGAAAATACATTCAGCGGACTCGAGGCGAAAGTTGACGTTCTCACGCGCGAAGTAATTGAGCTGGATGCAAACATGGCTGTTTTTTTTTTTCAGCTAGTAGTGCAGCGTCTCGCGGCCCTGGAGGCAAGCCGTAATGTAATGACGGCATCCGCGACCATGCCTGTAATTATTCCTCCCATGTCTCAACATGGACCCTCGCCAGCAAATTGAGGTATGGGAGTGGAACTGCAGGGGATTCCACAACAAATGGAGTAACCTGTTGTTTCACATCAAAAGCTTACATAAACAACCGAACGTAATACAAGAAGCTATAGGTTCGGCGAAATTACCGGGCTATAACGCATTTACACCCCCCGAATGCAGTATCGACGGTGACAGTCCCATTCACAGCGACATTTGTGCAACGCAACATTACGGCTATACAACACATCATAGACAGTTCTAGCGAACAGCACACGCTACTTGAAATTGTGCCTAGAAAAAAGGGTGAGGCAAATCTTTTTATACTCAACCTATACAGTTGCTTAGAGGAAGTATTCAGAGACTTGGAATGGGAGCAGTTAGGGACAAGGGTAGATGGAGAATACCTCAGTAATCTGCGATTTGCTGATGACATTGCCTTGCTAAGCAACTCGGGGGATGAACTGCAAATAATGATTGATGACCTAGACAGGAAAAGTAGAAAGGTAGGCTTGAAAATCAATATGCAGAAGACTAAAGTAATGCTCAACAGCCTCGGGAAGGAACAGCAGTTTACATTAGGTAGCGAAGTACTGGAAGTAGTAGGGGAATATGTCTACTTAGGACAGGTAGTAACCGCAGATCCGGACCATGAAAAGGAAATAACAAGAAGAATAAGATTGGGATGGAGCGCATTTGGGAAGCACTCGCAGATTATGACTAGCAGCTTACCGGTATCGCTGAAAAGGAAAGTATATAACAGTTGCATCTTACCTGTACGCACCTATGGCGCGGAAACGTGGAGGCTAACCAAGAGAGTTCTACTTAAGTTCAGGACAACCCAGAGGGCTATGGAACGAAAAATGGTAGGGGTAACATTAAGAGATAGGAAGTGTGCAGATTGGGTCAGAGAAAAACCTCATGTTACCGACATTCTAGTGGAAATTAGGAAGAAGAAATGGACGTGGGCAGGACATGTAGTGCGAAGAGAAGATAACCGATGGTCGCTTAGGGTAGCAAACTGGATTCCAATGGAAGGAAAGCGTAGCAGGGGGCGGCAGAAAGTTAGGTGGGCGGATGAGATTGAGAAGTTCTCAGGGGTCAGGTGGATGCAGCTAGCTCAGAACCGGGTTAAATGGAGAGATATGGGATAAGCCTTCGCCCTGCAGTGGGTATAGTCAGGCTGATGATGATGATGATACA
Source organism: Amblyomma maculatum (assembly GCF_055883805.1). Taxonomy (NCBI): domain Eukaryota; kingdom Metazoa; phylum Arthropoda; class Arachnida; order Ixodida; family Ixodidae; genus Amblyomma; species Amblyomma maculatum. The sequence goes on from NC_139346.1 coordinate 68,383,975, forward strand.
GTTCACAGAAAGACAGGGGGTCAGGAATTCCCGACCTACTGTTTAAAGCAAGTCGACTTGCCGCAGGAACGCAGCTCCTTGTGGTGGGCAATTTTAATGCCTACCATTCGGTTGGGTGTTATCGGAAGAACAACCACAAGGATACAAAGCTGTGGCAGTCTATCCAGAACCTGGGCCTCACAATTCTTAACGATCCCCAAGAAATCATGCGGGTCGGCAACAGCGTTAGCGCAGATACCTCACCCGATCTCACACTAACCAAAAACATTAGCGACGCCTGCTGCTCCAACACGAGAAACACATTAGGGAGCGACCATTACATAATAGCTGCCACATTTGACACAACATTTCACAAACTGCACCACATACGCACACGCATCACCGACTGGGATAGGTTCAGACGCTTACGAGAGCAAACTGCTCCCAGTCAGATAAACAACCTAACGGATTGCTGCATCTAAAGAAGACGTCAAGACCACCACGGTCGAGACGCCGACTGAGGAGCCGCGCCAGACGACTGACTCCAAACTCCTCCACATGTGGGAAGGGCACACCAGCCTACTGAAACGTTGGAAGAGACAGAGACAGAATAGAAATCTACGCAAGCGTATAGCGCAACTCGAGCGCCATATCGAAGCGTATACACTATAGACCTGCAGGAAAAACAATGGGGCCAAATCTTTAATAATATTGTTACAGGGATGTTCCCAGTAACAGTATGAACGGGCAGCTTGGAAACAAAAAGACATGGTTCTTCCTCCGACACTTTCTCGAACCCACACAGACAAAATGCGCACAACGAGACCCGCTCGCGAAATTAATTCACCAATACCAGGGTACGGACGCTGAGCTGCTTGCCGAACTGCGAACACGCTACCTGAACACATCCCACATTGACCCTCTACCCGCGTATGAGGGTCTCCCCAACGACACCCTGGCTGCCGACATAGCAGATACCGAGGTCTGGTTTTCTCTCAGCCAGCTCCGTACCATCACCGCCGCGGGACTTGATGGAGTGTCAAACAAAACGCTCAGAAACCTTGACCACACGTCTGTCGCTGCCCTGACGGAACTAATGAACACCTACTGGAAGGCAGGCGAGATCCCTAAGGAATGGAGGCACGCGCGGGTCACCTTCATCCCAAAACCAGGCAAGAAACTCGATCGAGAAAGCTAATGCATCTGAAAGCTAATGGAACATGTCATCCTTAACCGATTGCAAAATTATGCGGAAGACCGCGACTTACTTCCTCCAACAATGATTGACTTAAGGGCAAACTTGTCCACGCAGGACGTGATGCTACCGCTTAAGAAGGATGTGCTGGACCCTCCATGTGTGGGACGAAGGCGGTACTCGGGCTGGACCTCAGCAAAGCCTTCGAAAACGTCGCGCACGAGGCACTCCTCACGAATCTCTCTCAATTGGGCCCTGGTGAACGGATATTCAATTATGTCCAATCATTCCTATCCGAGCGGACAGCAGAGCTCGCTCTAGGTAGCCTTAAATCGGATCCTATTCTTCTGGGAAGCCGAGGCACGCCACAAGGCTCAATGCTCTCGACTTTCCTGTTTAATCTTACACTCATTACACTTCCCCCTAAGCTTGCTGCCGTAGCAGGGCTGCAGCACACTTTCTAATCGGACGACATCACCCTGTGGGTAACCATGGGGAATGACGCCCAAATAGAGGATGCGCTGCAGCAGGCAGTCGTTCATAATCGAAACTTACGAGTCGGGAGCGGGCCTTGAATGCTCGCACGCGAAATCGAAACTGCTGGTTTTCAGGACCAAGACACGCGGAAGAAATGCAAACCATGCAAACCAGTCCCCCCCCCCCCCCCCCGCCCCCCATCGCTCTGAATGTATTTGTGAGAGGCCAACCGGTCAGGGAGGTACAAATCATGCGCATACTGGGCATGTACATACAGGACAATCGCAAAAACACCGAAGCAATCAACAGACTGACTGCCACGGTAAATCAGACTGTACGACGCATCAGACGAATTGCCAAAAAAATGAAAAGGAATGAAAGAAAAAGATCTCTGTCGATTAGTCCAGGCTTTCGTACTCAGCAGGAGTGTCTACTTCCTCCCGTACCTGCAACTGCAATTTGTGGAGAGAATGAAGGTCGAGAGCCTAATCCGACAGGCCCACAATGCTGCCCTTGGGCTCCCGCACAGCACGTCTACGGAAACGTTGCTGGCCCTTGGGGTTCACAACACGCTATCAGAGCTGTGCGAGGCACACCTTGTCCGTCAGCTCGAACGACTCACTCGCACGAACGCGGAATGTCCATCCTGTACAGACTACACATGTGCGAACAACTTCCAGAGAAGGACGGAAAAAAACATAATTACCTACACACGTTAGAACACCTATATTCATTAAAACCTTGCCCAAGATAATGCACCCCCCGCACTACGAAGGCCGACGCATGGCGAGGGCTCGCGCCCTACATGCTAGGTACGGCCGACACGTCAATGCAGCATACGTGGAAGCTGCGGAATATCGGCATACCCAATGACAAGATTTCGCACTGGCCGCTGTGAATGGGAACGGTTCCCCGTTGGCGGCCGCATCAATCCCAACCTCCTCCTCCGAGACGGCAGAGGAAGCGCCCATAGCCTTAGCTATTGCAAACACGTCCGCCGATATTATATTCACTGATTCTAAAACAGCCATTCGTTATTTTCACGAGGTGCCGTATCACTTCTACCTCCCTCCGCATCGTCCAAAGCACCCCGGCTCCGATTAGGGAACTTGAACTAATCTGGGTCCCGGCCCACTCATCTAATCTGGGGAACGAGGCAGCTCACGCGCAAGCCCGAGGTTCCGTCGACCGGGCAGTGAGCGCGCCCTCCGACCTGAATTTCACGAGGGACGGGTTAATTTCTTTCCGTGACATTACCCATCACTTCAGGCTGGAAAGGCACACATCTCTGCAACCCCACAAATCTTTAACAAAGGCGCAGGAAGTTACCTGGCGCCTACTACAAACACGCTCGCTGCTAAATCCGGCGGTGCTTGCCCTAATGTACCCAGGCCAGTACAACCAAAACTGCAGTAAATACGGCGAAAGAGCGACATGCAATCACATTCGCTGGTACTGCACAAGTAATCCACCTGCGGTGGAATTATTACAGCTTTCTTCTCCAGAGCAGTTGGAAGCCGTGCCGGTCAGCTCGGACCCGGAGATTCAACTACGGGCCATCGAGCGGGCTAATGAGGTCGCCGCCAGCCATGGACTAGTGGTCATCTAGTACGTCTCTCCTTAGACCTGCTTGAGCGACGAAATAAATGCTTTGCAATCCAATCCAAATTCGGCAATGTTCTGGCTGTAGCTTAAGCCTTTTTATGATGCTTCTCTCAACTGCGCAGCTGAAGTGTCCGCACAATTAAAAAAATTCTAGAATGCACTTTGGACTACAAAGGTGCGATTAGGTGCCTCCCCTGATGGGGCTGGGACAGGTGGGTTAACGCCGCTGGCGGCGGGGGCTAGCCTGTCACAGAATATTTATCTGTTGTAGGCCGTCATTGCACCCTCCACTGTTTCGGTGGTGGACGACGTCTGTAGTTGCGGCGCGCGACTTTCTCTCCCTCTTCCTTCTCTATTTTCTCTGTCTGCACGATGCAGCGCAGGTGGCTCAGCAACATAGCCAGTGGCAGGCCCGTGCATTTTCGTTTCCTTCTCTCTACAACCACAACAACAACAACAACAGGTGAAAACCATTATTCGTGCGCTGGATCGCAGCCCTCCAGTACACAAATCCGGTTCATAGAGCCCACGAGCTTTTTTATTTTTTCATTTCGCTTCTGATGAAATGAGGCTGGAATTCGATGCCGCGGCTGCGCGACTTCGTTGCTTATCTGGACGATACAACTTTTAAAAGAAGGACAATGCCACTCGATCCTGCACAGCATATACCAGTACACGCTAGATTTTACAGCGCGGAGTGCGTACTCAGGAGAGTGCTGCAACTAGTGTGCGGCTCCCCGAATCAGACGTGTATACCGTTTCCTCCGCTCAACGATTAAACGTCTTATTTTCGTTCCTTGGTACCTGTGCGCCATTGACCTCATAACAAAATGAATTACAGTCACATTACTATCTCACAGCCACTATTATTCTCTAATCAATTTCCCCAGAATATCCACATCAAGCGGTACGCTTGGGTTTCCTTCGCAATTGTGGCAGTCTTTCTCGCCGCCCCTGCGCTTATTTTTATTCTTGTTCGCATCCGTAATAGTCGAAGAATCGCATGAGGCCACTGATGCCATTAAATGAATAAATCGCAATCAATGGGATAAAAAAAAAACGCGAATGCAGAAGGAACATAGCGGCCGCAAAATACACGGCGTCTGCTTCTGCGCCGCCTCATTGTTAGCTTCCGTCGACCGCCAGGTGGCGCCACACATCTCAGCAAACTCCATTGCAGGTTGCCTATACTGCGCCAGGTGTCGGCCTATCACGTAGTCCCGGGAAGGGCCACGCTTGACCCTGAACAGCCGCGAAGACGACGAAGACTAAAGAGAAGAAGAAGACGAAGACGAAAAAGAACACGAAGACGAAGATAAAGAAGAGCACGAAGAATGTGAAGACTAAGATGACGAAAAAGACTGAGATGAACACGAAGAAGACGAAGACGAACACAGCTCGGTCAGCCGCAGCTAACGCTTTCGCTCCACATTCGTTTCAGCAGCATTGAACATTTCTCATTTATATGCGGGCTGGCAGCTTGTGTTCTCGCGTCATACTCTTAAAGGAAGAGCTTAAGTGTCCCCAGTAATGTAGCACTTTACTCTGATAGGGCGTGATAGGGGAATAATGTAGCAGGCAGAAGAAGCTTCCTCCGCTGCTATCGCAATTCAACTAGGGTTAACCAGAGTTAAACCACAACTAATTTTTTCGCTTGTAATTTGCGCCGCTATACATGCGGTCATCGTTGCGGCCCTAGCCCGTTACGGTGGACTGCGGAGAAGGCGACATCTGCGACTGAAATACTTCCTCACAAAGACATCGCATTAATTACCTGAACGTCTAAGTCATTGACCTCATTAGGGCTTGTTGAATTCTATAATGTCTTCAGCTACTCTTTCACGAAATGTCTACTTTCTGTGTGCGCGCAGGCTGTATGATGCTTAATCTGTCTTCGCTTTTGTCCTTTGAGATTATATATGTTTATCTCTAAAATATATCAAGGTGCTTCCACCTGAGTCGGTATACGGCTTACTTTGTGTGCGCGCAGGCTGTATGATGTTTAATTTGCCTTCGCTTTTGTACTTTCAGATTATATATGTTAATATCTAAAATACTTCGAGATGCTTTCACCTGAGTCCTTATACAGCTAAGCGACTTTCCTTTGCTCTTCCGTTTTGTCTTCGTAACATGCTGCTGCGTCGTGAGATAGACTAGCCTGTTTACGATTAATTTCAGATGTTCCTCAGACTGCATTTCCTTAATGTGTAGCAACACACACTGCTTCATACTCCTGAACGGGAACTCACTCGGACCCAAGGTACCTAATTTTAAGGCTGCATTTTTTTAAGATATTTGTAAGATCTCTAGGTTCTGGCAACTGTGAGTGCCATTTACTTTGGAGGAACACAGCATGACATGTAATGCCTACCAACACTACTTTTTTCATTTTATGTCTACGTTTTTATATTCGAATAATAAAACAAGCTTGTGATGAAACATGCATTCTTACTAACAGAAAAATTAGCACAACGGTTCGCGCTTCTTCAAGCAAAGAATAGTGATGTTAAGAAAGAACACCTAAAGCGAAATAGTTAACGACCTTGATAAAAATAGGAAAGCAGCGTGACATGCGTGGCCTGATCTCTACCTATTTTAGGTAGAGATCAGGCCACGCATGCCAGAACAAAAAGAAGGGAGTCTAAAAACAATTTGAAGTTCTTCCTGCGAAGATCTTTGGGGTGTAACTTTTAACGTCCCGCTAACAGAGCCAAATGCTAGTTAGCGGTAGTTCAAAACGTTTGCTCGACAGTTACACTTAAACCTCCCCAATGCTTAGGCGTCTTTTTTCTATGCGTTTGACATCGTTTAGTTCGTGCGCTTCATTAGTTTCTTGTTATCTAAAATCGAACCTTTGAGTTTAGTGATGAGCATAGAACCAAATAAAGGACGATAGCGATCTGTAGAGCCCTAAATGTGAGCAAGCAAATTACGCTCTTGTGACATAATGAATAAACAGCGCTACAGACTAGGATGAAGATCAAGAAGCAAACAGGACGGGCGCTGACTCGCAACTGATGTTTATTGAAAAAAACACACAGTAAGCCGCATTGAACCACATAATAAACAAAAAACCAAGTCATGATGACCCACATACCACGTTCAAGAAACCCAACCTCATTATCTTTTAAAGAGATTGACGGTTCACTAACACATTTTTCACCTAATTGCATGATATGCCTGGCCTCAATGTTTTCCAGGTTAATCTGTGCCGGATGGGCATCCGAAATATCTGCCTGTGTTAGAAAAGGATGGCAGCCATCACACCCCTTACAATGCGCAACCAGATTAGAGCCTCTACCAATATCTAATGATTTCTCGTGCTCTCTCTCGTAACCGAACATTAACACGCCTGCCCTTTTGACCCACATGCACTTTGTGGGCACGTTGGCTGGACATCTGGCAGCTTTATGTCAAACCCGCTTCTTCTTTTCACGCAGTTGTTTCTGCTCGCCACAACAGCCAAGTCCAGCGCGTCACAAGATGGGAAAGACTACATCATTGCAGCGACGAACACCACCGCCAATGGAGCCTGCGCGCAACAGCAGCCGAACTACGACGACCGTTGGACACCACTGCGCCCAGCGCCATCTACATCAACAATCGCATATATAAGAAGCCCGCTACTGCGGAATTTCTTCAGTGGGCACGTTGGCTGGACATCTGGCAGCGTCATGTCAAACCCGCTTCTTCTTTTCCCGCAGGTTAGTAACGAAACCTCTACTGTTAAAACCAGCAACCGTTGTTTTATCCATCTGAAGTGCCCACCAAATGTTGTTGCGATTTGTTGTGCCGCGCGAAATTTTCTCTTATCCTTGCTGATGCTTTGTGGGGACATAGAATCCAACCCAGGTCCCACCATCCAGGAACAGCTAACTGAAATACTAGAAGGACAAATGAACATACAGAAAAGACTGGCCGAAATTGAGACAAAAATAGAAAAATTTGAAACTACCTCAAGAGCGATAACAGAAGTCAGTGCTAGGGTCTCTGACATTGAAAGAAGCGTTCGCAACTTTCAAAGCAAGCTCACTGACTTGGAAGATCGCTCCCGACGGAATAATATTCTCGTTTATGGCATTACTGAAGAACCCGATCAACTTGCCTCAAAAGTAGTTGAAGGTGTGTTCAAAGACAAATTAGGCATAGCCGTGTCGTCCACAGAGAGGATACACCGTATTGGCCGCCAACAGCAAGAACGACCGCGTCCTATAATTCTAAAGCTTATCGGTCATCACGAAAAAATAAGCATACTGCAGAACTGTTATAAACTGAAAGATACGGGTACTTCAATTTCTGAAGACTTTTCAGTGGCAACCAGGCAAAAAAGGAAGAAACTGTGGGAGAGCACGTCCGAAATTAGGAAATCGGGAAGGAAGGTGAAGTTAGTTTATGACAAAATTAAGGTTGATAATGAGTTCTTTGCATGGGACGACGCTACAAATAAGAGAATACCCGCTGGGAAACGCCCTGAGCCAATGAAACATGCATCGGAAGGGCAGCAATGAATCGATACAAGTGCTCAGGAACCTTTTCAATGTCTGAACCTCAATGCACGGAGTATACTTAATAAATCGGAGGATATTGAGAGTATTTTGTTAGCGCACAAACCTGATGCATTGATCATAACCGAAACGTGGTTACACGCTGAAATCAACGACTTCAAAGTTACACCACCCGGCTACCGAATCTACCGAAAGGATAGAAGTTCTAGAGGCGGCGGAGTTGCCATAATGTTAAGAGATACATTGCACGCAATTAGGCTGCCTGACATGTCTGGTATTGAGTCCGTCGTTATTAAACTCTGCTTGGAGGAGCTTAATCTAACTATAGGGACATTTTATAGGCCTCCTATCACTGACACTACTTTCTTTGATGAAATGAATTGCTTTTATGCGAGTGCTCAAAATATTCCAATAACTTACTTTTAGGGGGTGATTTTAATATTCCATAAATCGATTGGACTAAAGATTTTCCTGAAGCGTTGTCAATTTTTGCAGAGCCGTTTGTCGATATCATTCTTTTCCATGACTTAGTCCAGCTAGTCAGGCAGCCTACACGTATTCAAAATGGTACCGCCTTTATTTTAGATTTATTTTTTGTATCGGGTGAGCTGCTTCGTCGTGAACCAAAACTGCAGGTTATGGACGGCATATTGGATCATAAGATGGTATGACTAAACTTGCATCTCAACTCCACTGCGAATTGAAAGAAAGAAAAGCGAGTGTTTCCGAACTTCACACGTGCTGATCACGTTGGTGTTTTGGACACACTAGATAACTCCTTTTCATATTTCACGTCTTGTTATGAGTCTGATTCATCCTGTGTCAACAGTATATAGTTAATGTTTATAAATCTTGCATTGAAATGTGTGAATGAGTATGTGCCACGTAGTTGCAAATTTGTACACAACACTAATTTTTGGATGACTAAAGAAATTGTACGTCTAAAACGGAAAACGAAAAAGATGAGAAAAAACATCCGGCACTACCCCTCTGCGGCCAACGTTCTGAAACTTACCGGCATTCGCCAACAGCTCAAGAGTTCAATAAAAACAGCAAAATATAACTACCACAATATAACAATGAAAAACTTTCTTCTTTCACTTCCTGCTGAGTTTTGGCGACATTTTTCATCTAGAAAAGATTCATTCCCCGCTATGTCCATTGCAGATGTAACTGTCACTGACAAATATCAAATAGCGAATTCTTCTAATCAGTTTTTCTGCTCCATATATACAGATGACGATGGCAAGATACCGCAGTTCGCAGTCAGTGACACGAACCCTCCGATAAATAATATATGTATATCTGAAGAAGGCGTTCTATCGCTCTTACTTGATATTGATATTAAGAAGCCGCAGGGAATTTATGGGATACCCAATGCCTTTCTTTTCAGGTATGCAGAATGGTGCGCTAAGTATCTATCGCTCACATTTAGGAAATCTCTGTCAGAAGCAGCACTTCCTAACGATTGGAAGTATGCTAAAATCACACCGATACCCAAATCAGAAAACAAATCGCTTCTTTCGTCTTACAGACCAATTTCACTTTTGTGCACATGCGGAAAAATTATGGAACATATCATCTTTAAACACATATCCACGTATCTTGAAAAACACAATTACATAGATCCTCGGCAGCACGGTTTCTGCAGAGGGGGGTGTCAACGGTCACACAACTACTTGAGGCAGTACATGATTTTGCGGCAGCTATATATATACAGAGCCAAATAGATATTATCTTTTTAGATTTTGAGAAAGCGTTTGACTGCGTTCCCCCCCAAAAGCTGTTATTAAAACTGCAACCAATACTTAGAAATGGCACATTGCTTTCCTGGATAGCGGCGTATTTTTCGTCGCGGCACCAGTGCGTGTCGATTGAAGGTGCGTGTTCCAGTTATGGGCCGGTCCGGTCGGGCGTTCCGAAGGGGTCTGTTCTGGGGCCTCTTTTCATTTTAGTATTTATTAACGATATCATCAGCAATGTGCCCGTGAAAATAAAACTTTTCGCAGAAGATTGCATTATTTACAATGAAGTTAAACATCCGAATGACCAGCCTGAGCTAGCTAAAACTAGCTAAAATAGAAAACTGGTGCACAACATGGCAAATAAAAATAAATAAGCAGAAAACAGTAGCAATGACAATCACTCGTAAAAGGAAGCCCCTAACCTTTCCCTGCTCCATTAATAGTCACCTCCTAGCATCCGTTGAAAGTTATAAATATTTAGGTGTAATTCTAACCGCTGATCTCAGATGGAATGAACATATGTGTGTTACATTGAAAAGAAGGCGATGCAAAAACTTGGTTACTTGCGAAGAACCCTACGCCAGTCTACTCAAGAAATAAAACTTCTAGCTTACAAAACATTTATCAGGCCACTTCTTGAATACGCTTCAGTAGTATGGGATTCTTATACTAAGATGAATATTAACAAACTCGAAAACATCAAAAAAATCGGCAAGGTTTGTTTATAGTTCGTACAGTTGGCAGACTTCAGCAACCGCTCTAGTGCAAAAGGTAATTTAGATCATCTGCAGTTACGTCGCTTTCATGAACGACTGAAGTACATGCATCTTCTCTACTAGGAATAAACCAGAAGCTATATATCGAACCTGTTATTCGGCGCAATACGCGTGCACATGACTCTAAAAAACTGAAAGAGTACACCTGCAAAACCAACGTGTTTAAAAATTCTTTCTTCCGTAGAACAGTCAGCGAGTGGAACGCACTTCCTGCTGATATTGCAGAATGCCCGACCGTCGAGTCTATGTTATCAAAATTGAAAAATTGTTCTTGATATATTCACGTGCAGTGCTTCTTTATTACTGTTGGCGTTTCTAGTACATGTGGTTTGCCGTTGGTTATCTGTTCGGGTATTTAGCTCCTGTATTGCTCCTACCATTTCCTTGCGCACGTGGTTTCAATGTCTGCTTTTAATGTATCTTTTTTTTGTGGTCAATTTCACTGTACGAACAGCGTGTTGATGTGTGAGTATTTTAATCCATTTTTTGGTGGCAGGTCGACACCGCGACGATTTTTTATTTCTTAGGTTTTTCCTCTTGTTAAGCTGGTTTTTCTTTTCTGCTGTGTATTTTAACAATGCATGTTATCCTACTCCTGCCTAAGGCATTCTGTGAAGGCTGGCAGTTTTTCTGAAATAAATAATAATAACTAAATAAATCACAAGATAAAGGAATCCTGTATATTACTTCTACCTGACATAGAATATAACAAAACTCAAGCTTCACCCGACACGTGTTTATTTCCCGGATTTTTTTCGCTGCTTTGCTCTTAACTATGCTGCGTATTTTTTACAGTTTATTTAGTGCTGAGAAAATTACATTGACGTCAACCCTTCTGACTACATTTTTCAGATTGTGTAACAAACCATGCACATATGGCAGGGCCACATATACTTTTGTTTCTCTCTGTCCAGCCCTCTCCTGCTCCCGTTGACCTGCGCAACAACTGTTTTACTTTTTTGATCAGTTTATAACATGTTCCTAATATGACGTGAACGGGAGATCCTGCGACCGCTAGCCTAGGTGGCTGTTCATTAAAGCTGATTCGCGTATTATTAAAGCATGATTTTGGCAGGACAGCCCTCGGACTGTACAGAGCGATGCCATCCTTTACGAGCTTAGAATGTTGCGACCCATAATCTAGCAGCGGCTTTGCACTCCTAGGCGCATGCCGCCAACAAACATGATGGGCACAGAACTTCAAAGTGAGGTCTAGAAAACGCAGTTCCTTCTCTTGTGACATTCGCTCAAATGTAGCTCAATAGTAGCTCAACACCTATGAATATTCTTAACGTTTTTCAAGAGCAATGGCTGGGTCTGAGATTTAAATTGAAGCGAATGTCACAAAAGACTGAACTGCGCTGAAAACTGGGTATGAAAACTTCAAAGTGAGGTCTATAAAACGCAGGTAGGAAACGCAAAGTGAGGTCAGAAAACGCTTGTTGAGCCACAAAGCACAACAAGCTATGAATAAGCACTTAGTGCTTACTGAGTGCGAGAAAATGTGGCAGACAACGCTCCATGATTTTTGCAAGAGGTAGCATAGGAATAAACCCACTTCAGTTTGACACTACTGCCCATTCGAGTTTGATCGTATTAGCGGATTTTTTCGTTTTCAGGCTCGTACACTTTGTTTTGGCCCCATGTAATGCCTACCGGTGGGGCTCTAATATGTACCTCTTAACTGGTGCAATAAGGTGTTTAATTTGTTGCATAACTCGTCATAGACAGAGCGCGAACTGAAATAAGGGCAGCTGCAAATATCAAAGCTTGTTTTAGCGAAAATTGTCCGACATAACTGCTTGACACCTTTGTAAAAGTAAAGAAAAAATTTTCTCTGAGCTTCAAACATTCTTTTGTGGCCCGTCTGACAATTACTGCACTCATTTGTTGTCAATGTCTGTCGTAATTTTTTATATTGTGTGATAGCAACAGTATTAACAACACTTTGAGCGAAAGGCAGTTTAAAATAGATATGATGCATCCCTTTCAAAATATGCCTATTTATCAGTTTAAGCTGAACCAAATATATTTCAAGGCTGATTTGTGGTTGTCATAGATGAATGGTAAAATTTTCATTGATGCCAAAGACGTGGATTTCGCTTTATTTGTTAATTTGTGTGCCTGGGTGACTGGCACCTAATACATAAATAAAAATTTAAATAATATATATATTGTGTGCCCTCCATGGATCTTCTTTCATTTGTACATACCATAATCTTCTTCTTTCTTTTGTGCATACCATCATCATCCTCCCGCGGCGCCTGCTCCGGTACGCGCCTGGGTTCACCATCAGATTAAACGCTGACACAGCGTACCTTCCCTTGCCGTCACGACTTTGCCGTCTTGCACAAAACAATCTTAAGACTGTCTTAGCTAAGTCCAGACTTAACTGGAGTCTAAAGAATAGGCCACTGGCATGGCCGCTTAAGACTGGAGTCAAGACTGGGCTTCAGTCCTGACTTGAATAAGTCGCTTGTATGATTACGACTCTAGTGCTGTCTTGGTTAAGACACAAGGACGCCAGGGCCGGCTTGCACGATAAAGTCCGAGCTAAGTCCAGACTTAAATGGTGTCTTTAGAAAGACCAAGCTTATTTAAGACGGCTCGTGTTCCGAACGTCGAACGCTTCGGGTTCATGTTCACCAGAGTGGCTTCCCAGAACGGCCTCAGCAACCACTTGGGGCATTTTTCCTCGTAACACAATCTTAAGCCGCAAAAAGCAATGGCACGGATTTTACACAACGCAAAATTGACGGAATGTGTACATCTTACAGCAGGGACAGTGCCAGCGCATCCCTGTATTTCCCTAATTTCTCTACTTAGACACGTGGCGTCCTTGTGTCTTAACCAAGACAGCACTAGAGTCGTAATCATACAAGCGACTTATTCAAGTCAGGACTAAAGCCCAGTCTTGACTCCAGTCTTAAGCCGCCATGCTAGTGGCCTATTCTTTAGACTCCAGTTAAGTCTGGACTTAGCTAAGACAGTCTTAAGATTGTTTTGTGCAAGCGGGCCCAGGTGTCTAAGTAGAGAAATTAGGGAAATACAGGGATGCGCTGGCACTGTCCCTGCTATAAGATGTACACATTCCGTCAATTTTGCGTTGTGTAAAACCCGTGCCATTGCTTTTTGCGACTTATGATTGTGTTACGAGGAAAAATGCCCCAAGTGGTTGCTGAGGCCGTTCTGGGAAGCCACTCTGGTGAACATGAACCCGAAGCGTTCCACGTTCGGAACACGAGCCGTCTTAAATAAGCTTGGTCTTTCTAAAGACACCGTTTAAGTCTGGACTTAGCTCGGTCTTTATCGTGCAAGCCGGCCCTGGCCTTCTTTCACAAGAAATCCACAAATGAAAGAAAATCCGTGAAGGGCTCACACTATATATATATATATATATATATATATATATATATATATATATATATATATAGAGAGAGAGAGAGAGAGAGAGAGAGCTACTATTGTTCTGAGACTGATATCATCGGTGGCATTTTCAGCGCCTATTCAAGACAGCTTGGTTGCTGGAAAAGGAAGTGCTTGCCTTGACAGCTCCGAGCTAAGCCAGCACTGATCCGTAGCGCTTAATAGTTTTCAGTCAAAAATGTTAAATCAGGTATCCTAACTATTATAAGGAAATGTTTTTGTGCTAATTGTTTTCCTTAGATGCAAATGCTCCGCTTTTTCTTCGCATTTAAGAGTATTGCATGTTAATTCAACTAAGGAATTGTTCAAAAAAACTTTAATTGCATCAGAGATTGGTCTGAAAAAACAGGCTGTCGAGCCTGCAAAGGGCTGATTTTCGTGTTACTAAAATAAAATCATACGTATGCAAATCAGGAAATCCAGGAATACGAAACACCAGAATAAACATTGAGCTAGGTGGAAAAATTACGATACTTTGTGATTTCTCAGGTACCGGTAATTCACAAAAAATGCACGTAATACAAGCGAACAAATGTTTAAGGGGAGCCTCAGTTTGCAATCCAAAATTTCGATATAGGCACTTGTCTTCGTCTGGGCAGCGCGATCATCACTAGCGGGACTGAAGAAGAAAAGTGAGTGAACGATGGGGCAAGATGAGTAGGGCTAGGGATTAAAGTATGTGGGTGCGTGCTCGACGCACGAAATGCACAAGAAGCGCGTAAGAATTGCGGGGCTGGCTTTCCGATAACAATATAGATGGGGCCTATCTGAAGTTGCGTTATAGGTTAACAGTGCAAAGAACTTAATTGGAACAGAGGAGAAGAGAACGGCACAGTGAGCGCTGCCAATAACGAATCACCAACAAGCCGAATCTGCTATTCTGGTGGAGGTTACAGTAGGTGCGAAATGCAACACACCGCCAGAAATGCTGCAGATGTGAGGATTTTTCCGTTGTGCAAAGCATGATGCGCATTGTGAGCTTGCTTCGTTCTGAGGAGCGTCCATTTCTCAGTGTCCGCCTTGATCTGATCGGCGGAAACGCAGGAATCGGAAGTCGAAGTGACATCCGGTTCCGGGGTTTCCCCCAACCAGATGATTCGAGTGCAAGGAGAAAGCGACACTTTTAAGAACAACGCAAATTCGGAATACGGACCCAAGTTAGCAGCAGCTAACATTTACGCTGCATATTGTCAACTAAGCAGCAGGAACTACTTTGCAAGGTTACAAACTCGGGAATCGGTCATTTTTCAAGGAACTTGGAATTCACCCGGCCGCCACCACAGAAGCGTAAAGGGGGAGAGACCGATTCATTAATAACCCTTAATCGAAAATTTGAACAACGAAATGAGAAATTTGATAAGCAACTCGAGAATATTAACACGCTAATCCAGCAACTTCTAGGGGCTCAGGGACAGATTCAAGTGCAGATTCAAAATCTCACTAAACAAATGCAGGAAGCATCACTGGCCTTCTCTGAATCCAGTAACAGAATCACAAAACTAGAAGAAACAATGGGTAACAATCATGGGCGAAAGCCATAATCAGAAAGACAACTCCACGATCTGGCAGTGGGACTGCCGAGGGTACTAGAGAAAGCGAGCGCTATTGCAACAATACATAGAACAAACTGCCGATAAACCCATAACTATCATAATACAGGAGACTGGGAAAAACCCAATCAAATTGTTTGGATATCAAAGCACCCCCGACCTGACCTTAAGCAAGAATGTAAGTACAGCGGACTGGAAAAACACCGAGCAAAACCTAGGTAGTGACCACTTCATTATTGCACTCACATTAGGAAAAGGAATCAAAATTAGAAAACCCAAGCAACACAAAATCACGGAATGGGAAAGATTTAGGCAAATACGAGAGACCGAGGGAATTGAGAAAATCGACGATGTCGATAAGTGGTCACAAACGCTGAAGAAACATGTGGAGGAAGCAACAGTCACTCTAGAAGACGAAGATGCACCGCCGAGTATCGATAGCAAACTCCTAAACATGTGAAACAAGAAACAGGACCTAGAGAAAAGCCTAAAAACACAAAGATGGAACCGTAATATTAGGAGAGCACTAGCTCGACATAATAAAGCGATGGAGACATACGCCATCAAACTAAATGAACAAAACTGGTGTAGCAGATGTGATGAAATGGAACAAGGCATAAGCCTCTCCAAAACACGGAACATTCTACGATACATGCTCGATCCGGAAAAATCTAAAGCACAAGCCAACGTAAATCAAACTAAAGTTAAGCATGCCTTCGAAGGCTCGGACGAACAATTGATGAGTAAATTAATCGAAATCTACATTGGACAAACGGAAACCGAAACGTTACCAGCATATGAAGGGAAACCTAACCGAGACTTAGACGCCCCCATCACCAGGGCTGAAGTCCGAGCTGAGATTATTGGATTAAAGACAAGATCAGCCCCAGGACCTGACGGTATCACGAACAATGTTATCAGAAATCTAGACGACGATTCAATCACAGCCCTGACAGGATACATGAATAAGGTATGGGAGACTGGACAACTACCGCAGGCATGGAAAAATGCCAGTATAGTCCTCATACCCAAACCGGGGAAGCCGCCAAAACTAGAAAACCTAAGACCTATATCACTGACCTCATGCGTGGGAAAGCTAATGGAACGCGTTATTCAGACGAGGCTTACCAAATACATGGAGCAAGAGAACCTCTGGCTACACGAAATGGTGGGCTTCAGGCCGGGGCTAAGCACACAGGACGTGATGCTCAGACTTAGATACGATATCATAACACATGAATCTTCAGATACAAACACTATTCTCGGACTTGACCTAACCAAAGCCTTCGACAATGTCAAGCATAAGGCAGGGCTCGAAGGTCTCCAAGAAGTTGGGGTTGGAATCAGAACCTACAACTATATCAAAGATTTTCTCACTAACAGAGAGGTCACCATGAGCTTTCAAAGCGCCAAATCACACACAATCACCTTGGGTAGCAAGGGAACGCCAAAAGGCTCTGTCTTGTCTCCCTTTCTATTTAACATTGCTATGAGGGGGCTACCAGCACAACTAAAGCAAATACCGGACTTAAAATTTAGCATGTACGCAGATGACATAAATCTCTGGATAAATAAAGATAGCGACGCAGAAATAGAGAACAAACTCCAGGCTGCCGCAAATAAAGTGGTTGATTATGCTGCGGAACGCGGTCTATCCTGCTCACCGCAAAACTCAGAACTATTCATCTACAACCCCAAATATAAGAAGAATAAATCAGACATAAAGATAAATGTTGAAAACTACCCGGTTCCACAAGTAGAGGAAATTAGAATCCTAGGAATGATCCTCCAAGCAAGAGGGCAGAACACTAACACCATCAAAAAATTAGAGAACTACGCAGCCCAAGTTACCGGCATATTCAGAAGAGTAGCGTTTAGAGGACACGGTCTCAAGGAACGTAGTCTACTCAAAATGACACAGGCCTACATCGTCAGTCGCATATGTTATGCCACACCTTTTCTCAATCTCAAAAAGACAGAACGTGCCCCGCCGGGGTGGTGCAGTGGTAAGACGCCCGACTACTGTGCCGGAGTTCCCGGGATCGAATCCCGGCCTCGGCGGCTGCGTTTCGATGGAGGCGAAACGAAGTGGCGTCCGTGTGCTGTGCGATGTCAGCGCACGTTAAAGATCCCCAGGTGGTCGAAATTACTCCGTAGCCCTCCACTACGACCCCCCTTTCTCTCTATCCACTTTCACTCCCACCTTCATCCCTTCCCTTACGGCGCGGTTCAGGTGTCCACAGAGCAAGTGTGACAGATACTGCGCCTTTCCCTTCCTATGAACCAACCAACCAAAAAATCGACCTCATAATTCGAAAAGGCGTCAAACGCGCACTAGGCCTCCCTGTCTCCACATCAACAGAGAAGCTGGAGAAAATGGGGATTCATAATACATAGCAAGAGCTCACTGAAGCTGTCAGAATCTCTCAACTGGAAAGACTAAGTCAGACGGAGACAGGCGGAGCCATCCTAGACTGGGTCGGACTCCAATCAGACAGAGGCCCACAGACGAAAACATCTATCCCACCAAACATAAGGGAACACATACTGGTACCACTCTTACCTCGAAACATGCACCCAGTCTACAACAAAGAACGCAGAGAACACAGAGCCAAAGCCATCGCTAAAAGAATGAAACGCAAAGCAGTCGATGAAGTTGCTTATGTAGACGCATCATGCGGACGACATGGAGCCGCTGTCTCGGCAGTAGTAAATGGAGAAGGTGCACCTAAAATTGCGGCCTCAACACGCACCCGTGACATTAGTACAGCTGAAGAGGTCGCAACAGCGCTCGCATGCACTGGTACACAGGCCAAAACTATAATCAGCGACAGCAAAACGGCTGTCTGGAAGTATGCAAAAGGACGGATCTCAGAGGAGGCCAAAAAGATTCTTCTCACAAATCCCATTACTACAACCATATCCATCATATGGCTACCAGCACACGAATCTGTCCCTGGCAACGAAGCTGCGCACCTGCTGGCCCGAGATCTCTACCACCGGGCAGCAGTAGAACAGCCTGAATGCAAGGGAATTAATGATTGCGCTATCACATACAATGAGATCACAGAATCTTACAAATTAGATCGAAAAGTATACCCTCCCCCAGATCGGTCTCTCACTGACAATGAAGCACGTATCTAGAGGCGATTACAAGCCGATAACTACAGCTGCCCTGTCTGGGTTTTTTTAACACAGACCGAGGAGGAAGAAGATTCTAAATGTAAAAATTGCGGACAAAAAGGCACGCTAGATCATATAATATGGCAATGCGCCGATTCCCCAGGCGCCGGCCATAACATTGATAGTAGAGAAGCCTGGGAGGTTTGGCTGCGGAGCGGAGATCCCACCGTTCAGTGGCACGCGACCCGCCTGGCGGCTGAGGCCGTGAAGAGTGCTTGTCTGCGTGCCGGGGGCGGGAGATGAAGGGTTCCTTTTCTTTGGAAATAAAGTTTTCATTCATTCATTCATTCATTCATTCATTTTTCAAGTGTAAATCATGTGGCAACCCTCAAATCGTTAGATGATGGAGGCGTTCATGCGTTGTACACTCTAGTGCATGGGCCATACATGGCAAAGTTACTTTTGAAAAGGAATTAAATTACATTACTAATTATATTCCTGAAAATCGCAGAAAAGTAAAAAACCTTACTCATTACTGCTGCCAAAAAGTAAGGAAATTACATTACAATTACTTCTGCTCAGTAATTCAATTACTTTTCAAATACTTTCTAGTTTCCATCCGTACAAAAAACTAAGTAAAGCTAGTAAACAAAACAACAACTTGTGCTCCAGGCGCGAAGCACGCACATTCTTTCTCTTTCCCGCCAAATTCCGTCGCAGAGAGATATTCCTTCCTTCTTTCCCAGAGCACTTGCCATTGCAAAAACAAGACGACAGCAAAAAAGAAAAAAAAACAGAAACAACAGCAAAAGCAGAAGCATGGACAAAGGACAACGATCGTGAAATGACCGGCGAACCCAGAGTCTTCCTGGCCTGGAGCTGTCTCTGCCATTTAGAGGGGCCGAAGAAGGTAGGGTATTTATTGTTTCCTCAATCCTAAGAATCGACGTCGGCACTTTGTGCTCACTGCTCATTTATGCTCAAGCCACTGTAGCTCCCGCTATGGACCCTTCCGCCTATCTTCCCAAACCCCAATCCTCCTCACCTCATGATGAAGAGTGTAAACAAGGCACTACTGTACCCTAGCCGACACAACAGCGAGTGCCACTGCGCCACGCTCCCAATTAACTAGTTTTCAACCAGCCTTTTTGCACACTCTCTCCCTTTGGCATTCCCTTGACGCCTTGTATCCTGCTGCCATGGGATAGCCGCACTAAGTGACCCGTCCACCACTCGCTGGCACGAGGTCTCAGACGAACTGTTCTGCTCAATTCAGTCTCCTTTTGCCGATCCGTTACGCTGGCTTCGGCTTGCCGCACGTCGTTCCTGCTTTCGTGGCACTCTACTAGGGTGTCTACTGAAGGCGTACGGCGCAAGTAATTTCGAAAGGAATTATTTACTATCTATTCCATTACAAATTACCGAAAAAGTAATTAATTTACAATAATGTCATTACTGTAATTCAATTAGTGCCATGTCTGCCATGGGTGGAGTATGCAGCTTTCCCCCCTTGAGCTGGTATTTAAAAATAAATTGGTTCACAGGAAGGGAAAGGCGCAGTAACTGTCACACTTGCTCTGTGGACACCCGAACCGCGCCGTAAGGGAAGGGAGGAAGGTGGGAGTGAAAGTGGGAAGAGAGAAAGAGGAGCCGTAGTGGAGGGCTACGGAGTAATTTCGACCACCTGGGGATCTTTAACGTGCGCTGACATCGCACAGCACACGGACGCCACTTCGTTTCGCCTCCATCGAAACGCAGCCGCCGCGGTCGGGTTCGAACCCGGGAACTCCGGCACAGTAGTCGGGCTGGTAATATTATGCCTTGGGGAACTAAATGGCGCAATATTTGTTTCACTTGACAGTAGACACGCGGACTTATTACTAAGGGTTGCTATGCCCGAGCAATCGGCCATAAATCGTCCCGGAGAGTCCGCGCATTCGGATAGCGCCGCTGGAAAGCCGAAAGTGGTTTTTCGAGAATGCTACAGCGGGCCGAGGCGTGTTAACGGGGGACATCAGGACAAAGGAGCACGGATCCTTATCTTCGAAATTTAAGTCAAGCGCTTTTGTCGGCAACCGGAACGGGTGTCTCTTGGTCTTCGGTACCCCTCCTCTGAACAATGGACCACGGCGGAGGGGCGAACCAGGAGCCGCGGCACGCGGTCGTGTTCTGACCCAGCAGCGGGAGATGGCTTCCTTAGCCGTTCGACTGTTGACTCAAAGATGCTGCTTGTGTTCACACGTCATCATTAAGACATACTGACTTAGACCACGGTGTAGTTATCTCAGGCTCCAGTTTACCCTATCGCCTGGCTGGCGTCGTTGCAGCAAAACTAGGTATTATGACTTCGCTGCGCAAGATTGCTTCCTTAACTGATCTTTGGGAGACAGAGGTGAACTCAAAGGAGCGGCTGCACGCGCTGCTTGATGGCCAATAAGACCAGGCATTGTGCTGCTGAGGGGGAGTGCATCATCGCCTGACCGGCGCCATTGAAGATGGCTGAATCCAAATGGGACATCGCCGCTTCAGAGAGAACAACGGAGACAGCCTGGCTTTTGTGCAGTGCATACAGTATTTCCTGTACAAGTGCGAGTGTATGTGTGCGCGTTTGTGCGTGAGGTGCTGGTGGAACAGTTGGGCGGAGTCAAAGAAGTCATGGGTGGAGCCAAAAGAAGCGGCTCAGCGCCTATTGGACGTTTGGGAACCTGCGGGTTCCACAGTTGGACTGAAAAGTGATTTAAGCAGCCTACGAGGGCTGCTTCAGTGTGACTCGTCTGTGCTCTCAGTTGTTTAAGGGCTACCTCGCTCCCCCTTCATGTGCTTACGCGTTTGCACTGTAAATATATGTAAAATAAATCTTCAGTTTACTATTCTCCTAATCTACTCCTGCCGTATTCTGCCTTCCTCTACGCCTTGCGGTGAAGTCCTATAGTCCCCGGTCTTCCGATCATATCACGGCATGCAATTGGAAGCCCATATGTCGTCTGTTCGAATCCCAAAACTATAGTCTCCAAGGCGACTAGAAGATGGGTGCTAAACAGGAAACGAAATCGTACGACACCACTTTGAACGTCGCACAAGAGCGACTGAGTCACATACTTGATGCGAAATCTTGTGCGTATATTTTAGGACATGTTTAGATCGATGACACGTTTTTCCCAGGTAGAGCGACGCTTTTTCGATGGAACGAGCTGTATATGCTGTCGTGTAAAGTCTAATTCAAAGTCGCCACAATCATCGCGCATAAGCTTGATATATCAGCACCAGATAAGAACTGAGAGGACGTCGTTATTGCCCATTGCTATGAAAAAAATAAAAAAATAAGCTTTCATCACGTTTAATACGACGAACAAATAAACCGACTTTGGCCTCTATAATACAATATGTAAAGATACCCGCATACTTTTGCACTGTAAATATTTCATTCTTTTAGATTTTCGCAACATTTACCATACGCACAAAGGCATGGGCATGGCTAGGTCGAGACGCGCATTTTAAGCATTCGACACGCATACAAATGCTTTGCTATTTACAGAAATGTTCGTTTCCTCATTTTTTGGATCAATCTCGGATAATCATTTTCATAGAAATTTACTAACCGCAGTACAAGAAAATCCCACTTAAAAACCGTTGTGCAAGGATCGAACAATTGTTTTTATCACTGAATCCCATAGTGTTTCAGGCGTCGTCTGCTACGGCAGGGACATTTGGCGAGCGCCAAAATCGAGGCATGCCGAAAGTCGAGGCATGGCCTCCTTAGAGTATAAAGGAGGCTATCTATGGTGGAGGATGAAGGAAGCGGTTTCATCTACATTTCATTGCGGGATTTTACTTTTCATCGTGCTTTTCACAGCGCCGTGATCGCCACGTATCGACGAAGAAGAGAAGTAAACGCTTCACGATTTACTTCAAGTAAACCAGATGGCGCTGGCGTGCTGCTCGATTTGAGATGCCTCAATACACAGCGCGTCGAGGGTGCGCGCATCGAAGCACCCTAGACCGCCTTGCAGCGTTTGGCGTTGACTACAACTAAGGAGATCTTTAAAGAGTTATTACAACCTACTTGACTTTGCCCCAACGGAGGTAAAAGCAACAGGTAAGGCCAACCGCGGCCCGAATTAGAGTATGGTCGAGTGTCCCTAGTCAATAGCCTAGCATTCAGTTTCTCCCGCAGTTAAACAATGCGATCACCAGAGTAAAAAACAAAAACAAAACAAAAAAAAACTGAACACTACGAATGAACTACGAAAAGTAAATTTTTCGTACTTCACCAAAATTAGAAAAACCGCTACCCTCCCAAGAATAAGCCTTCAGAACTCCTCGTGGCGTCGAAACGTTTCATCTGTGCGGTCGGGAGATGATGCCAAATAGCTATCACAATTCACGCATGTGACCATCCGAGTGATTCCTATTAGGTCCCATAACCTTTGTTACGTTCTTGGGGTACTTAAACTGAATAGAGGATCACGAGAGGGCTATGTCTAGTGGATCAAGATTGTTCTGTTAGCTGGCAACACATTTTATGCCGGGAAGGGCAAAGGTGCCTGCGGAATAATTTAGTTGGATGGTTGCTACATTCCAGGTGATCTTCATTTGACCAGTTTAACCCTTTTTTCCAGTCTGAGAAAGCAAATGAAAATGAGGCAAACTAATAACCCTACTTTCCAGCCAAACATCGAAATCGTTGTGCATACCAGAATTATCCAAGCGTCTGTAACTGGCAGTGATTTTCATAAAATACCAAATGAAAAAAAGCAGGTTAAGAACAACACTGATGTCCGAAATGCGTGTATTGTATTATATTCAATAAGAGTTTCAGTATGTTTGCCTAGAGGTACAATATATTTCCTATATGCATTGGTCTTTACAAGATATTATACCACTCAAAATATGTGTTGTGTTGTCTTGGGAACTAAGGCTATAATGCTCCAAGAGCAAGGTTCATTTGTTTTGTGATTAAAAAGGAGAAAACGGGTGTGTTTGAATTACAGTTATTATAGAAAGTCTCCTTTTAGGAAACGGGTTGCTTTGGTTGTTATGGCGCATAAGCTGCTAACGCAATGACGTGGAAAGCATGAAGTTTTAATTTGTTTACTGATGCACACTTGATTTATTCTACAGTTTGTGTAAAACATTTGCTTCTCTTAGGAAACTGAAAACACACGACAAATCAAGTCCATCTTCGCCTAAACTCAGTTTTGGGTAAAAAAGAATGTGCTGTTTGTAAAATGAGGTAAAATATTTTTTTTTAGTGTTTCGAAACCTGTGCGTGAGGATAAAATGTGGTTAATAGTTAGTTGCTCTCCACATTCTTCACATTGAGCTTGGTCTTTTTTTTTTTTTTTTTTTTCAGCAGGAAATTGTGACAGATGTGTGTGTCCAATGCGGAGGCGACATAGTATTACTTCTATGAAACGTTCCTGATGCAGGCATGACATCTATTCTCCCAAAATGGGCTTTACTAAGTGTAGTTTGTTATCCACTTCACTATTCCAGGAAGTAAACCACTTTTATTTTCTTTTGCAATGTACAAGTTTCATAGAGACTTTGTAGGGTATGTTTGTACTCTTCAGTTGCTTGTCACGGGCTTTCGCAGCACATGTCTGTTCTCTCGTTGCCTTTAATTCCCACGGGACTCGGGACACAGCAGAATTTTATGTTATATTCTCGAGCAATGGCTGTTGTTATATTGTGTATTATGTCTCCGAGTAACGGAGCGGCTGCATTTCTTAAATTTAGAGCTCTGAGGACGGCTAAGGAGTCTGCGAAAATAATGCTGTTTGTAACATTTTCTTTCATTATTTTCTGTACGGCGACAGAAATGGCGTGGGATTCAGCAGTGAAAATAGATGCACAGTGTGGAAGGTTTAAGAATTTTTCGGAATCTCTTCGCACAACTGCACTTCCCGTGTACACAGCTGTTTTCAATCCATCGGTATAAAACTCTGTGAAGCTTCTGTATTCTTCCTGAAGTTTAAGGAATTCCTGAATAATGTGCTCCTGTGGGATTTTAGTCTTTGGAAACTGTGTGAGAGTGAGATCAAAGATTGTGGGAAGATTGTAGCATGGCGTTAGAGGGCTGTTGTTTTGAGCGATATCCGGGAATGGGTCCAGAAAATGGATTTTGCAACATATCTCTTCGAACCGCATTATCAATGGCCTCTTTGACTGAGGTCTATTTATGAAAATTACTCTGGAGGGGCGAGTTGCGAGTATTCAATAGCAGAGGTGTATTTTGGGGACTTTATTCTGAGGAGATATGCGCATGTAAGTAAAGTTCCTCTATCTTTTAGTGAGGAGTCGTTAGTTTCCACATAGAGTCTATTCACACGAGACCTTCTCTATGCTCCACAAGCAAGGCAGAGGCCTAAGTTATGCACTGAATCTATTTTTTAAAAATATGATTGCCTAGCTGATCCATGAACTATGCTTCCATAGTCCAAGGAGGAGCGCAGAGCAGAGCGATATATATATGCAAAAGGCATATGCCCCATCAGATCCCCAATGTTTACGTGAAAGGACTTTTAGGATGTTTAGGGATTTCGAGGCTTTCTTCTTTAGTGCTTGCATGAGGGGGAGAAAAGGGAGTTTTTGGTCAAAAGTAATGCCTAAGTATTTGTGGTTATTGTTTACGGGCAACTTGATTTCATTTAGGTGTAAGATAGGGTTGGGCTGTATGCTTCGTTTGAGCGAGAACATAACTGCCACTGTCTTCGGCGGGGAATTTTAAACTTATTATCATTGGCCCATTTCGTTAGGCCTTCTTTCACATGTGGACATGTTGCACGATGTGCTATTTGAAGGTCGCCCACATAGAGTAAATACATTATAAAATTTGCATTACTTTGCTAATCGTATACATTTTTTCAACGAAAAGTGTTGTGCCTCAAATGCACCTTGGGGGTACACCATTCTCCTGCAGAAAGGTTCTTGATAAGGTGGTCCAAAGACGTACTTTAAACAAACGATGTGACAGAAAGTCGCTTAAAACCTTTAGCATTCTGTCACGTATGCCTAAATCTGCCAGGTCGCGCAATATCCAAAATCTCCATGTTGTTCATATGACTTCTCAAGGTCAAAGAAAACGGCAAGTGAATGCTATCGATCTATAAAAGCCTCTCTGATAGTGTGTTCGAGACCCACGAGATGGTCAGTTGTTGAGCATCCTTTTTTAAAACCACACTGGTGAATATTTGAGAGTTCGTGAGATTGTAAAGCAAAAGTTATCATGATGTTTAAAATACTTTCAAATGATTTTGCTAAAAAGCTAGGGAGAGCATTGGGCCTATAACTACCGAGATGTCGACTTATTTCCAGGTTTCAAAAATTGTACGACAATAGCTTTTTTCCACGCCTCGGGCAAGTTTCCTACGACCCAAATTTTGTAAAAAAAAATATTAATAGTGCGTCTATAGCAGGTTCGGATAGGTGGGCGAGAATTTCGTAGTGAATTTGGTCAGGACCAGGTGCAGTCTGTTTACCGGCAGCTAGGACATTTTTTTATTTCTTGTAGTGTAATTGAGCTATTATACGGTTCTTTTGTACCACCACTTCACAGTTTTTGTTTCTCTGCTGTGTTTTTGTATTTTAGGAATGTTTTAGTGTAGTGTGATGAACCGGAAACTGCAGAAAAATATTCGCCTAAAATGTCGGCCTGTTGTATAGTTGTCTATACTCCGGGGGCTGTTAGAAGGGGAGTGGTGAATGGAGAGTACCTGCACACTTAGCTTTCAAAACTGTTCCCACATTTTTTTTTTTTATGTTGTTGAGCTGTTTATTGATGTAACATAATTCTGCCAGAAGGTTTTCTCGGCAGGGCGGCGGATGTATCGGGCTTTGGCTCTTGCTTTTTTAAACTTTACGAAATTGTCTTGCGTTGGGTACCTGCGAAAAAGTTCCCGTGCTTTGTTTTGTTCCTTATTTGCTTGTTTACATTATTTTGAATACCAGATTTTGTAATTTTGTTTCAATACTCCAGAGGACTGAGGAATTGCTATGTGCGCTGCAGTAAGGACACAATTTGTGTAAGCATCATTTAGTTCATTTATATTATATTTATCTGAAGTAATTTTTTCTAGGTTGGGCCTTATCTCGGAACAGAGCAAAATCGGCTAAATTCAGTTTCCAGCTTCGCGGCATGGCTGGGATGATTTGTGGTGAAGATGTTAAGCTGATTAGTACAGGTAAGTGATCGTTTCCGTATGGATTCTCTAAAACGTCATATGTAAAATGTGTAAAAATAGAGGGTGAGCTGAGAGATAAATCAATACAGCTTATGTTTCCTGAACTAGATGAACAGTAGGTTGGTTTCCCAGTGTTAAGGAGACAGATAATATTACACAGTATAAAATTCTCCATGACTTCGCTTCTCGTATCTGTTTTTCTACTGACCCAAAGGATGGAATGTGCAATAAAATCTCCTACTATTGAAAATGGCGCTGGAAGCTTCTTTAAAAGATCTTCTAATTCATGAATACAAAATTTAAGGTGTGGCTCTAAGAATATGCAGCACACAGTTATTGTTTTAGAAGCCTGTAAGGTCGCCGCTATAGCTTAAAACTTAGTTTTAGGTTGTGTTCTCGAACTGCTACTCCATTTTTTACTATGATGGCAATGCCACCTGAGAGCTTAAGAGCCTGCTCTTGGTCGCGACGGAAGACAGTATTGTTTTTGAACATGTTCTTATGTTTGGGACCTAAATTTGTTTCTTGCAAACACAAGGCTAGTGGTGAGTGAGTGGCCACTAAGTATTTTATCTCATTCATATTAGTTAAAATTCCTCTGCAGTTCCAGTGTATAAAAGCCATTTTGTATTCAATAAGAAGAGAAGGTTAAATTTTGTTTTCAGGCCCTCTGATTCGGGGCTTATCTATTTTTTGTCGATCCAAGGAGCTGCGCCGCCCGTTCGACGCCGACGGCACAGGACTGCCTTGGCTTGTGTACGTCGCATCTTTTTGCACGCTGAACGACTGTGCGGACCGCACAGGTACTTACGTTTGTGTTTGCCCTCACCGCGTAGTGAGATGCCTTGGGGCCGACTAACCTGGGGTCTGCGCAGCTCTGTCAGCAGGCACCAAAGGCACGGATGTCCCTGCTACCGGTTCACTGTGTGAAACCTATGCAGGTGCCAGAGTCTGTTGTGGCTCAGTGCCCTGTTGTGCCACAACAGAATAGGCAGGTTCATTTGACAGAACACGATTTCGTGCTCCCTTTAAAGTTACGTTTTCTTTGACCTTGATGGTAATGATTTCCTTTTCTTCTTTCCATACTGGGCATGGGCGTCAATAGGCAGGATGACTACTCTCAGATTTGCACACAAATGTGGCTGAGCCTCACATTTCTGGCAATCCTGTTCATGGGAAGCACATTTTACACATCTGTGCTGACCGCGGCAGCTCTGAGAGCCGTGACCATAGCGTTGGTATTTGAAGCAGCGGCGAGGATTTGGACTATAGTTCCTGAGTTGAAGTTTCACATAGCCTATTTCGACTGATTCGAGGAGGATACTTTGTGCAAATGTCAGGGCTAGGTGCTTGGTAGGAATCGCTTTCACGCCTCATTTTTATCCTATACACATCTGTTAGGTTTTGTTCTTTGAGGCCTTCTAGCAGTTCCTCTTCATTCAGGTATCTGAGGTCGTCGTCAGAGATAACTCTTCGGACAGTGTTCAGAGAACGATGGGGACTGATGGTCACAGGGAGTTCGCCAAAAGACTTCACTTTGTACCGTTTTTTGTGCTGATGATTATAGAAAGTTTCCAACAGAAGGCTTCCGTTCGGAAGTTTGTTCACGTTGTAACCCTGACCTATTGCATCTGTCACTATGAAACGTGAGATTTATAGCCGTTTTCTCGGCGTTGTCACGATGTACTACGTGAAATCGTGGGAACCTGTTTGGATTTTTCAGGACGAATTTGGAGGTTTCGTCGGTGCCACCCCTGTTTCGGGATCAATCATGTGTGAGTAAAGAATCAATAAAAATTTGGTTATTGTTCAGCCAGGGTGGCGGCCACCCCCCACCGAGCCCAACAAGGGGACGGGACAGGAGCTTCCGAGAAAGTTCAGCCCACGCCAGCCTTACACACTGACTATAACTAAATATGGCGTAACACAGGCTGGTTAGCAACACAAGATTAACCCTTGCCGCTGGAAAAGAAAACATCCAAGAAAAGAGGAGGGAAGAGGATAGTTGTAAGAAAGAAGACAGGAAAGCAAAAGATGCAGCAGGGGGGGATAGGAAAATGCGACTGCCGATTTCCCCCGGTCGGGTCAGGCCAGAGAAGCCGTCTATATGAAGCGTGGGCCAAATTGGTGTGTTGCCTCCACTGAGGGGCCTTAAAGGTCCAAACACTCGGCATGGGCTGAACCACCAGGATCCCTTTTTCCCCAGCCACGGCGATGCCACGCACAGCTAAATGTGGGTGCTCGGGGTCCGTGGTGTCGCACAAAACTCGCAAACATCTACTTTACCAGGTTCCCCCTGCGGGGCCCCTCAAAAGTATATATATATAATATTTCTGAGGATGTTTAGAGCACGTTTAGAGCACATGTGCATATTTATACTGTAGTTGAATTAAACTACTTGTAAAAATAGCAAAACGTTTTGTCTTATGCCTTATTCGCGTAAACTGATGCCTAATGTGTTTTATTAAGCGGTGATATACTCAGATATCAGCTGTCAATAACATTTTCTCGAATATGAGTGCTCTGCATATACTAACTGATATAAACAGAAATGGAGTCGAGCTGTTTACGAACACCGACCTCGTCAGAAGCGCTACACCCATAAGGGACTCCACGGCCATCATTACATCACAGGGGTCTCATGTGTTCATGAAGCCGACTATTTCAAGTGAGGCTGTATGTACCTACTCATTTTTCAGTCATATATTTTCAGTGCGTGAGAGAAAATTTGCAATGATAGCAGACGTCTGCCTGTTATGAGAGTGGCATGCTACTTCTGATAAGGGTGAAAAAAAATCAAGAAAAAAAGAAAATATTTTAAGGGCACCTTATACTAACTTTGGGGAGTGACTTTCAAACGAAATTGTTTCGACCCCGCTTGTCTACGGCCCCATTATTCACAAGCTTGCCGATTGCTGCGAATAAAAATATCTGTGGGGCTAGAAATTCGAAATAAAATTGCTAAGCCAAAGTGGTTGTTGAGCAAAACAGATATTTCTTAGGGCTAGGGTCTAGATTACGTATGTCTTGCGCCATTTAACTTTCCCTCAGTTGAAGACAGCAGTTAATGCCAGAATGATAAAATCATCTCAGCTAACAGGTGACAGTTTCTGCGCATTACCTTTTCTTTATGTTGTCTACCTGCATCATATATATTAGGTTCATAGTATAGCCTTTGCCCAAGGTGTAACGTCCAGGCGGTCTACTTCTGAGCCGTGAATTGGCGCTGATTAAGTAGTATTAGTGGAGGCCCTTTCCATTGGAGAGGATAAGACAAAATGCTTCTTGCCATCAAGGGATTCGGTACACTAGAGCAAACTACCTGGACTCTACACAACTGAAAAAGACATCCTTGCGACCTACATTAGACAGATTTAATATCTAATGTATGTCGCAGAGAGGTTTAGAATTGAGGCATGCGACTGAATTGAAGGACTATGCACTGAAACTCACAGCTGCTGCGTGATCATATTTTAGTGCTCGGGCATTGACTACTGTTTTCAACCAACAAATTGCGAATAACTACTGCGATGACGGTGATAGCGAGGTTGTGGTGACGGCGATTGCGAGTGCGAGTGCGCTGGTGGCCCGTGAAAAAGAAGGGAAGTGCGGCCGCGTGCGGAGCGAGTCAGTGTGCATGAGTTCGTTCGAGGCATGGAACAGGACGGATGTTCCAGGGCATCGCTGGGCGATTCTTTTCACCGTTCTGGGTCTGGCGTCAAAGGCTGGCTCGCCAGCACCTGTCGGACACCTGGGCCGGGATCTGGTGCCGAACAGTGCTCCACCATCCTGTGAGCAATTCCGGGAGGCAGATAGTCTGTCCCATGCGCCTAATCGGCCAACTTGTGCCGTCGCAGTACCAGGGCGTCCCCCACCGCATTGCCTGGGTGTGACCCCCTGCAGCACCCCTGGTACTGGGACATCTGAGCCAGAGAGAGGGAAAAATAACGAAGATGGATTGACGCGCACCGCTACGCTTTAGCCAAGATATCCCTTGAGTATCTGGCGGCGTTAGCGCACAGCTGGGTTTCTCTGGTGTCGAGTTGAGGGACTGGATAGACAAGGAACGTGCAGAGCAAAGGGCCAAAAGTACACAGCAGATGATGGAACGAGGTGCTGAAAGAGAACAAGGACGCATAGCCCCGGAGAGAGGAGCAAGGAGCAACGCGACAGAGGATGTCGACCCCTCTGTGTCAGTGCCATAAGTGAAGCTTCTTAACCCTCAAAACCTGCTACCCTTATTCGACTAGCGACGCGATGACTTGCAAGCGTATTTGCAGCGGTTTGACCGTGTGGCAGCAGCACAGGACTGGCGTCAAGACAAATGGGCCATGGTCGTAAGAATGTGTTTAACTGCTGAGGCTTTGGCTGTTATCGGCCGAATATCTGCAGGAGACTCTGTGGACAACCAAAAAGCAAAGAAGGCTCTTCTGCAGAGATTTAAGTTCTCCACTCAAGGTAAGTATGAAAATTTTCGCAAGGCTCGAGCAGCAGATGGCGAGACAGAAAAGAAGCTAGCTGCAAGGCTTTCTTGTTACTTAGACCGTTGGATAGAAGTGGCAAGTGCTCCTAAAACATTTGGAGGCCTGCGCGATCACGTGATCGCTGAGCAGTTCCTGCGATGTTGCCACCCAAAACTCGCTGTCTTTTTAAAAGAACAAGAGTACAATACACTCAACGTAATGGGCGATACAACTTATTGTTTCCTGGAAGCTCAAAGCTGTTCTAACCTCGGTAAGGTCCTTGACGACCTCGGTTAGGTCCCTTAACCAGCCTTGCTAAGAACAAAGCTAGCGGAATTGGCGGCATTCCTGCTGCGTTGCTTCAAAACCTCAACCATGACGACGCTGTTAATGTTCAGTATACATTATGTCAGCAATTTTGGACAACCCTGCAGTAGCCACAGGATTGGAGGAGGGCAGTTTACATCCCCATTCCAAAGAAAGGTAATGCCAAAGATTGTTCCAATTACCGCACGATCGCACTTATTTCGCATCCTAGCAAGGTGATATTTAAAATCCTCCAAGGTAGGCTGCTGCAGTATGTGGATCGGGAGCTTCCGGACGTACAAGCTGGGTTTCGCAAGGGCAGAGGAACTAGAGACCAGATTGCCAACCTTCGCTGGAGCATGGAAAGAGAAAGAGAGTTCCAGAAACCCTTTGCTTTAGTGATTATGCGAAAGCGTTTGACTGCGTAGATCATGACAGATTGCGGCAAGCTCTCAAAGAGATGGGAGTTCCAATTCACCTCAACTGTCTCCTCAGGACCCTGTGTGAACGGCAAGATGCCACAGTCAGAACTGGGCATGGTCTTACTGATTGATTTCCGATTGAGAAAGGAGTGAGACAAGGCCTCATACTGTCGCCCTGCCTATTTAACCTATATGCTGAGTGCATCATGAGGAAGGCCGGTCTGGACGAGTCTTCAGCTGGGGTGAAGATTGCTGGGAAACGTATCAATAATCATAGATATGCGGATGATACCACTGAAATGGCAGAAAGTGAAGTGGAACTCGAGACTTCAGATGCGCTTGCAAGAAGAGAGTGAGACGTTTGGGCTTAAACTGAACACTAAAAATACAAAGATCATGGTGTCTTGCCCTATCAAGTCCTGGAGCATCAAGGGACAGGAAGTGGAAGCTGTGACAGAGTTTCTCCTCTTGGGCTCCAAGGTTACCCAGGAAGGAGGCTGCAGCAATGAAGTTAGGAGATGCCTGCTTCTGGGAAAGAGAGCCATGGCCAGCCTTGACCGCCTAGTAAAGAGCAGAGACATTACACTGCCAACCAGGATCCGTATAACTCGTGCTATGATCTTTCCAGTTGTGATGTATGGATGCGAGAGTTGGACTGTGAAGAAGGCTGACCGCCGAAGAATTGACGCGTTTGAATTGTGGTGCTGGTGGAGACTCTTGAGAGTTCCTTGGACGGCCAGAAGATCCAATCAGTCGACATTGTCGACCATAAACCCTGACTGCTCATTGGAGGGTCAAATTCTAAAGTTAAAGCTCAGCTACTTTGGTCATCTGATGAGAAGAGAGGTGTCGCTGGAGAAAGATTTCATGTTGGGAAAGGTTGCGGGTCACCGGAGAAGGAGTAGGCAGCGAGCGCGATGGTTAGATGGCAGCCTCGAGGCGCTGCAGATGAAGTTATGTACGTTAGAAAGATAGTGAAAGACCGAAAAGCGTGGCGTGATATGGGCCATAGCGTCACGAAGGGTCGGACACGACTGAACGACTGAACTGAACTGAACTTAGGCTGTTATGCGGTGTCATTTGCACAACTATAAAAAACGACAGAGTGCATATATATTATCATTGGTGAAATGTGCTCATTATAAGTTAAAAATATATAAAGTATAAAAACCACAGCGAAGGCATCAGCGCAGCGTTTAAATTTCAGGCTCCTAAGAGAACAGTTCGACGCAGCCACTATTGCTATCTCTCGCAGCGCTTCCGACTAAACGCAGCCTCCTGTGCATTTAGCCCATATCGCCGAAGATAAGTGCGCGCTGCAAATAGACCGCTGGTCGAGCAAAACGTACGTCTTCGATCCACCCACTCCTCAAGGGCGCTTGTTTCCAGAAGTTCAAAGAACTGCGAAACCTCCCACCCCATCACTGTCAGCCTGCACACAGTGAAGCTCATAATCTGCAGTTAGAGCTCACACTCGAGAACTTTGAGCAGAAAACAATAGCATTCTTGAGCAAGAAGAGGCGTACTGTTTTCGGTTATCGACTTCGTAGTGTTAACGATTTCCAACAGAGAACAAGTGCTGTAGCCGGTGCGTATGCCGTTTGTAGGGTGGTACTTCGCACGCGCTTCAACATGCAAAATAACAAGACTGGCTAAAACAGAAGCAAGTGAAAAAAAGCTTGAGAGCAGAAAAACATCGTTTAGCCTGATCCGATGTGCAGACCTGACCATAGCGCAAATGAAAATAGCCATGGAGGGTTGGCAATGAAATACCGCTTTCACAAGAGTAATTACGGCAAGAGATTGATTTCGATAAAAAACTAAGAGTATTGTAAAATCGATATCAAACATTTTCAGCGTGGCAAATGCTAGACTACATGCATCGCGTGTATGTGCAAACTTAACGACACATGGTGTTTTCTTCCGTTACTGGTGCGCTTAAATTTACTAAGGCTGCAATATGTGTCGCAAATTTCATGCTATCTTACTTGAAATCGCAATTATCGTAATTATTAGCTTCGCGAAAGAAAATCCTAAAACGCTGCGCAGCACTCACGTTAATATACACTCCAAGGTGTAGTGTCACATCTGGCTTGCAATATATACATGCAGAAAGAACAAGAAAAAAGCCACAGACAATTGCTTGTACCGTGGCATAAATCTAAATAAAATGCTCATTAAAGGGCTCAAACCGGTGAGAAACTTCAATGAATGAGATAAGGACTCTTTGCTGACCGCAAGTGATTGGAGAAAGTTGGGGTCCGGCAGACTGCGTAGCGTATACCACATGCTTGAAAGTGTCAGTAATGTGAGCAGTAAAGTAGGTAACTGATTTGTCCTAACTGATTAACTACAAAAGTTATTTGCCTGTATAAATCAAAGATGTGCAGACAGGAGCTAGTAACACGTGTACCAGGATTTTTTTTTTTTTTTCATTTTCAGAAACACGATTTCTTTCGGCTCTGTGCCTCGAGAAATTTTGAGAGCTTTGGACTAAAAGGCTCTTATTTTCTCAAAATGCTTTCTCCAACTTCGCGCTGTAAGCATCGACGCCAGCGCCGTGAGTCAATGACTAAAGTGCGTCTTCACCGCCCTTTCTTTTCTTTTTTCGTGGACTGGAGCAACGAGCACTGCAG
This sequence comes from Amblyomma maculatum, assembly GCF_055883805.1. Classification (NCBI taxonomy): domain Eukaryota; kingdom Metazoa; phylum Arthropoda; class Arachnida; order Ixodida; family Ixodidae; genus Amblyomma; species Amblyomma maculatum. The sequence goes on from NC_139346.1 coordinate 68,418,366, forward strand.
CTGAGACGAAACAGGCGTCATTGAGGCGTCATGTCGCGTAGAGAGCGGGTTTTCTGGCAGCGCGCACATTTGGCGCGGTGGAGAAAATGTTTATGGCGCCACAAAACCAACAAGAAATGAGTTTTCAAAAATCTAAAACCTAACCACGTTATTGCCACCGGCCAGTAAACATTCTCAAATTTCAACCAGGTGCCTACTACAATATGAAAAAGGGGATCATTAAAAATGAGAAACTTTCCATGCTTACATGTTCACAGACTGTATTTTAATTTTCCGGCCATGCATGCATTATGGCACTTCAGAAGCTGAATTATTTCATAAAAACCCTAATTAAAAAAATATGTGGCCGGCTGCCCAGAAACACCTGTTATGTTACGAAAACATCGATGAAGAATACGTAGGCATTGAACTACCGAAATATATGTGTCATAGGCTGACAGTACTGATATTTTAAAAAATATGTTTATGATGAAATAAAATGTCACTGTTGAAAATATAACTTTCCATAATACAGCAGTGGTAAAAGTCGTCCGCGATTCCAGAACGGCTCTGTAGAATTGGTGCCTCGAGAGCTGCCTCGAGAGCTGCGGAGTATGCCACATTAGCTTTGTCTATCTCATAAATGCTATCCCAATTAGTACTTTCAATCAAGGACCTGAATGTGCCTATGGATTCATTATTATTATCTCAGAACTCATATTTAGGTCTGTTATAGGCTTTTTTCTTGCGTTCAGTAGAAATGAAACAAAAAACAAAACCAACATGTCGCTCGTACTTTGTACATTCTTGGCTTGTGTCTTTTTTTTACAGTCTCTTTTTTTCTGTGGTCTGTTCAGGTAAAATGCATGGGTTATTATATGCCCAAATGAGACAAATGTTGCATGGAAGTTCAAATTCCTCCCATGATCATGACCTATCAAGTCTTCCTAACCAAGGTGTTTAAAGCAACCAACCCTCTTCTAGTTTTGTCTTCTAGGGGCGTAGGGATTAGAAGCTAAACATGAAATCTAGACTAAAAAACTAACTTTAAACATAACATTGTTTGGGTGCGTATTTCTAGCATCTTTGTATTGATGTAAGCGATCATGCTTTATGCATATTTCAAAATTAAAAACATACGTGTAGAATGTATTTTCCCTAATTCATGAAGTATCTTTAATTGTTCGTTAAACTTCGTGACATAGACGCACTCGCAATATTTTGCTGCAACAGGACAACGTCATCCCAATAAACTCCAAAGTGTCGAAAGGATGAATTTTCAATTTTTACTCAAAAATAACAATTAGACTGGTTTCTGATTTACATTTTCTGCCGCTGCCGTAAAAATTACTAAAAGTATTTCAGTATTTCAGAAAGAACAGAACTCGATAAAATGACAATCCCTTGATTGCACTGGTATTTCAACACACTTCGCTGGGGACATCTATGCATCTTGAAATAACCCAATGAACTAAACTAATTTGCGGATATACGTAGGTAATCGTTGCATTCCTAAGGATGCTCAAAATTTACGGAAGTTAATAAATGGCCGGCACGCTAGGTGAAATAAACATCAATTTATAAATGTTATCTGAGACCAAGAGAAGTTGTATGAGGCAGTGAAACCTCCACTCTGCGTATACATTTTTGAGGTGCACTGGTGTGATGTACCATAGAACTGCTTCCAGAAATATATACCTACATATTTAATTGGTAAACACCTGCTAAATTCTAGTTTTCATTATAATGTTTCTGTGTATGTTTATTTAGACACCCAGGAATGTGGCAAAATATAGGATTTTCAGGAGCATCACACTGTTTTCGCAGGCGCCACAAAGCTCACACAAAGACAGTTTGCTTGCGGACTGAAAATATTTTTTATTCAAATTGGCGCTGCATAACGCTTAATTCTGCATCCAAGTGCCTAAGTCATCATAGGGTTGCACGTTGGGGGCGTAGCAAGTACGTTCCGCATCGCCCCTCGGACATCGAAAGGATACAATACAAGAATTCCTGCAAGTCTGTTGTTATTCTGAATATATTATCATGTTCCAGCTCTGTCGCAGGATTGTTCTCTTTCAAGTGTTCGCGATTGTCTGAGATGGCAATGCTGAGATCGGCGCTTTAAAACAACGCTTAGAGCCTTTTAGTTTGCAGTGCACACCGAACAATGACTCGGCCCATTAGGCAGACCAAGCCGTACTTTCAGCGTGTGCGGAGGAGCGGCACTGCTCTTTTTTTACCTAAGTGCCTGTCTGCTGTACTTATTTTTCTAGAAGCGGCAGTCCAAAGTCGACTTATTAAAGATGATTATATAGAAGCAAGCAAAGCGTTACGCTCTGTTGCATTCTTTCCGGCCCGTGATTCGAGGTTTCTTCCTTTCTAAACCGCGCAAGGGATCCTCGCTCTCTCTGTGAGACGAGTCGCAGATAGCTCTTTTGCTTCTTGCCCATCGCCTCTTCATGGCAGCATAGAGCAAAATGTACGTGTGCCTTCAAGTTCGAACTTTCGCATTAGCGACATGCGTTGAAGCCCTCTTGCACAGGTGACCCGTAGTCTGCTATGTTAGTGGCACTGTATTTCAATGTGAAAATGGTAGAGTGAATGTTACCTAAAAGCAATGGCCGGGCAGAATCACTTTTAATCATTCAGTCTTAACAACTAGAGAGGAGTGCCAGTATGGATGCGGCATTATTACCAAAAAGAGGTGTCCACAACAAGTGTCGTGAATGGCCCTGTCAATGGGTCCTCTATGTGTGTCCTCAGCAGGTGCCAGGAACCGGTATGATATGCCTCACTCACCATAACGTATCGGCGAAACCAGTTTTAGCAGCGAATTATAGAAACTATTTTCCGCTCGTTTAACTGTGTACGGGCTTTTTAAATTTGGTGGTTTTCTTGGGTTTTAGTGTAACAACTGTTTGGTCAACTTTCAAAAACGGATTTGAGCAGGAGTAAGCGAAACGTCCTCCATAATAGTTCACGCAGCGTGACACGCCTTTACGTTCATCAGAGGGCTAGTTTTTAAAAGCCCATTTTCGTTATTAGCAGGCTTCCGGATCAGAGCAACTCTGCTGCCATGCTTTCGGCACTTAAAACTTCCCCATTTAGTGCATTGTTTTGGACATATAATTTTAAGCCACCCATGTCGATCCAATCGGGAAGTACACTGAAAAGAAAGTCAGGGACGAAGTGTGTGGTTTCTAGTTGTTTGCCACTACTTTAGTTTCTTATTTAATGCTTTTCTGAATTTTCGTGGCCTGGGTCTTCCGGAATTTCCCTTTTACGCAAGACCCGAAGGGTGTTTCTTTTTTTTCATTTACTACACTGACAGTGCTAAAACGTCAGTAGGCAGCGATCGACGTTAATCAGACCGAAACGATGATAGTCTTAAAGCGTTAGGGCACTACGAAGTATCTTAACGTGAGAGCAGTACTTCCCAGCTAGCTAATTTCGATGTCTCTTGCCTTGAAACTAAGTCCTATCTTAAGCTTTTTTTTTCAGCATTGTGAAGGTGTTATTGATGCTATTTTTTCAGCTTTCTCGCTTCTGGTGTTTAGAAAGATGCTTAGAAAAGGTGTTAGAGAAGTATATAGAAAAGTGCTGGCACTTTTTTGGTAAAATTTAGCTGCTACTGCGCAGCCCCCTCTTTTGTTGTCTGATCATTATGCAAAGAAGGGGAGACATTGAGTGTATTCTATCATCAGCCATGGAGGCAATGACCAAAGAAGGGTACGGGTCTCGAACTTGCCAGCAGCTTTCATTTACTTCCAGCTGGGGTTTCTAAGCGTAACCAAACGTGGCGCGAGGCAATGATAGTTAGCCAAACGTGGTTAACCCTGTAACGATAAGGAGAAAAGAAAAAGCAGAGACGCGGAGATAGGTAGAAAAAATGAGGAGTTGGAGCAGAAAAAAAGCAATTCCCCCTTTCTGCCGGGCAGGTGCGCACTGTGATTTCATCTACGGGAGGGTGTGGCCCTGGCTAATGCCAAAAAACAAGGTGGGACCTCTCGGAATCGGCTTTAAAAGAACGTTCCCCTTTATGCGAACGCCGAGATGTGCCATGCACTGCTAGACTTGGGCGATCCGCGACCTCATGTGCTCATAAATTCGTCCGGTGTCAGCTCATCGTCCTCTGCATGTTATAGGTGCCTCTGCGGGTATAGAAAGTATGTCTGTGTAGAAAATATGTAGAAATTGAGGGGTCATAATATAACGCCACACTTATTTAACATTTAGCTTATACGTATGCTGAGAGATGAAGATAAAAAAAATGCAAAATTTTAGAGAGTGGTACGGCTCTTCCGGACTCTGTTGTGTACTCATGACCTGAACAAAGGGTCTCTTTTTGTCTTTTTGGAAATTTTCAAACGTTTATACACAACCTGCTAGAAGAGTTTCAAAGCAAAGCCAGATTGTTTTCCTCCGGGGCATCATGAATGACGTCTAAGTCTCCGTTAATAGTCAAAAATAGTAATAGCATGACATCACGGAGTGATTGCCCCTGCCGCAGGAATTTTAAAACCACTCAATTACTAAAGAATATAGCACTGGTGATAGCAGCATTAAGCGACTGTGCTTCAGCACATAAATTGGAATGTGTTGCTCTGGAAGTAGGTTCCGTATGCTGCACAAACAAGAAACACTTGTTTGTACACTGATACAAATTATCTCCGTGTTGTAGCCAAGCCAACATCACACGTCTTGCTGTTCAAACAGAGCCCAAGTTACTTTGGCCTCTCGACTGATAACATGTGGGAGGTGTCATCCTCACAAAACCAGTAGTTGCTGTCTGATGCAAGAATTACAAGAATTTGCAGGACATGTTCCACGGTTGCAAGTGACGTTTTGCTCGTGACGAGCGCGATGAGTTAATACGAGCTTTCTTAATCCACAAGTCTGGGCATGCAAAGTCGCAGGTATTTTGATTTCTTGGAATTCAGATATATGACAACACTTATATACCGCAAAAAAAGTGTACAAGTTCTCCAGAAAACAAGCGAGGAAAATACCGCGTGTCCACGGGAAAAGCTGTTGCGTACAAGCTGCGAACAATAAGCTCTTTGCACCCGAATGAAAGGTTTTGCTTCACAGTAATACCAATGCTGCTTTGTCAGAGGAGATACTGCAGCTATTGCGTTTCGATACAGAGCGTTATCAACCTGCCTAAGTATTCCCCTCAGAATTGTGCCGTCAAGCGTGATGTGAAGTACTTTGCGAAGCAAAATGTAGCGTATTACACCACATGACAGAAGTAGATGGAACGATTTTGAGTAGTGGTAACGTCCTAGAAACGTCTATGGCTGCAGAAGAAAGTATTTGTGCTACGTGACCGATGCGAAGATTATAACCTAAACATTTCACCATGAAACTTAACAGTGCCTCATACTGAGCTAATAGGCGATCGAGTGCGTTTTCATTCTAGTTTCATTCAAATCGAGCTGAGACCGTATTGTCTGGTTACGTCCGATTAACTGTGCGTTAGAGACACCATAACGTTCGTCAAATTTGTGATCACCATAAGCTCAGAAGGCTACCTTTAAAGGCTACTGCCGCAAGAAGATGATACTTTGCTTTGGTTTAGTTTGTGGGGTTAACGTCTAAAAGCGACTCAGGCTATGAGAGACGATGTAGGGGAGAGCTCCGGAAGTTTCGACCACCTGGGGTTTTTTAACGCCACTGAAATCGCACTGCACGCGAGTGCCTTGCTTTTCGCCTCCATCGAACACCGGCAAACGCAGCCGAGGTTCGATCGCGCATCCCTGGGAACAGTATTCGAAGGCCTTGCTACTGCACCACCGCTGCAAAGTTACCGAAACTATTGCTTGAAAAAGACAGCACTCTCATCGACAAGACGTATAACTAAAACCCGCAAAGAAATAAAATATGAAGTTGAAGCTGGGAATTACAAATCACATATGCATTACGCAGATAAAGCGAAAGCAGTGGTTGCAGCGTTAGAACACTGCAACATGTGATGCGAACGCAGCTCTTCGAATTATAAGGCTGTCTACATTTATCATTAACCGCAGACCTCAAGAGTCTGAAATTTGCTCGGCCTTGATTTTTTCCCGCCGAGATTATTAAGGGAAACTTTGAGGGTGCAGAAAAGAAGCAGAGAAAGAGCAAAACAAATTTTCATAACTTCTAAATCTGAGGCACGAACCTTTAAAAGCAAAAACATTTGGGCGGGAAAGGTTTGACACTGGACCGATTCCTTTCAAACACGCTGCTAAGTTTATTGATGTATAGACCGCTACTTTACAGATAAACACACTGGTGATGACATTACACGCATACTTCATGGCCGCAAAGATTAAAACGATGGGAACAATACAATAGAGTGTTCGCAGCTATAAGTGGGATGTGATTGCATAAAAAAGCGCATGATTACTATCACATAGACCTTTGCAATGAGGGCTCCCAGGGAACCACCATATTGCTATCTGTGATGTTGCGTGCACGTGACGTCAGCACGGTGGGAGCGGCAGCGGAACCGGTTTGCAACAGCCCGTAGAGGAGGCGTTCTGACATCCGCTTCGGCTGATGCAAAGGTCTATAGCCCTCTTAGCGTTCGGTTAACTGTTTTCTTGAAACAGCCTTAGGCGCGTATAACTACTTTCACTGAATTCAATTTTGATCATCGGGCTTTGAACGCTATTTCATAACTATGTGTCTTATCACAAAAGACTATTCTGAAACGTATTTCTAAACACTGTATGTCGAACATGAGAAGATGCAGCGCTCACGTGCTAACATCAAAATGGGACGGCGTGAGATTAATCCCTGCCGTTTTTCATTACCTTTAAAGATTACGAAATACATTCCAAGCAGTGTTTCCCCATTAATTTGGTCGGTATCGCCACTTATAGCCACATTTGCTCCAAAATAACGGTACTGTATTAGTTCCGATCAGAAATGTGGAGCATCCCCTTACGGTGTTTACTATTAAAGGTAATGAGTAACTAACAAAGTTCAGCGTATTTTGTATATATCTGAATATCCGTGAAGCTCTCAAAAATGTGCGGGTCCACCTGAATGAACCTGTTGTTTTAGGCTGGTAAGGTACTAGAAAAATGCATCCGTTTCCGCTAAATCGGCAGAAGGCGAAGTATATGCGCTCGTAAGCACTGTTTTACTTCGCTCTGCGTTAGGAGCTAGAATGTGAAGTCCAGACTTCAGCCAACGATTGGCGAAATCAGTGAATGGAGAACTCAGTGGTTGCGATGAATAAAAGTGTTGTTGAGACGGCTTACCACCCCTGAAGAGGGTGATGCAATAGCGATGTGTTCCGAATCTATTGCGAACAGCTGGAAAGTGATGAAGACGCCCACACGCAATGCACAACACGAGGCAGTGCAGTTACCTAAAAGGAATAGGGATAAAAAGTTGTGTTTAGTGCAAAACGCTCACCTTTTGAGACAATTGCTGTTAATCTCTCCTGATCGCTGCAGGCTCGAAACCCAGACTCGGACGCAGTTTGATCACGTTTACATTACACATTATGGACGGTTTATCTTTAAGCACAGAACCTTAGTGATCATGCACTTAAAAGCCAATTTTAGTAAAAACTGCACAAGCAATAGAAGTATTGTGAAGTGAATCTGCACAGCCGAAGTTTCTGTTGAGAAAAGATTTTAAATAGGGTAAGGCATAGAGTTTATCAAAACGCTCAAACCCAGAGGAAACGTTGAACAGTATGGAAATGAACCTACATGAGTTTAACATTACATTTACACCCGAACCATTTTAGACCTCTTCCATATAGATGAACAAATACACAGGATTGTGATGCGTTTTTTAAAGCATAGCCAGGAGCTAATACCAGTCTTGAAAATTACACGGTTCTATGAAGTGGCGTGAAATGGGTGTTACACATTTGTACAATCCTGCTATAGAAAACTCAATGCCCACAGCGGTGCATAAGTAGCCAGGGTGTTTTTCCTTAAGTGTCATTGAGAAGACCGTTTCTTGGTAACAAGTTTTGGTCGTACAAAGCATAGGGAAGAAATGTTTTTACATTCTTAAATCAACATATCTTTATTCCCAGACATTTTCTGTTTAAATAAAGATTAAAGTATAAAGCAGGAGGGAGACGTCTCAGCCTTCAATTGGCTCTAAATGGATTCTTCATCAAGTCTGACGCTGTATATAATAAAAAAAATATGTTGGGACACGCTTATAAGCATTGCGAAAATAGATCGAATACGTAGTCAAAATAATTATTACGTTATTTAGCGCCGACAAATAATAAATTAAAGGTGATACAGCAGCAAATAATGCTTAAAAAGTAAATAAGAACAGTCGAAAACCGAACCGAAGAACCGTCGGGGATACACTTGAACTACGCCGTATAGCCATTTTTTTATTCGTCCTCCCCGAACTGACAAAAAAAAAATGAAAAAAAAAAAACGAGAGCGAGACCATACCAGCAAGAGCTTTGCCAGGCCTAAAACCAATTAAAAATAAATAAAAGGGAGCAGGAGCTCGAGATAAACAAAAAAACATTTTTAAAAAGCGAAATAAGGTATTTAAAACGAAAACGAAGTTCATGTCGCAAGGTGGTCTACGCTGGCTTAAGAAGAAGAATAAAAATAAAAAATTAGAAGGTAGCATCCAGACCTGCAAATGAAGCAAAAACAGGAACCAGAACCAGAAAAGAAGGGAACAGCAGCAAACAACAGTAATACAAAATGACAAATATCGTACGGAGAAAGACGCAGACGTACAAAACCCAAAACGCAAGAAAAAAGGGAGACTGAGGCAGAATAGTAAACAGGACAGTGCCCAACAATCAAATAAAAATCGGATGAACAATAGAGAATTGCAGTCTCCTAAGGCATTGTATTCGTGGGTCCACAAATTCACAAAGAAAGAAAAAAGACTAAATTAAGGAGCACAAAAATAAAAAAATGAGAAAGTGCCAACACCCCAGGCAAGAGGGAGGGGATGAGAAAGAATTGTAAAGCATAGAAAAAACGTTAATAGAAGAAAGCAATTAAATCTAGTCTCATGCGAAAAGACGTCCGTCACTAAACCAGATTATATTAACCGCAAAATTCACGGGTAGGAGAAACGATGAAGGAAAATAGATAAAAAAAAAAAAACCTACTGCACCACTATACCAGACTCGTGTGACTACCGCCGCAGAAAAGGCAAAAAAGTATCATATCACAAAGGAATAAGAAAAAAAATAATAACCCCACTCATTTCATAGCAGTACACATGCTGCCCATGCAGACTTGGCTCTGTAGGCAAGAGTAAAGAGCCATTCTTTCTTGATTTCATATCTTTTTTACACACCTCTAGAAACTGCACTCTGCATTACCCCACCGCCATGCATATTTTATCGAACTCGCCATCAGCTGCAGATCCGCTATCCACGTGCTCTCATCATCATTTTTGCAGCTTCATTGTGTTTTCATACCACCGTAGACTTGAATGGCGATAACAGTCCGGTCAACTTCGCACGCAGAGCCTACAGTTATCCACCATCCTCGTAACAGAAAGTTTCGCATGTAAAAACTGCAACCGAAAAGTAGATACCGCAACGTCTTGGCACCCGCTGTGAAGAAATCCTTTGGTGTTTGCGATTCGTAAACACACAGCAGCGGTAAGTTAAGTCGGTGGATGGGACCACGAAGTTTGCGAGGTTCAAATGATTCAGCTACCACAAGACTGGGTTAATTTGAAGGACATGGGAGAGGACTTCGCAGTGGATGGACGTGGTCATAATCGTGACGACGATTCGTAAAATGGCCTGCCGCCTTCAGATATTTTCTTTGGTTTACGGTAGTGTACTCTTTTTTATCTGTTTTTTGAGAGTGAAGAGCTAGCTGTCCCACGGGGCAGAATACAAAGAAAAGCGACCTTTCGTCTTGCATTTACGAGTGCGGATTCGAAACTACAACTGTCAAAGTGACTTAGGTCTCTCCTGCGTGGCATCGACCAGCAACCGCCGTAAAGTTACTGCCGGCGGGAAACATTCGCTATCATGAAACAGCGGCATGGATGAGCCAGACACGGTTCATAATGACATCCTCGGCGCGCATGCGGCTACGTGTCCTTATGGCAACTTCGCGTTCGGCACTGTGAACTGGAGCTTATTCGGCGGAGCCCTTTGAGAGAAGTCAGTTGTTGCTTGGATTTGGGCTTCCCTTGAAAATAAAAATAGGGCCTGCTCTTGAGCGTTTCGATGGAGGCGAAACGAAGACGCCTCCGTGTGCTGTGCGATGTCAGCGCACATTAAAGATCCCCAGATGGTCGAAATTATTCCGTAGCCCTCCACTACGGCTCCTCTTTCTCTCTTTCCACTTTCACTCCAACCTTTCTACCTTCCCTTACGGCGCGGTTCAGGTGTCCACAGTAACAAGTGTGACAGATACTGCGCCTTTCCCTTCCTGTGAAACAACAACAACAGCCACTCTTGAGCTCCAACATTTAAGTACCCCACTGCGGCGGTGCAGTAGTTAAAGCGCCCGACTACTGTGCCCGAGGAAGCCAGATGAAATCACGGCTGCGGAGGCAGCTTTTTGATGGAGTAAAAAGGAAGGTACCCGTGTGCAGTACGATGCTAGTGCTTGCTCAAGAGGCTCGCGAGAAATTTCCGAGACAATTTCACTACGGCGTGTATCATAGCCTGAGTCGCTTGGGGACGTTAAACACTACAACCCAAACCAAACCACGCCCAAACCAAACCACGCCACTTCATAAGTGTATCAACCAGCAGTCGTCATGGCAGTCTTGAACGGCTTCGGTTTTCATTGCGGATCGTGCTTGCCGTACATTCTAATCTCTAACCATTTATTAACAATGCCGATGCCAATTGTTCTGCAGAATGGGATGTTCAGCATAAAATTCGGCACCGATAATGTCAGCGTCGGTCTGAAAAATCACGAATGTGGCTTTGGCAGGTGGTAGGTGGTAGACTAAATGGCCGAGCCTTGATTATTTCAATTGGATGTGTCAATTTAAAACAAAAGACGTATGCTATCAAATAGTTGGGATGAGCTGGCACATCGGGTCGGGCAATTGAGGTAGGAGGGTGTGAGCGGAATCAACATTCCAGGGATCTTGGGTGCTGAGTAAGGCACGATACACCTACGCGACGGATGCAAACTTTTACGCCACTTGGCTAAAGCAGGGCATTGCAATATATATATATTGATTGGCCACCTTTGACAGGCAAATGTCTAAAGGCTTAGTTCAGCACTGTATGCTAATTACAACATGCAAGATACTACAGACACAAATTAATGAATTTGAAATTGGCAAGTAGCGACTACGGGTACGTGAGCCCCTTTGTGAGCAAGGAACAGCAAGAGAAGAGGTAGACAGTTTTCTGTAGCGTTATCGCGTCATACACTAAAACGGGGAGCGGAAGTTCCCCGCATAATTTTTCCGTCCCTGTATTGTCTCTGACATAGACATTAGCATACAGCCGTAAGGTACCCCCCTCCCCCCCACCCCACTTCCCCCCCCCCCCCCCCACGGAAACACTTTCCTACCTAAACATAACGCATTACTTGAACCACTCCATACAAAAGTGCCTCCGCGGCCTAGGTATGGCTATCTGTCGCTTGATAATATTTTTTTTCCCATCCTTTGCCAACTAGGCTACGCTATATGGCCTCGAGATGTCATACGACCAGCCAAACAATCACTGCCAGATCAAGTCGTCTGGCAACTTTTCCTGCCAGAGGGTAGTTCTTGACTTTTCGCTACCAACGCCGGTAAAGCAGTTCCAGATTCCGTTTAGCTGAACAGCAGCTTTAATGATACGGCATTATTATTTCTAATGAAAGTTGAGACATTCCAGGGCACAGAGAGCTGAAGCGTCTATACACGACCGAGAAGAATGACAACATGCACAAAACCCTGCCCCAAATAAGCACGCACACACCTGCACAAGAGAAAACCCGGCGTAGAAAATAAACATCCAGTTTAGTTTCAGTATCGCACAAAGGTTGTATTGTCTATATTCAGTGATATTACTGCAAGAATATTAAGACTCTGATAGGCAGAAACACGTCTCGCTGTTGTGGGCACGGCAGGTGAAAAGGGACATGACCCTTGGCGGTGACACTTGGCAGCTGATATGGCCGGTCATCAATTTCTCGGTGGTTTCTGAAGCCTGATCCAGACATGATCCCTAGGCTTCACAGGCACGTTCGTACGGGGCGTTTGTACCCATGTCGAGTGGTTCTGGTGATGAGTTTGGTTTGGTTTACGGGGTTTAACATCCTAAAGCGGCACAAGCTATGAGAGGTGCGCTAGTGGAGGGCTTCGGAAATTTCGACACCAGGGGTTCTTTAACGTGCACTGACAGCGCAATGCAGATGGGCGCCTTCCTTTGGACCTCCACCTTAATGCGGCCGCCGAGGTCTGGATTCCATCCCGCTTCCTAGGGAACAGTAATCGATTCCCCAAACCACTGCGCCACCATGGTGGGGTTCAGGTGATGTTACGAGCGAGTCCTAATTTGTTTGTGTGAGACAGCACAAGATAAATTTAAGGAATAAGTAATAACCACACGTTCACAAACAAGGATGCGTGAAGCCGTCGCAGAAGAAAGAAAACACTGAGGCGTCATATCCACAAAGGCGGAGCTTGATTTTCCTGCAGCTATTCCCTTTAAAGCTCTTCGTCCTTGCCTTGTTATTAACTTACACCTGTATAATTGTTCATTTGTGTTCTTTTTTATCCAAATTGTTTCACACCATGTATTGTACGGGATACATACAGCGCTACAGGGCTAATCTAATCCAGTTTTTTACTACACCATCTAAATTCTCCACTGCTATTTTAACATCATAGTGAGCCATCGGGTACTACAAAAAGTTGTCCTGCCATTTATGAGCGCAGCCGCTCAACATCTTTACCAGTCAAACTAACAGCACACAAACGCCGAACACATCGGTTATGAGCGCATGCCTGCTAGTTTCCTTTGCTACCATCTGAGTGACAAATTTTGCTAAAAAAATATACTGGCGCCAGCATACCTTTGCTTCATCAACGGCCATCCAGATATTTAAACCTATAGTGTCGCAAGAGAGCAGGATTTTAAAAATAGAGACGCATGAGTTGGGTTCATTAGATTGAAGACAAGGGAACACTACATCCTGTCCCACATAGAATAAATCAGCCTACGTTACACTGACAGCGGCTCATGTCATTAGTCAGCATCTGTCGAGCGCATTGCACCGACATTCTTAATATTCCTTTAGAGCGAGCACGCATGACAGTCTTCTGTTTCTCTGTTCGGTTGCAGCTGGCAGCTGTCAGTTGCTACGTTCCGATCTTCGGATTCAGTTATGAGATCTTTCCTTTACAACCGAGTGCCAGATAAACGCTGGCACTCGGTCACGCCCCCCTGTGAACACCCAGTAGCATAAATACTTGGGATAGCGCCATCGCACCATCTTTGCAGTTTTTGTTTCTGTAGCTGTGAAGCTTGAGGCACTGATCCTAAATTGCAGGCTAATGCTAACGCTAAAACAACTATTTTCCCGCCTCATCTTAGATAACATTTTGTCTCTTTGTATGACAATTTAGTTTCTCGGTGTTTATACCTCTTGGACAGTACTACGTTTCGCAATGGCAAAATATAGGGAAGGAAGTTCGGCGTAGGCGCCACCTCACCGTGGACCTTAGTACTACTGCAAGATATCTGAGGACACTTCGCAGTCGGTGATGAGTGCCTAAATTCCAATTACAAGAAAAAGGAATACAAAAAGAGAGTATGTAATAAAATGTTTCGAAGTTGCGGAGTTACTGTCCACCTCAGTTATTGAAGTACCATATAGCACGCTACGCTAGTTGCGGTGTTGTGATGCAGCGCGTTCCTCAACGGGGTCACAATAATGGCCCTGGAATGTATCCTCTTCCAAAACAAGTGTGGAATGTTCTTAAGACTACTTATATGCCAAGAAGGCGAAATCATTCGCTACCTCTTATTTTACATATCCATTCATTTAACTCACCTGTAGTCAATCGAAATCAACCCTGATCTTGTCTGATACAATCTGTTCTTGCAAAATCTTCGGAGCAATCTACAGTACTTCTCCAGCGTGCAAATCCACCTTTCTTGGCCGTAGTCTCAATAAGCTGATATTACCCACCACAGTTCGCCAAAATGCCCTGCGGTTTTCCCAGCATATTTTTTACAAACTTAGTTCAACGTAATCAACCAGTATACAGCGCATTCTACCAAACCTCAACATTATTGCATTGCATTCTATAGAATTATCCGACGTAATACACTATTAGTACAGCACAATTATTTTTTGATCCGAAAAAATGTAGCTTATTTTAACTCAGTGCACCATACTATAACTTTACCTCAATTATTTCGGTCTCAATGCAGTCCACAAAGCGCAACATGAAGTGGAATAAGAACGCATTTTAAATTCGTGAGGGTTCTTAACTGGTATCCAGAGGTATGTGGAAGAACATTGTTTCGAAGCTGCCGTCGAGTTTCTTTGCTGATCGGTCATACACCTGTTTGCCTTAACAGCTTCAATATCGTCATGATTCGGGCATGAAGTTGAAACGACTCTTCTGCTTGTTTCGCTTGGTTAATAGCGATGGGCACGTAGTCTTTTTCAGAGCTGAAGCAGCTTACGTGCTCTGAATATCTACAGGCGCCGACATAAGTAAGCGGAGAACGCTTTTCTGTTTAAAATAAATCACGCCTTCTGCGCCGGAGATAAGAAAACAATATTTGTTAAAGAGGTAGGGCACTGGCGTCTACTACTGGTTCGCATATACCGTTACCGCCAGTTTCAGTTATGCAAAGCAATCAAAATTTTAGAAGGAAACAGCATCCTCAATTTACCTTTGTCCGCACCAGTACGTTTTCTGTGTTTTGAAAGCGGAATAGGATAGTCGTCATTTCTTTTATTGCGTCTTTTTTAACGGACAGATTATAATCACTCTCAACAGGAATCGGTGTGGAGCTATTTGCTGCTGCTGTTGATGCGCAAAGTAACTTTTATTCTTCTCTTTCAGCCCTTATAACTTCAAAGTATAGCGATGGCGATAAATAACAAACAATATCAGCATGCCCATCCAGTGCTAGCTATTACCTTGCGAAATCATGCAGGGTAAGAAAATATCATTGCTGATTTAAAAAAAGAATCATAGTTAACATCCATTTAAAAAATGCAGTAAGGTATGGGTCTGGACAAGCTGATAATCCATGGTTTCTCAGGAAACGCAGAAAAATACATGGTTTAAGAAGATAGGTAGTGTACAAAACGATGCAGGTAAAAGAAGCAGCCTAATAGCAGTTGTAGTTAATAAAAACCGAGGTTCATAAGCCCGGAGGAATTTGTTTGGACAGAAACATATTTAGAAGATTAAACTAACCACCGAAACGAAGCAGTTTATCACAAGATGAAGTGAAATAATTACTAAACAAAGTGCACAATACGCTTGCAGACTGAATGGTATGGACGTCACTGACATAATATATAGCGCGGTGAAACTGCAATAGAAGAGTCATCATTAAATAAATAAAAGGAGGAGGTCAAGAGCAGTGCTATTCCGGTGTGCGCTGTACGCTATGAAATATATCTGACATTACCGCCGGCTCTCTGATGTTTACGAGAGTCGAAACCGTGCGTGCCATGAAGGGTCCCCACTTCTGGTCAAATGCTACGGCTATGTCATATACGCACTCCATGAGGTAACATGAAAAATATTAACAAATTTAAAACTATTTAAACGATAAAATGAGTGAAATACAACTAATTGCTCATCCAATAGCTTCAAATCGCTTATGAAGTTATGATAGGCATGGCAAACAGCCCTGCATGTACAAATTGCGGATGCGACGAGTCTATAGGCCACATTCTTTTGTGAGTGCCCGATATACAGTGAGGAAAGGCAGTGTTTGTGCCGTACGCTGGAGCACCTAGATGGACGCCCATTGAGTGAAACTAAGATTTTAGGTCCCTGGCCACGGCGATCGTCTGCGGTGAAGGCCTCCCATGCACTGCTCCGCTTTATGAGAACCACAGGCCTAATCGAAAGACTATGAGTTTGCTATGACATGAATGGGACGTGATGTGATGTGGCGTGTCTGTTATGTGACTGTACTAACTACAACTATCCATCTCTCAAAGCTTTTATATCTACCCGTCCCCTTCCCCCAGTGAAGGGTAGCAAACCGGTTGCTTTTACTTGTTAACCTCCCTGCCTTTCTTCCTCATCTTCCTCCTCCTCCTCCTCAAATCGCTGGCCACAAGTACACTTAGCGAGCACTGGGAATTTCTTTCCGTACAGTTCATCAGTAGACTAGAGCAATTTGATAATTGTCTTGCTACATTTGTATAGATTTCTACATCCCTCGCTTGGGCATTACTGTATGATTAAGGTTTGAAAGTTGATGGAAAGCACAAGTTTCGTACATTCGACAAATTGCGGTCACATTGAAATGACAGAACACCCATTTTAGCAATTTGGTAATGACAACTTCAGAAATGTGCGCAGAGAACAATATTAAAAAAAAAAACATGCAGAGTTCTAGCTTGTCGTTAACAAAAACTACAGATATAAAACATACACACGTACATACACACATATGTATTATATATGAAGGAGAAATGAGGATATATATATATATATATATATATATATATATATATATATATATATATATATATATATATATATATATATATATATATATATATATATATATATGAAGGGGAAATGAGGGTGCTCGTTACAATACATGAAGGAAAGAAGCCAACAGTCGGCGAGCCCAAGGAAAACATTGGGGATTGTACGTTATGTCGTTTTTTTTATTTTTACTTCGATAATCACATAAATTAGTAATGTGATCTGTTTAGGGAAGAGTGAATTAAACACAAAGTGGAAGAAAAAACAACGTGCCGATGGTGGGAACCGAACCCCCGACCTCCGAATATCGCGTCCGGCGCTCTTCCAATTGAGCTACATCGGCTGCTGTCCCCCCTGCTACTTTCTTGGGTATTAATGTTGTGTTTTTACGAACATTGAGTATGTTCACCAGCGCCACCCTCAGCCATAGCGGTGGACGTGGAACGTCCTGTGTTACCGCCAGCATAACGAAAACGTGATCAAGAGTGAGGGCGAAATCTGGGCTAGAACCCTATGGCCTCAAGACTGCCAAAACCGAGACCCCCGTTATCTTCTACTTTGTGTTTAATTCTCTTTCCCCTAAACAGATTACATTACTAATTTATGCTATTACCGAAGTAAAAGTTAAAAAAAAGACATAAGGTAAAATCCCCAATGCTTTCCTTGGCCTCGCCGACTGTTGGCTTCTTTCCTTCCTATATATATATATATATATATATATATATATATATATATATATATATATATATATATATATATATATAGCATAAGTAAATAGATGTACTTGGTTGCTAGAGGCTATACACAAGTGAATATATACTTGAGACTGATTCAAGTTTTATTTAGAGACGACATATAGGCTAGGCAGGAGGCCTGCTGCCTTTCACAAATATATATATATATATATATATATATATATATATATATATATATATATATATATATATATATATATATATATATTTAATTTATTAATACTGTCAGCCACCATATATATTTATATATATCACAACGATTCCATACTTCCATTCACTGAATATGGCACCTGGTGTCATCATATGGCCCCTTGAATAGGATGACCTTTTTAGAAAAGGATGACGGGACAGGCACTGTCGGAACTGCTACGGTGCTGAACGTTGGCTTATCTTTTCTGTTCCGCAATGTACATCTAACGCTCTTTTCCCTGACCTTCTGTTTCCGAATTACAATTTTCATGGCATTTTAAAATGTGGCAATAAACACCACAGTCTGGAAAGGGGAAGAGTTCTTGGAAAATGTGAAGCAATTTCGTGCGAGCTCGCATTCATATGTTGAGATGCCAGAATAGTTTCGTGCCGAATGAAATTGGGCCAAATTGTTTGAAGTCTAGAAAAGCTTCCCGGAAAAAATAAAGCATTAGGACATTCCATCCAAGCGCCAGCTGCTTCAGAGCATTGGCGAGGGCTAAGAGTTCATGCGACGAGCGGGCTGTATTCTGCGAGTGGCTCCTCCGGTCTACGCGGTCGTTTATTGTTAGTGTTCGAAATTACACTGAGCGCACTTATTTTTTTTGCGTGTAATTAATGCGAAATGTTGTAAATAAATCTTTTTGTTAACTTTATTGGCGGTGCAATGCTATGGGAAGTAGGCACTTGAATAAATGTTAGTTCCTAACAACAATATGGAGGCGGAATGTGTTACCCCATAGCTGAATATGCACATTACCCTCAAAGAGGTTTATTCACACGCAATTCCGCAGAGACATATGTTGCTCAGAGGTCAATACTGCTTTTTCAAGCAACCTTTGCTCATGAACCAACTGCAGTATCGCCCCAGATTGCGGGATTCATCTAAATATTTGACCAAGAGTCCATGGAGGAAAATGTGGAACGTTTCTATTTCTGTAATGTAAGGCTGGCAGTCTGCGAGAATGGCAAGATAAGCGACAAGAGAACGGTGACCTACACAACGCCACAGGAGCGAGATTGTGGGATAAGGCGGTGTAATTCAAAGATATGCTCTTTGCCCAACTTCTGCCCTTTTAAGCGCTAAGAACGTCTCTTACCTTTCAGGCGTAATCGGACAC
The DNA here is from genome assembly GCF_055883805.1 of Amblyomma maculatum. Taxonomy (NCBI): domain Eukaryota; kingdom Metazoa; phylum Arthropoda; class Arachnida; order Ixodida; family Ixodidae; genus Amblyomma; species Amblyomma maculatum. The sequence goes on from NC_139346.1 coordinate 68,437,036, forward strand.
TATTGAAGGAAGAAATGTGCTATATACGACTTAATTGACCATCATGGCAGAGAAGCGTAGCTCTTTCAAGCACGCGGAACGATACGACCGAAATTTGCACATGCGCCTAATAAGTCGAACTGCGAGTCACGCATTGCAAAGGCAGTTTCGACGACGTGCGCTTGCGATAATCTCTCTGAAAGTGTCCCATATGAGTGTCAGAACAGGTTTTACGGTTAAAATGGTCTACGGTAGGTTACGCTCTGTTTAAACAAAGCCTGTCTCCGTCCGCCCCAAAATCGAGTTAGCGCTCATTCGACTGACCCAGTATATTGCTAACCGCAGCTCAGTCAAGACGCTATACCCCACATTGTCAGTTTCCTGTTTTTGCGAAATCTAAAAAAACTCTTGAAATCCATTACCCAAAATATACAGTCGTATTCAGCAGTGAAGTTTACGAGCGAAAAAAAGAACGGGCTTTCCGTTCAGGCTCCGCGCCGCAGGAGAAAGATAACAGTTGAGAGCATAGCGTAATCCCATGTGAAACATCTAAATATCAAATTGAGCAAAATATTTGCTTTTCACAATTTTGGCTGCGGCGATGAAGCACGTTTTCTTTGCCGTGATTGAATATATCGGAAGTACCTGGCCAGGTAGAGTAGCTGACTACTCTAAACCGCTGAAACCGGCAATATTGAGAATACTGAGGGGAGAGCCCAGGTTAATAGAGATTGTTATCTTAAAAACAAAATGCCATCAGCGTTCGATCGTTGCAAATTTGTTCGTCTAGAAAACCGGTGACGGCGAAAACACCATTGTTGGCCGAGCGTGACTGCAAACGCTATCTTGATAGCTCCATTGCAGCGTTTTCCGCAATTACGTCTACTAAGATCGTTGTCTCACGTTACGGCAATAGCCTCTCTGTGCACGAACGCGCTTGCGGCTCAGCAGCGGAATACTGCTCTTTCTGGAATTGTCTGTTATTTCTCTTAGATATTTGGTTGAATGGCCCGTGATAACTGACCAAGATGAATAATCAAGCGCGAGACTGCTGGCGCGATTGTTGCCGTCAAGATCTTGTGGAGCTCAGCATCGACTGTTTGCCAGTCATGCATGATAAGGCTGCTGAGGCACGTGCGGTTCTGCTTTCTCGCTGCGAATGAGATAAATTTCCCTGGTCGCTGCATATTTTTCCAGTCAACAACCGGTTTACTCGCGAGGAGATGAATGCACGGCGATGGCTTACCTCCTGCGGATAACCACTATTTAAGTGCAAACACAAAGGAAAGAAAAGAGAGATAATTTACAACAGTCTGCACAAACGCCCCTTCTGGGGTGCATACACAGACGTGTGCACGATTAGGACCTAGATCATTATTGCAAGCTTCTTTAATCTTCAGGCATAGTCAGGAATAGCGTGCCTTCCCTTGACTCTAAACAGCGCTGCATCACATCACAATAGAAATGTTTAGAGAATGCCGTACGCTCACACCAACCCTTTCGAAAAAGCCTGCCAGAATTCTTGAAGCGTGAAACGGACGAAGAGCTGAAATATAAGGCCGATTTTTAGGGATTCATTCCTTTGCACCCGGATTGCGCTTGTTGAACTAGTAAAGCTCAAGCCACCAGCACTGTAAATATAAAATATTGAAAAAAGCTAGTTGCCTGCAGCTAGGACAGCCTTTTTTTAAATTAAAATCCCGGGTGGTTTGCTGCCAACAATATAGTATAGGGCTCCTTCACCACTAGTAGAAGTCGTGCCCGTTGGAGAAGATAAGATGAAATAGTCCCTCTGACAGGAGGTTTGGAAGGGTGCGAATATATCACGAGCTACTCGGTGCTGCTCAGAAACATCTCCATTGTACACTTTTGACAAATGCTGTACGTTTATCCGCAAAATAAAATTGAGGCTCTAATGATGACGTAGCGCCGACGGGAGCTATGAATAGGCCGATGACAAGGTACGCTCCGTTTACAGTGTTGTGACGTTTTGTTGTTAGGTTACCAATGTCAGAAGAATCGCATTTCTTTTCTGTATTTGTTCGTGTTGCCTCTGCATAAGTAAACTGGAAGAAATTTCTACATGTAGTGCATTAATGGAGGCGGAACCGCAATGCTGCCACTTTTGCAGGCCATTTTGTACAAGCTTCATCAAATACTACTTAATGCAACACGTGTATTCAGTTCCTTTCACGACTAATGCAACATACGCCAAAAAGACAGGCAAGTGGCAAAATGACGGGCAGTATGAGCATCGGCATCGGTAAAAATCAGCTTTCAGACCACACGAATGTTCTTTCTAACCGACAATAAAGGGCTTGATATCTAAAAATGGCTCCTGCTCTTGGAATCGTTGAAAATGCGTTAACAGGATAGATTCTAGGGAACTTGAAAAAAGAAATAAGAACTATGATCTGTATGCGAACGATTCTTAAGCGCCTTTGTCGGCAAAATGCTCGAGTAAATTAAGCCCAGACCATAAATGAAATAAATTTACATTATCTTACCATGTGTGCATACATGTTAGTATAGACATTCACCGGTTTATTGCTTGGTTGCAGTAATTTATTCTGCGCTACAAGAAAGCTCCCAGATATTAATGCGTCTAGATGGTTGTAACTTGTATTATATGTCAGACGTTTTCTTCTGAGCTCTCTTTCAGAAAACCTTCACATCAAGTTTCCCAACAATACACGATAAATTCCAGGAGAAAATGTCGCCAAGAACTACGCCCTTCCAACACCTATCGGCTCTCTTCTGGGCCCTGAATAAGCTCGCACCGTGCTGGTGAAAGAAGCATTTGTCCCTGTGAAGATTACCGACACAACAAGGAATCGCTAAAAGTGATCACTTGCAATGAATAGATTGCAAAGGCAGGCACACGGGGCAAGCGTCAGCAAGGCCAGCCATGATCCTTCCATAAGTGGTAGCATAAAGAAAAACAATGAAATGCCCTCAATGCATTCTTAGGCAGTAGGGGTCATACTCTACCTAGACCAGCACGTAAGTCTTAGTGAAACCTGTAATTGATATCTACTACTAGCAGCCAAGGCTAACAGAACATCGAGATCCCAGAATAACATTGATTACATGTCTAGGTCACTTCTCAGTTGCTTGGTATTGTTACTAGATAAAAGAGTCGTGTACACCTCTTTATAACTTTATATATTTTAGCTAGTGCGCCGGAAAAATTAAGTCCAGTAAGTTTTTGCTGCCGATAATACCAGAGCATTATGCTGTGCATGTAGTATGCTCGTCCCCCTCCATCATGCGGCTGCGGCAGCGGAGTGCAGCGGACGAGTGCGGATGACATCCGCGTTGGCCGATAAACGGTCCGACCCAGACGCTCCGCATCCGCCCCCTGCGTCAGGCGGCGGCACGCGCGGCGACAATGCCCTGGATTTTGCTCTTCACTCTCGCTACACCACTCTCGCCTTTGAATGGTGAGTGGCCGCCAATAGTGATCGCTGTTATCAATGCGCTGAGCGTTGCATTGCGATCGCTCACAGAAAGCTCAAAATCGCATACGTCTCGCAAATCTAGTTTTGCTGGGATGGCGTTTTTTTATTTTTTTTAACAGCGTACAAACAGCTGAAAATCAGTGCGAATAGGATCAGTAAATATGAGTGGTACATTTTTGGCATGTTTTCTGTTTGAAAACACAAGCTCAAAACAGTGAAAAAGTGAGGGCATCTACGGTGATACTTCAAATGAAAAAAGGTATATGTGATGCCGTATAAAACGTTATCAGGCTGTATATATAGGTAAGATCAACACCGCTCGCGTAATGTTCTACATTGCGAGTGTAATAATGAGTCACGAGCGGATATGGACAAATGATAAAGCTCGAACGTGACACAAACTAGAACTTAGGGGCTTCAAAAAATCAGTAAGCCTACTGGCGCAGTTTAGACGACGATAAGAAGCAGAGCCTTGAATACAACCAAGGAGCGAAGAATCTGCTTTAGCCAATGAGACGTTATGATTTGGCTTGTAGGGTTTAGCGTTTCAAAGCGACTCAAGCTATGAGGGATGCAACGAGAAGATATGATTAGAACCCAAATCGCTCATTGTAGTACTCAGTTGGGCAGAGAAAGAACACGAGATTCTGATTAGCGAATGGATTAAGTCAAAGGTGCATCCATGTGCGCCTGGCAGCTCGCATAAAAAAAATAAAGAGTACCAAAACACCTTTGTCTCCTCATTAGCGTATGTATGATATGAGGTCGTCGAGTAATAAAGGCGGTCATAATAGGGCAACGCAAGGCGAAATAAAGAAATTAGTGGAGGATATGGGCGTGTGTCCATCCAAGCACCTGCAATGCTCCATCCGCCTCCTCATAGTACCTAAGATACCCATTGTTCTCGCGTAGAGGCCGATAGGAGAAAAAAGCGCAGCTGACGACGACACCCCGTACACGCACGCAGCCTCAGCTGACATTGCTGCTTCTTTGTACCTGACATTGAAACTGGCCGCATCTGTTTGGCGGCTGACTGTAAAGCGTGCGTCGAGCGGTGGCCATTGCTAAGTTTTACGCTACTTCGGATCTTGGTGCGCTTGTAATGATCCAGCGCTGTGGCTGAACATAACCTTTTTTTCTTTTTTTTTCTTTTACGGGCATCAAAAAGAAGAAAATATCTGAGTTGAATTTAGTCTTTATGAGTCATGCAAAGATATAGTGTTGCTTGAATAAAAGTCTTGTGCACGTTAAATCGGCTATACTACTTAGGACATCAATATCTACAGCTGTTTCCAAAATTCTGATAGATGGCTGAAATTCTAAGTATCAGCTCAAGATGGGTCAGTACGCTTGAATGAAATTCCTTTGGTTTCAGCGTGTTTTGAGATGGACAATTAAGGAAGTTATGAAAAGTGACATTTCAACTCATGTCGTAATGCGACGCCTTTGCAATATGCCATGTGCACTTGAGTTGGGATGTTTGTTGTTGCGACTTTGAATAATTGCGTGCAAGCCGAGTATTTCATGTAAGGGACAAAAATAGAACTTGCGCGCAGTTCAGTTCGAATACTGATACCGAGAACCTTATTGCACCCCTTGCTTGTTTGATATTCCACATGAGATTATTTGCACGCACGCTCGAAGATATACAATGCCAGTTTGGCAACTTTGAAAGTACATTTGATAACAAATACTGCGCAGTGAGGACGACCAGAAGAAATACAGTTTAGGATTTGCTCTTCACGCTTTCCAGCGGCGTTTTCTGATCAGAACAGCTTGTATCTCTTGCCGAAATTCCAAGCATCTCTCTAACCTAAGAGGGACAATACTACCACACTAAAAAACCGATAACGTTTGTTAACTCTTGAATAGGCAGGAAAAAGCACGCCGTCAATATTCGCGAATTTTCACCCGAGCTCACCACGGTGGGCGGGCAGATATTCGTTCACTAAATGCATACCTTGAACATCAGTTTTTAAAGATGCGTGGGAGCTCATGTGCGTGTATGTGTGTGGGTGTGTGTGCATAGATTTGTGCGCGCATGATGCAAGCACGGAAGTGCTATGCTTGATGAAAGGGAGGCTCGTGTGTATGAATTAGAAGCAATTTCATCTACTCTTCCGGGTCTTATTTTAGTCATCCAGTGTGAAGAAGCCTTCCCATCTTACCTCAAAAACTGCACCACATTCACACTTTTCTCAAATTCGTGTGTTGCACATGGCAGTGGAGAAATCTTAACAGTATATCATTCAACTTTTACCTCCGCCATTATGTTTTATATCACTTCTTCTGGATTTTTAAAATGCTTACGATGGAATAAACTAAGTAATTATTTGTTTTTAAAATTATTTGTAGACAGTGTTTCTTGCCTTAGATGCGATAGCGTTACAACTAAGGTATAGAAATTGTTTAAACCGACATCGAACAAGAAGGAAAAATATTCGAGGACGCAATTTTATCTCCAGAATGATAACAAAAATGAGGCAATTAAATGATGGAGTCCAATAGAAACCGCATTGCTTGAACGAAAAGGCGCTTTTTTTCGAGTAGGAAGTCGTTCGAATAATAAAATGGCGTATGGCTATTTGTTCTACTCCTTCACTGTTTCAATAACATTTGCAGCTATAGAGTGTGTTGTCACGTAGGCCTCATTCGTCTGGTAACAGTTCCATGAACGGAAATCGCACACATCCTTGGCGTACGTCATAAACGAAACCTGCAGTGTTCAGCCGCTCAAAAATGAGAATGCTTTCTATAGCTCACGCGCGAAGCGGGCGCCTCCAACCGTACTTCATCTATCATCATGGAGGCCAAATGAGTATCTGCTCCGGCTGCAACGTCCTCTCCCAAGAGGGGACCAAATTGTTCGAAGCAGTTTCTTCCTCCAAGTGAGCTCAACGAGGAGACTGAAAGCGTTATAAGCTTCGGTCTCGTGTACAAACGGAAACCCGTGAAACGCGCCAAGCGTGAAAACCGATGCCGCAATGATCCGTGAAGTAAAGAAACGCCTGCAGTTCACGAAGCGGGCAAGCGCCGCGTTTGTTGGGCACCCATCATTGAGGGACGAGCGCAACGAGCTGCATCCGCTGTTCCATTAGGCGGCCGTGCGTGCTCAGCAGACATAACGAAAAAGAAAAAAGAAGAAATACGCCCTGCGCTTATTCGAACATGATCCGCGTTCCGAGTGCACGTGGTCGACGTAGCCGCAGCGGATCTTCCGCTGGACAAGAAAGGTCTCCAACATCGCTTGGAATGCCTGAATAATATCGGCCCATACATCATGATGATGATGATGATGATGATGAAACACGCTGGTGTAGTTTCGGCTTTAGAAGCGTGGCGCAAAACCGTTCGCGCAAAGAAGGATGCATTTACCGCGCACCGCAATATTCTAACTCCGTGACGTCTACAACTGCGCTTCCGGCGTATAAAAGTGGTTATTAAGTCGACGAACAAGAAAGGAGACATGCAGGAACTTTTTTGTAGATAGACTGTAAAGTAAGGATCGCTACGCGAAGTTATGTGAATATAGATACACAGCGCGGTTTGTTTCTTAACTTCTATATTATTTTGAGGGATGAGGGCGCAAAACAGGAAAATAAATGTTCACTCCTAAGTAGCGTTTCTGAGTGTACAGGGGAGATAGCTGAAATTTAGCGCCCACAGTTTCATATAGCAACCACGATAAACTTTGACCAACATTGACGTCCCGAAGTTGCGACATTTGCGTAAGCGCTTCTTCAATGAGGAGCGCACTCTGTGACGTGACCATTCGTTTAAGAACGCGTCATTTATTTGTAAAAACGCCGGGATACGACATTGTTGATGTAGCCGATAGGAATGCCTAAGAGCTTTAGGTAAATTACTCGCCGTGAGTGAAAACCGATGCTTTTAAACTCTTCTCAAGCGATGTGTGCCTCCTTAGTGCAGTGCATACAGTCAATCAGAGATGCAGCTCTGCAAGCAGCTTACTACGGCCAGAGCATGTCACTCCAGACCAGTGAGATTAGCCGCGGCATGTGCATATGGTTGGAACCTTTGTGAAGAAAAAGATACCTCATACTATGCAGGCAGGTCCTGAAGTGCGAGACGCGTCTGATGGACGGGAGCGTACGCTCACGGCTTTTTTCGAGACGTAACATTGAGATGAAGAATTGCACTGGTCCCAAAGTGCAGGGCCGTGCACAATGCCAAAGAAGCGTATGCCTTGAAAACGGGCAGCGCGGCAGGAACGGCTTCGAGCAGTCCTCTCTCCATTCAGGAGAGAAGGAACGCAGCGCTCAGACGTACACATACGAAGGCAGACGCAAAAGAAAGCCTCATCAAGGAAGGTCTTTCACTGCCAGACAAGGAGGCGGCGGCTCGACTAGGAAGCTCTGTCTGCCTGTTTGGGCCTTTTCTTCCCAGCTGACTCAAGCGGCCGCTATTCGCCGACACGCAATCGAGCGTGGGCAGCAGAGAAAGAACCCTGGAGGAGCAGTGCCAGACGGCTTGACCGCGAAAGCCGGCTGAGGCGTCTGCCCCTGCGGCGTCTGAGTGCCGCTCGGCCCAAAGTTACGTGCAGTTGGCATGACAGATTCCGCGGCTTCGTAACGCATGTCTTCGGTTCACCGCAGAACGCACTTTTGAGAGTTTACATGACAAGGTCCACTTCCTTGGGATTTACGAGGTGGGAACACTTGTGAATGTCCAGGTCTACAGTCGTGCTCAGTAAGACTTGCAACGAGTCAAAGAAGCGTGGTTTTGATTTATGCAAAGGAATAATGGGCCATGAAACCGGAGCAAAAAGCTGCCCTTGTCCTTTCCGCTTTTTACACAGCATTCGGTGCCTAACTTTAGTCCATCCAAAAGTTCTCCCTTCGTCTTGTAAGAGGGTTGGACCATTCAATCTGTGGGCCTCAGGTCATAATCAACGTGGTAGTTCGCCAATCGTTGCCTCTTGGAGTGGTCTCATAGTATCGACTAAGCGCTCGACCACCCCAGCGCAGCTGCATTGCACGGAACTAGTGTCTGTCGCCTGCGGCCGACTTGGATCAGCGGTGGGGTCAGAGCGGCCGCAGGCGGGGGCGCCGTGATTCAGCTCAGCCACAAACAGCTCTAACGTCGAGGCCACGCGCGCGGGCTTCGTGCTAGCCTGAACAAATGAATGAGAAGACAGGCGCCGAGCCGTTTTTTGCCAGATTAAACGGGGTCGCCACTACGAGGACGGCCGTAGTAAACGCTACGTCGTAATGGGAGCTGAGTGATCTCGTGTTGCGCATGCGATGGAATGATCCTTCTTCCGCGCTAGGCTAACGCTGCCGGAGCTACCGTATCTCTGCGCGTCTAGCGTTTTACGACCGCTACATCGTTCAAAGCGCCACGATACAGCTACAAACGCAGGAGAGGCAACCTTGAATAGCCATTTCAAAGGAAGCAATATAGAGAAAGCTGAGCTGCCTTACTAGTGTGCAACTGGCTACAAGCCCCAACGCTAGATTATCTTTTGTGCGGCGTTATGTTGCATTCTTTAACAGCGTCCAGCGATTCGTCGTTATTTTCGCCATGAGCTTTGGCAGAACCGGGTATATTATAACGTTTCGAAATGTAAAAATCGCTTATTTAAGTAAAGAACACATATTTGACAGCGCAGTTATAATATGGCGAATATATACGGTATTACTTGATGGCTTGAATGTATTTGTCCTGGAATAAAAATAAAGGAGACATTCCAGCACCATATATAAAACAGTAACACGATAACGTTGATAGATTTTATCAGCTGCTTTCATCGAAGGATTTTGCTACTCGCTCAATCTATTTCCCTCTTTTGCCTCTCTCTTATCTCACAGATACATATAGGATACAGGTGCTAACTCCCAAATGATCTTAAAAACCACTGAACATAATGCGCCGCTTTTATCAAGCCGCAAGAACCTCCCTGCGTAGCCTAGGAGCAGCCACTCTGACTGAGAATCCAAGGCCCTACAGCGTTGATAGCTCTCTTTTTTACACGCTCCAGCGGAGCCCGAGATGGCAGCTCCTACTCACTCAGCCATGCCATGTGACCTGCGACGTCACACAGCCCGCCGACCAATCCGTGCCATGCAAGTCCGCCTACCATAACCACTTTCTTGATTTTTCGCTAAAGCGCGGACAACGCTAAAGTTCAATGTTTTTAGCTCAGCATTGAACTCCGTCGAGGGAATTTTTTTTTCGGCTTAATAAAAAAGCTTATCTAGCATCGAGTGTGCGCATGCTTTAAAAAATGGGCCATAAGGATGGAAGTTCCACACAGCGCACCACAAGCCAGTCAAATAGGTTTTGAGGACTGCGAAAACCGTTCAGGATACACGGGTTTTGTTAGATATTAATACTGCCAGTATCACAAGAAGTCTTTCATCCTGTGCCAATAAAAATAATGGCTTATTTACAACACTGCTGTAAATTGACCACACCTGTCAATTTAAACTGTGGCCATAAAATATCGCCTCACGCAGCACTACCTATGGTGAGTTCACTTATCACACACAGCCGGCAGTATTTGTGGATAGGCGTCCTGCTTCATGGTCTCAAATTGATGCATGGCAGAGTCGATGGCTCTTTCACCCAGCGAATCCGCAGTGACCCAAAACTTTTCGAATAAGGGCAGTTTAGTACACCCGCATATCACCACAAGTTGTATAGAAAGCTATAGAACATCTGGTAAGCCTCGTCTCAATGTATTAGATGCGTTTTTAATAGATCGATAATAGGGCATTGCCGCTGATGTAAGCACCAACGTTAAACATACAGTAATATATTTGGTTGTAATTTTCAACGCGAAAGCGATTCTAAAGACATCATAGTTGAGAGGTCGATCTCCCGAGGTTCTTTAATTGCATCCGCATCGCGCAGTACTTAGTGCCCAGACTTAGCTTTAGTGAAAACGCGGTCGTGTCGGGGCTGTATCGAATAGATGTCTCTATATACAAGCAGTCCATCGCTCTAACCATCGAGTCACTCCAAAGAAGAGTGAACACTAACTGAGGGAAGGTGTTTACGTCTTTATATGTGGACGCAATTTGTGTGCAGGCCTTAAAACTTCTACTGTCATAGAAATAAATGTTTTAGGGCGCTGTTTGCCTGCTGAAAAGACATCAAATAACAAAAATCACGGTTGGCATAGGCGCTGCTTCCGGATAATTACGATGACTGCTTTTTAGGGCATTCTAACTTCGAAATCTTACAAGATTCCAATGCCATTCAGTTAAAACAACACATAAGTTAAACTTACAAGACACCGAGCATCAGCGTCGTGGTGCTGATACCTATTACTGTCATGAACAGGTAATCCAATATTTGGTCTTATTGCTCCGACAACACCTCATTAGCTGAGTTTTCCGCACACATTTATTCAAGCATGTTACTATTAAAAAGAAAAGAATACATTTGCAATGGTGATTTGGATTGTGCCATTTGCTGCTGCTCATGCTGTTTACAGCCGATCGCAACTGCTCTTTAGCTAAGTGCAATAGAGATCACTCGATGCCAAACGAAGTAGCCGAGTGTTTGAGGCAACAAATGTTTTTTGTAGAGAATGGATTGCATTAAAAAGAAAACGGGGATTATACTGTCCTGGCGCTCTAACCTACAGCCATGTTTATTCTGGTTCCTGTATTTGGCGCCACATAAATGCTAATTTCGAGCGTCTTTAAAACGCATTTAACAGCAAGTGAAGCAGAAAGTAAAAATGGCGCGGCTGAAAATATGACGTCAGGGCCGTGCAAACGCATATTACGTTCGAGGCATTTAAGAACGATGTGGCACCGCCCACTTTGTTTCCTTTTACAGTGGTGTTACATTGCAAGAATGAGCACGTCTGTTGGAATACGAAAATGGTGATTTGGATACGCTCAATACGATTAAATTTTATGCAGCATTTTATTGGTGCACGTCTGGAAAAAAAAAGAACGAAAAATAACTACAGGAACTGCTTACGCACTTGATCAAAAGCGGGGTTTGAACCACGGCGAAGAAAATCGGTTGGTGGCGCATACGTAATTAAAAATATCATACTCTAAGAGCAGCGAAGAGAACATTTACTCGGGATGATTACTCTTGTAACGAAGAGTGAGTATTTTACTTGTCTTTTAACTTAGCACATTCTATTTGAACATCAGTGTGACGAAACTAATCCACATGTAGAGAGCGAGACGTAGAACACCATAACCTAATAGCTGCATGCATTCTATTTTTATTAACCCATTCGAATGGACGCCAGGCCTCCCGATGAACTTGTTGCCATTGCTTAAAGAAGTAGAGAGCAGTCAATAGTGATCGCTTACCTAGCCTTCATTCTGCCAGTAGCTCGACGTAAGTAAATGTAATGGTCGTCCTGATGAGTTGACATCTGTGAGACAGGTTAGGATCGAAAAAGCGATGTCTAGTGGCAGACTACAAATTTTCGTCAGTCCTTACTCGCCAATTTTCTTTGTTTCATACTACAGAAAAAATGAAATGACTAGCAAGCCGTGGTATCCTGCGGCGGCCATATTGCCTTCACACTAAACAACCACAGTTGTAAAGTATTGTTCGTTGCGCATATTCTACTCACAGATGAAAGCGTTTTCGAAGCAAAGCGTCGAGAACGCCTACCAGATAATTTCAAGGCTTTCGCATTTCTATGCTTCGGCGTTTTATCTAAACTGAGCCACTCTTGCTGGTTCGCAGCAATCGGATCTTAACTTTCTTGAACAAAATCATCACAAAACGTCTGATAAATCCCACGTTTCACCCAGCTTAACAAGCTAGGACAGTCAACGACATTGCGATGGTATTTTATTTTTATCGCCTAGTAGAGTAAATAATGATTAATTCTGATGTTCTTGATTTACGCAGCGGTAGCGAGCCACGCAACATTCTCATAGCGAAGTCCTGTGGGACAATTAGTTAACGGTAGGAATGCAGTGTGTTGTTAGGGGCGTCTCGTGCTTTACGTTACAAGCAGTTTTTCCACTTATTTTTCCCTTCCCCTTTACTTCATTCTTCTCTGCTGGCGATGCGCTTTTCTTACTGATGCCATTCCAACAGGCCGCTATCTAGAGACTCTAGGGGTCGCGGGCAACGGCGCGGGCGAGTGAAAATGCAGTACCCTCTCCCTCCGGCCTGCCCATCAAAAAGGGCGCTCGCCGGAGGAATCGCTGCCCAGTCGCACTCAGCCGTCCTCGGTTCTTGGTCGAAGAAGCTACGCCGCTCCTCACTACCGCGACCATGCCCGTCACCCTGTACAACCTGCCCGGAAGCCCACCCTGCGGCTTTGTGCGCTCGCTCGCCAAGCACTTGGGCGTCGAGGTTACCCTGAAGAACCTGGACTTTTCCAAGAAGGAACACCTCGCCGAAGACTACCTCAAGGTACGTGGGCGTGACGTGCAGTGGTTGATTTTAGCTCTGCTTGTTAATTGTAAGCGAAACTTATCCCTCGTCTTTGATTCTAAGCACGCTTATGAAATATTAGCCGGGAGTGTGGTCATATTCGGTTGCACGGGTATGGGGGCAGGGGTTCTGCGTAGCGACGCCGCCTTCCTAGCGTTCATGTTGAGCTTCAGCAGTGCGTTAAACATCTTTCACACCATTCAGCTCCGGAACAATCGGGAATTCGCTTTTTGTTATGTTGCACGAAATATTTTGCACACGGGCTAAGTTTTACACACTTTTGCCTACTGGTGCCGCAGTTCTGTTAATTTTTCAGTGTTTGCTTTTTGCATCCCATCTATGTCCACGGAATTTGATGTGCACTAGATTTCATTTTAGCCCAGGGAGAATATAAATTTGTGTGCTTGCTTAACGTGACAGTTTTGGGAATCCTTGTCGTTTCTCTTTACGTCTGACGGCGATTCGACACAATTAGCAGTGCAGACGTGTTCTACTTCCGCGTAGTACCTTGTTCCTAATAGTGGCACACTGCCCACTGTGCCATTCCGCTTACACCAATACGCCCATGCCTAGCTGTCCCTCGCTTACTCCTCAATTATCCCGGGGAGGGCCGAGTCTTTTCCGGTTGCATGGTCGCGGGGCCGCCGTGGTTCACTTTATACAACACGATGTCCCTTCCCCCTCGCCCTTGATCTTTTCCTCACTTGCACTGACTTCGCTCCTACCTGTGCCTTGACGCTTCACTTAGTTTAAGTCTTTTCACCTCTTCTTTGTTAGTGCTGCTCCGAGTATGTCATAGACTATATACTACGGTCTCAGCTCGCATCCCGGTACTTTTTCATGCCTTTCTGCACTTCCCTTCCCCCCCCCCCCCTTTTTTTTCACTTTTGGTCACCACCTCTCATCTCTATTACTATTACTCGCCATTAGCCCGCTCAGTTTCACTCCCGCGTCTTGCTACCCTCAGTCTATGCCACAGTTCTTTCCCGATGCCATGCAGCGATCGTTATCGCAAACACAAGCCAGATTTTCTGCGGTACTGTGTTGCAACGCCATGAATGTTTATCTAGTTTTTACACTACCCACGTTAGATTGCTCCCCTGCCGCATTCGCGAAGCATGCCTATGCCTGCGCGGATCTCTTCCGTGAGCTTCCCTTGCTCCTCACGGTCATTTGCTCTTTGTTCCCTTTTACAGCTCAACCCATTTCACAAGGTCCCCACTATCGAAGATGAAGGCTTCGTTGTGTACGAAAGGTATGTGTCCGTTCTTTATCACACCGCTGTTCTTGCCATCACCATTACCTCTTACTGCCGCCTGCATACCGTAACTGTCATCCCTTTAGCTCGATCTATATATTTGCATTTTGGGTTTCTTACGAATCGTCCTTGCCTGCCCTGTCCCCTTTAGCGTTCCTCACTACCCCTTGCCGCACCATTTGTCTTTATCAGAGACGTTGTCTTCCAGCAATGCCATCGCCTATTACCTCCTGCGCAAGTACGCCCCTGAGTCTGATTTGTACCCCGCCTGCTACAAGGAACGTGCCCGCATTGACCAGGTGCTCGCCGCTGTGGCCAGCACGATTCAGCCCCAGCAGCTGCTCTTCTTCGTGAGTACCTGTGCTGTTCTCAACAGCGCTTCAATGTCTACACAGGCTCTTGCATCTATCGTCGAGAGGCCACGCCCACAATCGGTTTTCCCGCTCTGGTGCTCACTTGTCTACTGTTTCATTTGTTGCATCTTTTCCCCTGTGCCCTCTCCACGTCCCCGATGCTGCTCTTCTCCGCTTAGTCTACCCGGTTTTCATCATTTGCAGCGTCCCCGCTTCTGGGAAAACACCAAGCCTACCGAGGAGGAGGTGAGCGCCTTCGAGCACAACGTTCTCAAGGGCTTCGAGCACCTCATTGGGGACGGCAAGTTCGCCCTGGGCGACAAGCTTACCCTCGCTGACCTCTGCTTGGTCTCCAACCTGACCATCGCGCTTGAGGTGAGGTTCTGAACCATGGTGACTAATTATAATCTCTCTGCTCGATTCGGATGCCATTACTCTCGTTGTGTGTGTAAACTGCCCAGGCAGTATTCTTGCTTCGTGTTATTATACTTACTTGCTTCAAGTACCCTATTCAATCTGGGCAACTCTTACTGCACTATGCTCTTACCGTGCAGGTTCCGGTGCTCACGTTTGCAATATTCTGTTCTTTCAGAATGGCTCAGTGGACACGGCTAAGTTCCCCAAGCTGGCGAGCTACTACGAGCGCGTCAAGTCCGAGCTCGCCTACTTTGAGGAAATCTACAGGCCTGCAATCACCTACCTTCAGCAGCGCTGGGCTGAACTTAAGTGAACACTGAAACGAATGTCTTAGCTCTATGAATTTACTACAGTAACCAAATATATGCAATAAACTGATGTTCTTTACCAAAGCTTGCTATTCCACTCTTCCTTTTTCCGAAAGGCTACGAGCACCCCCTCGCCTATATTTTCAGTAATTAAACGTGGGACACTAAAGCGTAGGCTTCGCTGCTGCATTTGTGATGCACATTGTACTTCGCATTGTTGTGATGTTTGTATCAGTGTTAGCATTTGAAATACGTTTTTGTATACATTTCAAAACATTCTATCGCTCTGGCCGTGTCATCATTCTTCCGCGTCATTATTTGCTTTCAGAACGCTGTGAGGTGGTTGAGGTAAATTTACGCTTTCAACATATCGGTCTTCATCCTTCAATACGAATTCTAGTTTGAAATATGGAGACACTCAAGCTCCACTGTTGATGGCGTGACGTAGTAGCGACGGTATGTTTTACTTTTTTTCAATTTTAGGTTCCACTCAACTTTCTTATTGCGTATCCTAAGGCACTGCCCTTTCAGTCCGAGTATGTGGCTCTTTTGAAAGCTCCTTTTAAAATTATTTAAAATTTTTGATTCATCGTTTTATCGAGTTCAAGTTTATTCCTTGCTGCAAAGGAGTCAGAGCTGAAAGCTGTGGTAACAGCTTGACTTAAGGTACAGTCTTCTTGAGATAGCGGAAGTGCAGAAGGAAAGCGAGGATCACAATTCATACTGTCATTGGTAGGCCATACAAAGCCACGCTTATGCTAAGCGCGAACACACATGCAAGAAGAAAGCGCGCATGTAGTGAAAGCAACTGGAATATACACAGTATAGGTGTCGCGTAACAATAAAGAAATTTCATATGCCTGCTGATTTCACATACAGATCTCGTTACGGATTTTGTTTTGGATTGGTGGTAATATTAAAATTATGATGGCTTAAAGTGTGCAACAAGACGAGAAGGTTGTAACTTATTGACTGGTTCATAGAGTAAGTTCTTGATGTTGGGGTGATCCAAGTGTCTCTCTCTCTCTCTCCTGTTACGGCAGCCGATGTTTTCTGAGTTGTCCAAGTACAGTGAAGCGATTATCACGTTTTGTGAATGTTATTTATAGCATAATAGAAGCCTTTAAAAGTATAATACAAATATAGGTAAGATATAATACTTTACAAATATATTTCTTGTGGTGAAATATATAGAACAAGCGTACCGGACAGCCTTTTTTCGGCAGCAAATGTAATAAATGAAGTACTGATACCCCTGTTGTACCCCAAACCAAGCTGCAGTATTGAATATGAGCTTGTACTAACGTGAAGAGCACCACCTTTACTCAAAATTGTCTAACGTAGAGGGGAGAGTAAAGGACAGTTCTCTGTTTTCTTCTTGAGTTCTTCAGCACATCTTCATGGTGCTTGTCGATTTGGCAGGCGACATGTAGTTCACGGACACACTGAGATGAAGGACGACAAACGAAGTAACACGATGAAAATAATTTTAATTGCTAAGAGGCGACTGCCCTACAAGAGAGGCTGACTGAATGAAAACTACGCTCAGCTCCACGAGCTGACACGCTAACAGCAACACGAGCTCATAGCTCTGCTTACGATTTCTTCCAAGCCGTAGCTGCTGTGGCCTGCCTCTACCGTAGTTTCGCCGAGTGGGAACCGGAACCGCCGATGACCGCGCGGAAACGTCTAGGCGCGGAGGAGGAGCGGAAACAACTTGGAGCCGCCAATACTCCTGCTCCCCCTCCGGTTCGCCATGGGTTCGCCAGAGAACCCAAGAAGCATGGAGGACAAGAAGTTACCGGAAGCCATTGTCAGCACTCGCGGCCTTCCCAATGACGCGAAGTGACGAGAAGGGTTAGTTCCGTGCGGAGGGATGCACCGATGCACGCGTGAGTCAGCCGACGCCGCCGACGGTGAGGAGGCGCAGCACGGTGGCCCCGATTGTGCAATCGGTCGTGTCGCCGTCTGGAAGCTGCTTGAATTTCATGTTGAATTTCCATCGCCGGTTTCTGCGGCGCGCGAATAGAGAAAGAGGTTGGTAAAGAGTGGACACACAAAGAAAAGTGGCCCCAGGAAATGACGAGCGACTTGCTGCGCTGCCGCCGATTGATGGATGGCGCCACCAGCGCTGACGCGCGCGCGCGGAGGCACGCGCTTAAGGGGCAGCCCGCCGGAGCAGACGACAGAAGTTGTCGAAGGGGGCGGGCAGTTTGCGCGTGCCTCACCTGAGAGGCACGAACCGCATACTTTTATATTTCTTGGGCTGCTACGCGGAACGACTGCGGTTTGGAACGGCGGCATGATGAGCAATGTTTTTTGCTGAACTACGCTGCATTTCAAGCAGTTTAGATTGATCGCGCTGGCCGTTGCCAATTAAATTTCGCAGCTCGTGAAGAGGCGCGGTGCGCACGCCTTGTGGGCAGCCGGCTGTTCAGGCGCAGTTCGTGACGCTCCGGCAGTTTCCAACCATGGCGAGATATAATATGTTGTTTTCCTGAGAAACTGGATTGCATTTCGAACAGTTTAGCTCTGCACGCTAGACAAAGTGGCATGTGAAGGCACCAAGACATGCTGTTGCGTCAACAAGGCGTGTTCGCCGGCTGGTGCGGCCAGGGCTGACGCGGTTTGCTGAACGACTAGTTTTCCTTAGTGTCGCGTTTAACAGGGCAACCGCAAGGTGAGAAATGCTTCATTCTTGTAAAACTGCGCAGCATTTTAGGCAGTTTAGCTCAGCATGGCGGTCCGCGACTCACAAAGTCGCGTATGAAGGGCAAGCCAACACAGCGTGCTCGCCGGCCGCGGTGAGGCCGCGCCTGACGCGGATTTGCAAACGGCTAGGTTTGCGTGGTGTGACGCTGCGTTTAACGGGAGAACGCGTTAAAGTGAGAAATGTTTTATTGCGATGCAAGCTTCATTGCTTCAGCTGTTCAGTGCTTTTGAGGAACATAGTTTGTTTAGTGGCTGTTATTTCACTCACAGTAGCAACGCATTTTCAGATAGGTTCGGTTAGCCTGCATTTCCTGACCTTTACCTTGCAAGAGTATATTTCGTACCAATTTTACGAATGACAGCTTGACTGTTCTGGACAACAACTTCTTCGTACCAAGCTTCAGTACGCATCCAAATGCATAGATGTGTGCGCGGTGTGCCTTACACTTCCTTGCAACCTTCTGCATCATGTTCATACCTTTTCTACGAGCGCTGCATGAACCCATGGATTACAGCCGAAGCACAGCAGATGCAACGACAGAATGTTGTGGTCTTCCCCCAAGCGTCAGTACTCCTCTCTGCCCTGAACAATTTACTCTTGCTAAGGTAGCCGCCACTGTGATGGTGTAGTTTATGTACTGCCTCTTTTGTTACAGAACATTTGCCATAATTCGGAAATCAACATCATGCTATTTTTTTGTCTATAACTAAGTGTTGTTTCTCGCCTTGTGTAATTTTTATCTGTATTGTGCGCATCACCTACCGTGCCAAATTTTGTCAATGTCTCCGTCTACATCTGTTGCATCTCTTATGTGTTTTATATGCAGAAAAATAAATGTTCATTTCAGGAAGCACTTGGCATCTTTTCTGCAATACCGTTTGGGAAAGGCTGTGGCGCAGCTGCGGTGATGGCCAGTTTAGAGCACTGGGAATCTATTTTTCATGTTTTTGTGCGCGCTAAAAATAAATACAAACACTAGCCGACTATGTAAAATCAAAATAATGCGCCAAAGCATACAAATCGCGCCTTTCATCAAGACCGGAAGTAGTTGCCTCAGGCCGCTTGGCGCGCTACAGTCAAATGGGCCGCTGGGCCTTATGGGAATATCCGCTCTTTACAAATATCTTTCTCTATGGCGCGCATGCTGAAACATTAGACGATAGGCCACCGTGGCCTTACAGGTAGGAAATTGTAAGAAATGTGTTCTTTGTGCGCATTCCAAGAACCAGGGAGTGCAACGATACGATTTGTTTACGCAGCCTGCAATTATTTCCAACCCTGCTTGTCAGCTGCTGCTAGTACCGTAGAAATATGAGCTAGCGCCCCATTCCCCCGAACATCACGCACTTCCACTCTCTTTAGCCTTCACGCACTTCCTCCAGGCAACTGTCATACTTATCCAGCCTAAGATTTCAATATAAACGCAGCTCTCACTCTCAAAACATCACAAACAAAAACGGCATCGGCACTGCGCTGGCCGGCCTGGATGTGGACATGCCCAAAGGTCGACAGCTTGCGTCGAATGATCACCGCGATTGAGACATCCAGTACGAGCGACCCAAAAAACAGATTGGCGTTGTCTATAAGAGTTAGCTCCGAAATAAATAAGATAATCGGAAACATTTCGAATAGCGCGTCGAAAGCAAACGTTGGCAGCGTGCGCCCATGAGTCATGCATAAGCGGGGGAGTAGCCAGAAAGCTCAGCGGCAGCCCGCTGACGTCTTTGCGTGAACTTTCAAGCCCGATCGATCGTATAAGAGATGAATTAAACCTAAATTCATGTGCACTGCGCTCATCCTTGTTTCTTCTGACGGGAACAATTTGCTGTGGCAATTTTGAATTTCTGTGCCGTTCCGGGAAAACGCCCCCTCCACCTTTTCTGTAATTTCGGCGCCTGGGAGGGCAGCTCTTGCTCAGAATTTTCCGGTACTGTTAAGCCGACACCTGCTCGACCTAACCCGCTTTATAACGTATCACCAAAAACGTTTCTCGGTTGGTAGTCTGTTGTTGAAGAGCTCCCTATGTTCTCAATGATACGTGAGCATGACTCGCGGACCGTATTTCGCAGGGTATTTTATTCTCTTTTGCTCTATCTTGCCTTCGATTGTACCCCCCTTCCTCCGACAAGTACCTTAACTCTCTTAACCATGGTGGGTGGTTTTGAGAATGAATTTGTGTTGTTCTCCGGCTGTTTGGAAGGAAATCGAGGTCAGCGCCTTCACCTGTTTGTACGGGTACTGAGCGCTCTTGCTATACAACGCGCTATTTCCGGCTCTCGTTACTGGGCTCTTCTTTCCCAAATCTGTATCCGTGCTTGAGGATGAAACAAGCAACATGCAAACAACAAAAGAACACTAAAAGACTGTCAGATGGTTGTCGAGAGAAGATACTTGGCTGTATTGAACGCAAAGGCCAAGTTTCAATGTCGTCACTGCTTTTTCTAAAAGTGAATGATACTAGGAATTATCAAACTGCCTACGTTCTATGCTTCTGCCGTTATGCTTGCACCTTGCTTCAATGCAGCCGCTAAAACATTTTCGCTATGCAATTGATAATACTTGTGTTAACAGGGCCTTCAGCTGCTTATAGAATTGCAACCGCTGATAACTCATTATCAGCATCATATATACCAACTGCAGGGCAAATATAAGTCCCATTTTCCTCTCAGTAACCAGGTTCGGTGCTAGCGGCAACCATTTTAGCACAGTGAAGTTCTCAGCCTCTTCCACCAACCTAATTTTCTGTGGCCCTCTGCTACGCTGCCTTTCTCTTGAAATCTAATTGGTTGATAACTCAGACTGTCTTATTTCACTGACCGGTGAATAATTTGTTCTTTGCGCGAGCACATAAAATCGAGGGATGACAAGATTACAGATTCCGCATTCATTCGTTCATCTTCTTTCGTTTACTACTCTCGTTAAGTTGAATATAACTTCATACCTTTCAGAGCTATCCTAGTGCCTTATCGTTATTTGAAATGCGCTAGCTGGCGTAACCGTACATATCATTCGTCTAAGCTATAATAAGACAGCGCCTGGCAAAAACACGTCCATCTTTTTCACATTCAAACTGAAGTCCCCTTGTCAAAACGTTGGCTGGGCTTGCGAACTGAGACTCCCCCTCTACCCATGTTCAGTGCTGTTTCATACTATGAAGCCATCTTTTTTCTTTCGCTTTGCGGTGGGATAAGCAAGTAACTACAAGCTTTATAATTTCGCCACAGTCTCACATCTTGAGCACGGCTTAACCATTGTCTTAAGATTACAAATCATCGTTTCTTACGATTAAGAACTCCATTAGAAAAAGTGAAGGAAGTTACGGCTTAATTTATGCGGCATATATCTGGCGCCACTGCAGCAAAGACAGCGTTGGGCGGAAGAACCGTACCTGTTTACCCTTTGTACATAGGAATTTGTAAATCAAATCGTTTTGGAACCAGTGGAGATCTAATAAATCTCTGCTGCGCAAGCTGAAAAGTTTCCAAGCATGAAGGCAGCGCATCCAGGAAGATTTAAGATACTGCAATGATGCAGTTTCCATTTCTGAGAGGTATTATATCGCCCGGTGAATTCATTATGGCAGTCCGTGCGCAATTTCCTTGATTCACAGGAACGCAAAAAGAAAATGTTTTTCACGAACTTCAACTGCGTGATTATCGCCAGTCCACAAAGCTGAGTTTCAATTGTTTTCAGGCCCTTTTACTTGGAGTTTAGTTTCCCTTCAGGTGGTGATCTGAGGAAAGACTAATTAATGATATAACCAGGGTTTTTGATGTATGATGGTTCGGACTCGCAAACAGGTACGTTACTCGAGAAAAATAACGGTAACCTATTTATTTCTAACCAACATAAATTAATGGGAAAAAACAAGCAAGACGAAAACTATTTGCAACGTGACTGAACCGTTGATTACACGAAATCAACCCTGAGTTAACTCAGAGCGCTTACGTTTAAGCCCTCTCTCTCCGCCTGTGGCCGGGACAGCAACCAATAAGAAATCACACTAAGAAAGTAAAATAAAGTTTCCCTCTGCTAATCAAAGACTGGAGAAAGAATATAGGCTAATCAAATACTTGGGAAAGTAGAGGTCTCAAGGAAACATATAGCCACAGACTTAGTTCTAGCTGCCTGCGCGCTAAGCCGTGGTGAGGACGAAGCGGTCGCTCTGGCGTGAGGTGTGATTGAGCTTGCTCTGATCTGGCCGATAAAAGCTCGGCAGGTACCCCTGTACGTCTACGACTCCGCTTCGTGTTGTATGTGGCAAACCAGAGCCAGCTCAAGCACACCTCACGCGAGCGCGGCCGCTTCGTCCTCATCACGGCTCAGTGCGCAGTTAGCTCGAACCAGGCCCGTGGCATTAGTCCCCCGAATAAGCAGAGTACAGTCGCGTTGCGAGGGTAGTAAAAAGCAGAGATAGAGGTATATAGAAATTAACAGCAGAAACTTTAAAAGGGAATGCCGCTGCATAGAGTGCATGAAAAGGAAAAGTACAAAGATAATGATAAAAAAATAATATAAAATTCAGAACCCGAACAGAATTTAAAGTGGAGCCTCATTGCTGTGATGCAAAAACTACGGCCTTAGTCGCATAAGAGACAGTGTCAGTCCATGGTTGCTGACGACCGACGGCCACAGATCAGGTGGAACAACTTCATAATTCACATTGCCAGCACGACGGAGTCCCTCATAAGGTCCGAAATATAAGTGGAGCAGTTTTTCGGACAATCGTTTTTTTTGCGCAACGGAGTCCACACCCACACTCTGTAACATAGAGTGTTGGTAACTTAAGTGTGGTGCAGGTTGTAACACCTGGAGTGCGTGCCTTGCTGAGCTCTGATGTGCAACCGAACAAGCTCGCGAGCTTGCTCGGCTTGTCCGACGAAGATGCTCGCGCCTGGCGCCAAGTCACCGTCCGCGCATGAGAGCATGGCGTCTAGCATCATGCGCACTTCCCTTTCGTAGATTATATGGAATGATGTATCAGACTCTTTCTGTTTAGGTTTCTTTGGAGTCAGCATGGGGTTGCACGTTTGAGCCGCTCACTAAAGTATTTAATACCGGGATGGGTGAAAGAAATACGCTTGATCTGGGTCCCAGGTCACTGCGGTATTTTCCAAAATGAAGTATCAGGCTTCTTGGCTAAATAAACTCCTGATGCCTCTTTTACATGTACTGTTCCTAAAATCATTATTTTTGGAATGTCCTGTTTTCAGCGTTATCAATGTATAGCCAATGCATAACATCTCATCGAAAGTTACTTCATGTCATTCACGGCAATCTTAGGTAATGCTGACTATTATGTGATGCATGATGCCGCACCTAAATTTTTATTTATGTACAGGCAGTTTCAGTCTGAAAACCTTTGTAAGGCTTGCTTGAGATATAAAATATTAAATCTTTCTTTCACACCGGCCAAAGGTTTTCACATTAGAGAAGGGTACATTTAGAAATTCCAAAAGCAGAGTCGGGATTTACATTGTCAGTCCTGTTTCTTCTCACATTCGGTGCGAGTGCATGAGGATTTGCGTTGCTTCAAATTTGTCATTATTTATGTTACTACATCCCAGCTACGGACAAATTCTATTGCGAATTGTACACTAAATATACAAACTTCCAAATGTTAGGCTCGTATTTTTTCCCCTTTAATTCAGTTCTGCTATCTTAAATCCTAGGTTGTTTTTAGTTGATAATCGGTTATTGCCCTAATTCAGTGTCTGTAATACATATGGCAGTCCACACTGAACCCTGGCCAATCCCCCTTTTTGGGTATGTGCCATTTATTAATGTAGAAGAAAAAGAAGAAGCCAGATCCTGAAAAGAATTGTCGCTGCTGGTAATGATTTTCCGGGTCCTTGCGCCCTTGACTGGACTTCTCTGGGCGTGCCCGCCGTCCTAGAATATATTTTTTATTTTATTTATTTTATTTATACATATTGTCAATCCACTGGGGATTTTAACAGGAAGGACATTTAATACAAAACATGTCAGGGTGAAAAGGATTGCATGGCTAGAAATGTCAGATGCAGAATGCGTAGTCTTAAAGGTGAAACGATGGGAATACAGTGCCACAGTGCGTCCACTGCCACAGCTAAGAAATTTTACAGCAACCACGATGCCTACAAAAAGCTGCATGGGTCTACAGCGACATCAGATTTCACTAGACGAATGAACAGCCTTTTTGACGCTTTGAATTCTCGAAGGCCAGAGCACGTCCAGTACAGTGAAGCTGAACACATTGCCGTAAGATATACGTATGCCAATCATTTGTGGAGAATGGTTCTTTTGTTTTATTATTGAACTCACACATGTTTAACTTCTAGATTGAGAATGTTGCATGACTTGATAGCTGCTGCAAGTACATAGAAGTGCTTCCAAAACAGAGGCAGGTGTGTTTTCGCAGCAAGCCCACACGTGAGGCTATCCGAATAACCCTTCTCAGCACTCTTTCACTTGTTGAGAACCTCCTGTCATCTGGGTTTCGCTATGTATTGGTTGGAAAATTTGGTCAAGCACCGTTGGAGGTAATTATGATAGTTAGCGTACTTTTGTTTTGAGCAATATCAGTAATAACAAAATATTTCTATTCCAGAGATTCTTCAGCATAGTGAGACATATTGCTGGTGATGGAGGGCAGCCAATAGTCCAGCAGTTTTTGTTCATTTATCGAATGCTTTCAGTGAACAACTTAGTCCAGCCACCAAAGCGAGCATCAGTCAGTGGAGATAAACCGCAACAGCTTCTCAAACTGCAAGACCTCTTCAACAAACAGAGCTCTACTACTAACCATGTGAGCAGTGCTATATTTAAAAACTTCACATTAATATTGAACATGCAGTTTTCGGGCTATTACTGCGCTGTTCAGCACAACGTTGTTGTAGCTCTGTTGTGAGCATAGAAATCAGCTGGACACTGGCAGTCTTATAAATAACGCTATTTAAAATTTTCACTTGGTCGAGTTTGTATTTGTCGTGCTTTTAGAATAGGGTTTTTATGTTCTTTGCTAAGAATGAACTATAATATATTCTCACGCTATTAGGCTTTGAGGACCTTCAAAGTGTGTCATACAGTCCAGTACGTGACTAATTTGTGGATGTAGATAGCTGCATTACTGATGGAAGTGTAACTGAAATAAAATTGTATTGGGCGCAAGGGCAATCCACAAAAGCACTAATTTTGCTAACCAAAATTAGTACCGTTTTGGAAGAATGGTAGTAATTATTGTTTTGGCCTTTTCTTTAACTAGCACTCCATCATGAAAAACTTGCAATGTAAATTTCAGGCTGACTCTCTGGCTGTTCTTCTGAATAACATCCTCTTGGAGCCTGGTGACTTCACATCTGAAGCAGCAGCTTCCCATCACCAGAACACCCCAAAGAGGGTATACTTGACTACCTCGCAGGTTACATCACGAAAAAATTCTCAACACTCAGCTGCTCGAGTTGCGTGGAAACACTGAAAGCTGCCCAACAGAACCCTTCTGGACTGATACTTGCAAGATCAAAGGGATATCTGCAAGTTCCCTCAAACCAGCTAATCTCCCTGCTCAAAGTTGTGGAAGACCACATCGAATCATTTACAGTGGACGGAATTGCTTGCAGTAATGTGTACATGAACATTGTTGAGAAGGTTCTGCTTGACAGCCACACAGCCTCAGCTGCTGTTGGGTGTACATCTCATTTTGTGAGTACGACAGCAGAAGTGGTTCATTTCTTTCTGAGAACAGGCTTGCATTTTTTCACTAGAGAAAAGAATAAACAGATGCGGGAAACTGGGCGTGCCATATGTCCAGCAGGTGGTGGAAGAAAGATGGTGTAAATGCAACACTGAAAGAAGCCACATCACAATCGCCAACTGAATTGCATTTCCTGCCGAATGAAGGCCTTTTTCATTGATTTCCAGTTAACCTTGTCCTGTGCCTGCTGGTGCCCACACTATGCCAGTCTAGTTAATAAGCCCATCTCTTCATCTGACTCTCTGCAGCACACTGCTAAAATTTTCTTGGCATCTACTCTGTTGTAAGACACGGGTTGTCTGCTCTCTCTATTACATGTTTATTTGCTCCTCTTGACTTAAGCTTGATTCCTCTGTTTGTGACTGCTGTGTGCGAGATCTTCATTTTTGCTGTGTGCATCAAGACGGTAATCCCCTATGTTCTTTGGCCAACGCACAAGAGTATGTAGAACTTTGCCCATGCCTTGCTGCCGATGCACGCTGTTGTATATGTTTATTGTTTATCACAGCTCGATGTATAGGTATCGCACATACGCCTGTATGCATAAGCGCTAAGTGCTTTGTCCACTGCTGCGTTTGCCACTAAAAGGCGGCTAGCAGTATTGTAAAATAAACATCAGGTTGTGTTTGTTCTTCATTTCATGCAACTCCTTGTTTTGTCTTGTAATTACCACTATCATTTTAATTTCTACTGCTATTTGAAATGTTCCTATTCTACTAATTGAAATGTTCTTAATGGCATCCTCACATTTGTTAGTCTCCAAGTTTCCGCGTCATAAGTTGGTGCCAGCACTAACTTTCCTTTTCCTTTTGGGGAATGAGTTCAAATGGAGACTACCGGCTAATCATCTTGCAGCTCATTCTTGTTTAGCTAGTTTTATTGTCATGGTCAGGTATCCCTGTCACTATATTTACCTCAATAAAAGCATTGTCAGTTTCCTTCAATGCTCTGGCATCGTGAATCTTTTTTCTATGCCAGTGCATTGAACATTACTCTCATCTCTATATTAATTGTGCTACTATTTTTTGTTTAATTTTATCTTTTATATTTACACTGTTACTCAAGACATATTTTTACTCCGCTGGCATACACGAGTCGCCTGGAAGCTTTGATAATTGCTTTATTGTGCTTTGTACTTATGAGGTCTATTACAAGACTATCGCTTCCCTGCATTGCCACGTCCTGTTGCAATAGTTACTACACCTTACTGATTCATTGTGTGCTTTCGCTCTTTGTGAAGCTCATGTCTTCAATATTTTATCGTGTAGTTAGCAAAAATTTGGTTCTACTGTATGCACAGCAATATGCGTCATTGATGTTCAAAAAGAATTTTCTGAGAAGTATTTGTGCGCTGTTTGCTGTAAATGTTGAAGAATGCCTGATGACAGCTGTGTAATCATATTTTCCTCTCTTTACATATTAGACACGGCTGTCTGTTAAAACCGACTTGCTATTGCTTCTTCATAAGTTATTCATATTTAGTTTTCTTATGCCTACTGTTTTGCAGATTGGATGCGATGGTGCAAAAATATGTAGATAATGTTTGTAATTCTTGATAGCTTTATGATGATGTGAGCATTAAAAATAAAATTTAGTTTGTGAACTGCATTACAAGGAGCATTAAAAATAGGCTGGGTCAGTGGTAAATTGGCACCTAGGGTTTTGCAAATTATTGAGGCCAATGCGCCTACTGTGGCAATAATATAGAATTATGCGTTGGGAGAACTACCGACAGTTCCTCTTAGCATCGAAGAAAAATCAGGTTCGGACACACAGACCAGAGATATAGCCCACGACTGATGAGCCGCTTACCGTATGCATGAGGTATATGGCAGTTAGTAACACAGATGTCTGCTAATAACAATGCAGTTACAGCAGCTTAAAAAGGAGCCTAATTTACAGAAGATGGGGCACAAATGAATACACAACTGAACAAATGCAGACCAGTTGTATTGAGGTTTATTGTATTGTATTGAGGTTTATTTTGCTTCCAAAAAAAATGAAAGAGGGAAGTTCGGGGTATGAGACATCAGGGTAATAACAGAGATCTTCAATGGTAATAACTACAGAACTAGTGCCAACAATAAGGACTTAGAAGGCGTTAGCTGGCAAAACAATTGGAAGAGAGGTATGTAGGGAGGAAAAAGAAGAGTGGTCAATATAGAGGGGAAGCGGGTACTTAGCTGCTGGAATGGCGATCTATTCGAAGGAGGGCAGGGCTGCAGGTAGGTCCAGCAAGGCGGAATTTTGGGCGAGTTGCTAAGTGTTCGTCATTTTTACACACAGCGTAACAAGAACGGGACACGAGACGAAACACAGAGCGGTTGTCTGTGGTAGTCTTTCGTCTCGTGTCCCGTTCTTGTTGCGCTGTGAGCAAACAAAAATGACTGCAGGTAGGTCGTTGCGGGGCTGAT
Source organism: Amblyomma maculatum (assembly GCF_055883805.1). Taxonomy (NCBI): domain Eukaryota; kingdom Metazoa; phylum Arthropoda; class Arachnida; order Ixodida; family Ixodidae; genus Amblyomma; species Amblyomma maculatum. The sequence continues at coordinate 68,465,064 of NC_139346.1, forward strand.
TCAGTGTCGAGGACGTTGGGACCAGAGCCTGGCGTTGGCTCCCCGCGGGGCCTTGTATGGTAGGTTCTGATCGGTGTCGCGATCGCTAGCCGATGACATGCTTGCCTGATGCACGCTCCCGTCCGCACGCATCGACTAGCCCAAACGCTCTGTCCGACCCTGCGCTTCCACTGCCGGCTACATATACGCGTCTTGAAAGCGGGATTCACGCTAGAGCTGTCAGACCACAGTTAGGAGGTGTTGAATGGGGACTACGGTCATGTTTCTGCGCGTATTTTGCCAACTGCAAGCTAACGGTTACGCGCTTCAAGATTTGAGATCGAAAACGACGATGCGAAAGCAGCAGACAAGCAACTGTCCTCGTAGCGCATATCGCTTCCTTCTCGCAACATCGTCAGCGTTATATCGTCGTCTACAAGGCGTTAGTGCGCCGCATCACGTTCAAAAATGCATAAGGGGGAGTTCAGAATGAACAGGAAGCTGCGCAGTTGTACACAAATCGTCTGCTTCAGAGAAGTATCTGTACGTCGTTGCGTCGTCATTTCCTTCCCTGCGCCTTTCTGATGGAAGGTCGTCATAGTGCTCATAGTGCTGTTAGACTAGATTGGAAGGAAAGCCAAACCGACTGTCGCTGAAATTTTCGACTAATCGGGTGCAAATACCTCCCGTGATTTAAAGCCGGCAGGCGGCTCCGCCGCGGCTCGGTGCCCTTCAGTGCCCAGCGGCGCCTCTAGCGGCCAGTGCTGACCCTATATGAAACTGAGGCGGAAGTTTCGTGACCAGAAAAAAAGCATTGAAGGACTCTGACGAGAGCAAGGCTGCGGAGAGAATCAGCGGTGAGGGTGAGCAGTCCATGAAGGTGGAGACCAATGCGCCTAGGTTCGAGCCCAACACGGCTACCACGCTGACCGAAGTGGAAAGCGATGCTGTGGGCATCAGTGTCCAGCTGAATGCCTTTAGGTCCAACCTGTCCAACTTCGACAAGGAGGTTAACAATGCGCGCTAGGTGGTCATCAACTTGTGGTGGTGAAAAACGTGTATACGCGCCGTGGTCTGAGCACTGCATGTTACTGGGACGTATGTAGTGTTGCGCGGCCACTGTGCGCTAGAGTCCACGGCCATTGCCATGGGACGGCATCACCTGAGGCTGCCGTGTCCACCGGTTGGCCTACCCGATTCAATATGAGCTGACTTCGGTCATCCGTTGGACTTTCTTGGACCGTACCTCCCGCCGCCGCCCTTTACCCCCCATGAAGAGATGTTGCAGAATGTTAGGCACGGCGTACGGCCTACGCCGGTCTAGTGCCCTGCGAAGAGCGAAGGAGCGCCGCGAGCTATCACATATCTCGAAAAGAATCGCCGCTGCCTGTTGTGCTTCGAGTCTTTTGCGTCCTTCTCTGGATTTCTCTGGGCGGGTCCGCAGACCCGTTAGAATATAATTTTTTGAATGTATACAATTACAAGTTATGTGCATGCTTTTGCTAATGGTACGTTACATTCTTTGCTGCATTTTCTACCACTTATAATCAAGTTCTCTTTAGGAGCATATGAACAATTTGATTATTCATTTATCATTCCTTTTATATTTTTTGATAATATGCTTTATCATATTGAAAATTGAAAAGCGTTGCTCCCCTTGCTTATGAAGGCAATGAAGCAATACAGTCCAGAACTATAAAAAAAAACGAAAACACAATTATAACATGACAAGTTTTGCTAATGACACAGGGGTAAGGTTTTGATGCAATTTAATCCTCACTGTCGATGTATAATGATTTTATTAAATGACCCGTTCTAAATAATATTCGTCGTCGGTGTTAACAACGAAAATCCCGGGCAAGGTTTTGGCTGGTGCTGGCTGGCAGCTGACAAAGTCGGCCACTGCTGATCGTAATGTTGTGCGATATTACTCGACTACGTCATATGGACGATTTGGCAGGAGGTCCCACCTCCCCACCTCGGGCTCTTCTTTCAGAAAACATGATGCGAGGAATGGAACTACTGTCGTGGCTTGCTCCCCCAAAGTATTGATACTTTATCAGTGTCTAAGGCTTCTTTTGAAAAGTTTACCAAATTCTGCTTTGACGTCAGGTATTTCATCCGTTCTTCGCTTATAAATGTACAGAAACAGCGCTGTTTCGTTTCTTTAATGTTTCGCGATGTTACGGAATGCGCGTTTTCAGAAATCGGTGGTTCTTTCATTTTGTAAGAATTGTTTTTGTTTTGTTATGGATTTGACGTATTTTGGATTGACTGCGTTGTTTCAGATGGCGAAGCCTCTTTGTACAATAGTCGTGCAGCATTACGAACTTTTTGGTTATTTTGTCCTGTAGGTTTTCCACATTTTGTTTTGTAGAACGCTACAAGGCCCCAGTTGTCTTCTCTTCTCCTCTCCTCGAAAACTAAGTGCAATATCGTTTGAAGTGCACAGAAGGGCAAAGTGCATTAAAAAAAGATTAAGAGAGCACAAACGATTACCAGGCGGTGATTCCCTTTGTGTAGGTTACCCACGTCCTGTGCTGCCTTATACATAGGGCAGGCAGGAAAGTGCATTAATAAAAGATTAAGAGAGCACGAAGGATTATTAGACGGGGATTCCTTTAACAACCTGCAAAAAAAAAAAAAATTGCCCCACATGCAAAACTAATGAAAAAAAAAAACATGCAGTGCACTCTGCACTTTTGTGTGTGTGTGTGTCGGAGAAGATTGTCGCCTCTGTTTGGCTGTTTGATTCGTGTTCGTTTTTTTATTCACATTAATAGTTATTCCCCTGTCTTTCTCGAATAAACTTGAGCGCCGAGTTACTGGCTCGTCGTTTTGTTGTCTGTGTGTCTTCTCTGTTTACTTTCGTGCTTTAGCAGCTATGCATCTCAACCAACTTGCTTTACGGTTTTCCCTTCAAATTAATGTTAATCTCTTTTCCAGTGCTTCACTGAGTCCTGTGATCATTACGAGTTTTAAAATGCATTACCTACTAATATGAACGTAAGCTTTTTAACGTGTTTGAAGAAAAAAAGCTAGGCTGCATGGTGGTTCATATTGTCAGTGGGGTCCATCGGAATCTGCCAATACCCCGATCGCAAATCAACCGATGAGATATAAGATGCAGAGAAAAGGCAATCGAAGGCATCGTCGATGCGTGGGAGAGGATTCACATCCCTTTTAGTGATGGAATTGAGGCGACGGTAGTCGATGCAGAACCTCCATGTTCCGTCCTTCTTTTTTACCAATATCACGGGAGCAGCCCAAGTACTGGAGGACTCCTGAATTACGCCCCTATTCGATGATCACCTTACACTCTGACGGTGACACGTGGTACGGCTTTTTGCGCATCGGATGGGAAGATCCCGTGTTAATCCTGTGGCGTGCGCGCGACAGCGGAAAACGTTCAGAGCCGTCGAATTGCGCGAAATCAAAGACGGACATGTGCTGGGACTAGAGGTTCTTCAACATCTCTCGTTGTGAGGTGTTCAACGATGCGCTAATCATCGGAAGAAACTTCTCGTCAGCAGGTGAGTTAGTAGCGGGGTTATCAAGGGAAGAAGTAAGGAGAGTCACATAATTCGGGAAAGCTGCGCTACATGAAGCTAGTTGAGAGCCCGCTGGAAAAACAACCGGTTCTGGCGAGCTATTTATAGTCCACAGTCCGGTACGGCCTTCTTTTACGCAAATCAAACAATGCGGCACTAATACATTTTTCTTTATGCACTGTAAATAATAGGCGATACAGTAACCTCAAAAGAGTCATTAATAGGACGGGAGCAGGACACCTAACGCACACTGCAGAATGTGGTGGTACGACGACTTCATCCCACACACACAAAACGTCCCCATAATTTGACGTCTCTGCCAAAAGTTCACGAGGAAGACAACCACTAACACTTAGCTCTCCCGTTCGACAATCAACTGTAGCGCCACACATGCGCAGGAACTCAATTCCCAAGATTACATCGTGTGTTAACCGGGGCAGTACTGAAAACTCCGCGGGAAATACTGTGCTTCCAAAAGAAACTTTAACGCTGCACACCCCAACAGGAAACAATACCTCTCTACTTACTCCATCAAAATTAGCAGTTTTGTCCCAAAAAAAAATTTAACTTCGTTCTTCAAAATGCTCTTAAATTCTGAACTCATTACTGAGACAGTAGCACCAGTGTCTACCAACGCCATCGTAGGTAAACCATCAACAAGCACATTAACCTTGTTCTTTAACATGCACACTGATGGAGGAATATAAGGTAGCAGCGCACAATATCCAGCGACCTCACCTCCTTTGGCCGCGCTGGCTAATTTTTCTGCATTGTGGTGGAGATCGGCGCCGTGGTGACGAGGAACGGCACACACGAAATGACGAAGGCGGTGTCACACTACGGTCAGACGCTGGAGAATGGCTGCGGAGCACTTATTTTTGAAAACGGCCCCTCCGGGATGGATGTTTGGGCCGATAGCTGTCGATGTAGGGCTGGATGGCTCGTAGGTGTGATGCCGTTGGAGGATTCCTGAACTGTGCGCGCCGATTGCAGTAGCGGGAAATGCGACCCGCGACACCACACCGGTAGCACACGAGAATAGGCCGATCAAATAGCTGCGCTTCAGTGGACTCTTGCGAGGTAGGAGGCGACGAGTATTGAAATGTAGGTTCCGTGTCGACGTAGCTTTCCCGCGGTAGGCGCGGTGTACGATTTGAGAAGGACCGAGGGTCTCTGCGCTGATGAGAGATTGGCCGGTAAATCTGGTTGGGCCTTGGTCGCGGGGTGTCCAGGTCTTCCGGGAAGAAGACGTCGGTGTCATTGGCTGGTGTATAGCTAGACGTTGGTGGGCACGTACGTGCATGGGCTGGAAAAGCGTATGCTTCATCGGCGAAGCCAGACGGCGGCCGGGCAAGCAGCTCACGTCGTAGAATTTCATCCCTTACGATTGCACGAATGTCGCACAGGAGACTTGGGGATGGAGATTCTTTGACGCTGGCCATAGTAGTGACATTTGCCAGTCGTCCAAAACTTCTGTGTAATGCGGCGGGTCTTGAGGGCCTCAAATGTCCGGCAGTGTCTTATAACGTCGGCGACCGAACTCAAGTTGTCTTTGCCAATGAGGACGTGGTAGACGTCTTCCGCAATACCCTTGAGCAGATGACCTACCTTGTCTTCCTCGGTCATCCGACTGTCGACGCTATTTCATAAATTTAGTACTGCCTCGATGTACGTGGTGCAAGTCTCCCCTGCTGTCTGAGCTCTCTGAGCAAATGTCTACTCAGCCTGCGTCCTCTTTGCCGTCAGATCGCCAAAACATTCTTTGATAGCTTCCACAAAGCCCTCCCAAGTGGTCAGAGAGTCTTCGTGCTTCTCGTACCACATCAAGGCGGTCTGCGTCACAAGGAATACTACATTCCCTTGTTTCGCCACCGAATCCAAGCGGTTGAAGCAGCTCACACGTTAAAAGTGAGTGAGCCACTCATCAACATCTTCCCCTGCTTGACTTGCAAAAAAACGAGGCGCTCGAAGCGGTAGCGTCGCATTTGAGGCAGTGGGTGGTACACCACCAGAAGGGACAGAATGCTCTGCGTTGATGTTCGAGGCTGCTCAGTTGTCTGCTGCATTCTCAGAGGAATGGGAGAAAGACCAGCGAGGTGACGGCTCTGGCGAGGCTCCAGCGGTTCAGGACGCGTCGTGAAGGTATTCGACCCAGCACCTCCACCAAGTTGTTACGACGGGGGTTTGACGTCGGAGCCCTGCACAGGTATAGGAGGCAGAGAAAGCTGGTGAACGGCTGCGAGTCCGGCACGGGCACGAGAGTCTCCTCGTCTTTCTCAACTTCCGCTTCCCTTTCGTCTTCTATGTGTTTTCCTCTCTTCAGGATGGCTACAATCTATGCAGCGAGGCGTTGCACTTGGGAATTCCTGATCTATTCTACAATTTCTACACAGTGCATATCTCGCACAAGACGTTGTTGGAAGCGAGTCTAAACCCTCTCACATGCAGTCTTTTTGAAACGCAGAAATTGAAAAAGCTTGTGAAGCTTGCTCCAAGAAGACATCCTTCTACGAAATGCGTCCATATTTCTCTGATTCTAACAATTCCGTCACCTTTTTGCGATGATCCCGGTCCCCGCTGTCGCTGTTCAGTGGAGGCGAAAAGCAAGATACCCGCATTCTATGCGTTGTCAATGTATGTTAAAAAACACCAGGTGGTGATATTTCTTGAACCCTACACTGCGGCGTCTCTCATGGCCTAAGTCACTTTAGGGCGTTAAAACTCAGCAGCAAAGCGGTTTTTTGGAATGCATTCATGTAAAGCTACAACAGACTTAAAGTTGCCTGCAGTTTTATAGCAGGAAGGAGCGTAAGGCGAATTTGAAGAGGCGGTTACGTGGCCTGAAATTCGTGGCGGCCCATTGCAAAAGTATCGTAAATATGTAAGTTGGCAGTAGTCACTTGCAAATCGAAGTAACAAAAATCGCACCAATAATTACAGTGGGTCTCGTTATTGAGAACGGATGTAAGCACGAAATAAACTGCACAAAAACCTCAATGTAGTTCGATGAAATAGAATCGCACAGGGAGTTTTTGTAATACGCTTAGATCAGTATAAGACCGGAGCCAGGCTCCAGCTCAGTACATTCAGATGACTCTAAAATCGACAATAGAATTAAGCTCACTAGTGCGCCATTCAGAGGCCTTCGCAAATGTTAGCAGCGCAGAAATGTAGGACGGTTGTATAGTGCAGGTCATCAGCGGCCAGGTGCTCGAAAATGTTCCGGAGCCCTGTTATATTTCGCCTCCTCCTTTCCATTTCACATTCTTCTTTCTTCCCTTCTGTCAAGGTGATGTAGGTGCGTGCAACCATAAGCGATACAATTGCGTACTGCGCGTTTTCTATTTTTCTTTTCAAGCAACGTTCTAGCAAGTATCGACGGATTCAGCTATTGGACACGAATCACCATAAATACAGCGACAAAAACAAAACAAAAGATGGTAGCTAAGCTTCTGAAGCCTCATCGCAATAAGCTAGCCTTTCTGCCACCGGTGGCTCAAATGCGCTTGAGATTGAAGATTTTGTAATTGGTATAATATCACAAGAATGGATTTCCTAGTATGTTTCTGCATATCGGTTGAGTCAGGTTTATTTTCAGGCTCTCCCTCAGCAACAGTTTGCGCACAATGTCTGTGAGGTAACAGCACTTTATGCTTTTTAACTCAGGTTTGCCACAAGCCATGACTGTTCCCGTGCTTCAGAAGAAACCGGAATGAAAATATGCAGACATTTTCCACTGCATGCCTCATTGTCGTTTACTAAACATTACCTTCCAAAGAACAATGCAAGTATCTGCAATAGAACTGCAGCACGAGGCAGTGATAGAAGCTCTGATTGATAAAAGAAGATTTGTCAACAGAGTTTCTTTCTTACAGGCAACTTGGCTTTAACCAGAAACCATTGGAAATGCTCTATGTTCTGCTCTATGTTCACTGCTCACGACTGCCACGAAGTTGTTAGACAAGCATGGCTTTCCAAAGCCACAACGTTCATTGCCTGTTTTCACAACCTTCACCGAAAGCCACAGGTGCAGCCTGCGGCGAAGCGGCTGAGAAAAGAATACGCAAAGCGCGTGGCAGGAAACCGCCTGACACGAAGCAGCAAACTGTAATATATCATGGCATTTTTTTTTCGCCTTTATTTTCTTTATTTGTGCTAAAAAAACTATACACGAACAGTTAGTTGGACGCATAGCCTTTACGGCTAGTAATGGTCAAAATGAAAAACAAGTACAATGTTACTGCAGACCTTGTAAAGAAAAACTCTAAATTAACACACATAATCAGTTTTATTTGACAGTCACGTGAAAATTAGATAGTGTTTTAACGATTTCGAAAAGTTATTTTTTTCCTTAACTTCATTTGGGGGGGGGGGGGGACTTCATTCCACACATGGGCTCCACTATATTCTAGGAGTCCCCGGCCGTACATATTATAAAAAGGTGGTAAATTAAATAGGTTGTTAGTTGCAGCTCCTGTTTGTTTCATTCGTAATCTAAATAAGCTAAGCGGCAGGGGGTTGTTAGATTTTATTACAGTGTTTACTATTTCAGCTATCTTCAGTTTATATGCCATTGATAGCGGTAAGATGCGAAGCTGGTGAAAAAGTGACCTACTGGTGTATGCACCATTTGAATAAGTTATCATAAGAATAGCTCGTTTTTGAAGGCGAGAAACAGGATCTAGGTATGTTTTATATGTACCATCCCATGTTTCCAGACAATAGGACAACTGACTGTGCACAAAGGCGAAATACAGGATGCGTAAAATTGGAAGACCAAAGCAGTCCCTGGCTCTTAGTAAAACATGACAACCATAAGCTAATTTGGAGCAAATGTTATTAATTTGTTTTTTTCCAGTGCATATCTGACGAGAACAGGACACCAAGGTACTTGTATTGGGATACCCTCAGCAGATTCATGTTGTCGATAGTTAGAGATATGTGTTCGTAGTTCATGTTCTTTCTGCGCGAGTGAAATACGGTGTACTTTATTTTCTCAGTATTAAGGTTTAGCCGATTACTTTTAAACCACTGAGAAACTCGATTAAGCTCTTCATTAATGATGCATTTAAGTACCCCTAGATTTTCTGCTGTAAAAAGTAATGCGGTCTCATCGGCATATATTAGAGCTTTTGAATTACACTCTCAGCCCACAGCTATCGGGCAGTGAGCACACGTAGCTCATACAAAGATGCCCCTGTTTCTGTAAAAAATGCTCGCCATATTCCGAGCGATAACAGAAAGCGTTTGCATCTAGTCACTAACAACAATAGTTTATTGAGAAATTTCAGTCATATATACATGTTCAGGCCAGCCAATACCATTGTAGACTTGAGCGGTAATGCCTGGCATTTAGCAAACCTGGCACAGTGCAGTAATACACTATTTCTACCATCTCAACGAAGAGTGTTTGTATGAAAGCATAGCAATTTGAGAAGACAGACTAATTACGGTAATACAAGTCGGCATTTACCAGGCTAACATACCACAGCGGGACGCGTGCGGACACAAACACAGACAATGCACGCAACCCAAAAGAGTTTCTTAGCAGCTTTTTAAGCTTATGCTTAGTTTTTTTTTTTGCGCCGTAGGTGCAGGGGATAGAAAGTTGGAGTAAGAACGCAATGATCACGTGTTCTAGTGCCATACCTTGCGGAACACCGGGGCCTCCAAAATCGTAGTAAGAACTGATATATCCCTTCGCAACTATAAAATCAAGCAACACTAATATATGCGTTTTTTACGCATTTATGCTCAATAAATAAAAAAGCAAACTTCTTTCATATATGCCTTGTGTTAATCATTCTAACGGTGTATTATAAATGGCTTAGTGCTATGTTTGTTTTTTGTGCTTTCAATGATTTTAATAGACTAATGCATAGAGGAATTCCTCAAAGATGAATATAAATGGCATAAGTGAGTAATGCCCATTAGCATCTACCTTTGCTTGAAACATTAGCTGCATTTAGTTGAATTTTCGTAGGCGCTAATGAGTCATTGCTCTCCTATTAAAGTATTATATTAACCCACATAATCTGGCTCTTTAACAAGGACTGCGGAGAATCGCTAGTATGGCTGAACTAGGCTCAAAGAAGTTCCCCTAGCTCAGCCTTCGAGGATGTAACAGCTATAGTATCGGATGCATAAGAGGAGGGTAGAATGTTAGCCATATTTGGTAGGAGATAGAAAAACGTATTTGTTTAGCAGTGCTTGATATTTAGTGAAGCACTCATTGCCTGCTGGAACTGACAGTTCGGGTTCAAAAGATCTTGAAACCTCGCTGTCTCCTTCCTATTTCCGTCTCTCTGTGTTTTAATGAGTTCAAGTCTGTAAAATCGCTTAAGCAAAAGAAAGGAGGTGCTTTACTAAATGTACATAATTCATTATTGCTTCAATTTTGTATAGAACTGACCTTGAAGCACCAGAGAGGAAGCGTTATCGTGTGCTGTTGTGAGCGCGATCTCTTATTCGATATCGCGAGCTATGACAATGCCAGCTTAGCCTTGTGCTAATCATTGAGAATAGATAACTGACATACTTACCGTAGCTGGTAACCTCTTTGTCACTGGCTTAAGTTGCCCTTCTTAAGAAATTAAAGTCAGGGAAGAACTAAATGAAAATTTGGAAGTGAGCGCTACTCCTACAAATTTATAGTTGAGCAGGGAAGTGAGAAGTGAGTGTTTTGTCTATCTCAATCGTAGTTAGTCCTGTAAGGTCGCAAACTTCAAGGTGTAAGATGGGCGTCATTTTGGATGATTGCTTCCAGTGGGAAGGTTTTTGGATAGGGATTAATTTCTGGTCCATTGCCCCATGTCTTAAAGATGATGGAGCATTTTTCGAAAAGCAGAAATTGTAATTTTTCTTTTAAGAGCACGAATATGACTGCTTTTGCTAAACGTAACAGGTTCCTTGACGTGCTGCACTTTAGTATTGTGGACCCTTTAACGTTAAAATAAAGGTAATAATGTCATGAATATTGGGACAAAGGCTCATCTTACCTCGTTGATTTATAGCTGGATGTGTAGCTGATATCACGTAGTATAAAGCTTAGAAACTAACCATTAAGGTTTGTGACTTTTGCGAAGACGGTGCGTGCACTGCTTCTGTTATGTATGCCCTGCTCATTTCTTTCGAAAAGGCTGCCCCTATGGCAAAGCATTTTTGTTCGCCAGGAAGGCAGTCCACGCGATCAGGCAACGTGACGGTGACACGAAAAAGGTTGCTTAAAGCTGTCTCTACTCTTTTATGTATTTGTGGCACAATGAGGATACGTACGTGGATGGAGCAAGGTTTATTAGCAGAAGGGTTAACAGAAGGGTATCCTTCGCTATAATTACAAATCATTGTCTGCATTAGTTGGTTATGAATCTGCCGTAATTTATATTGCTTGTGAGAGTGCTTAAATACGAGCAGAACAGAAAACTCTGGGTTGCTAAGACAATGAACAGCGATATAGGCATTGTAATGAATGCTGAAACAAATGATGATCTTCACATGTAGGTAGCGTGCTAAAATATCTGTATAAGAGAAATCAGGCTGCTTGATATGGCGCAAGGAAAACAGCAGATGTGTACTCTGACTACGTAGTTGACCGTGGCCCGGGAAGAATTGAGTATAAAGCCATACTCGCGCTTTTCGCAAGGAATGTCATACTGTTGACGAGCGTGTATGCTAGCAATATTGTTCGCCAGCAGCCTTCATGCCGCCATTAGTGAATAAATTTACTAAAGACAGCCTTGCGCTGGGGGGATATAGCGGTCAAATGAGCCTTCAGATGATAGGAGCTGGAATAGTTTTTGACTTAGGCATTTTACCTACATACACCGTTACGTATCAATTATTTTTACCATCATTCCACCTCGATTTTTTGGGCGTGCCACTTTAATAAAAGTGACTGCTTTCGGTTTAAAGTTGTATTCTACGCGCCGCCCCGTATCATGCAGCAGTCGAGCCTCTGATATACATGAAAAGAAAAGAAAAATCTGCAATCATGCTGGTATCGCATAGGAAAAAAAAATCCTAAACTTTTTGCTGCTGTTTGCGTTGGCAAGTTTGTCGTTCTACTTCTTTCGAGCGTTGCTGACCTGCAAGCGAAATTTATAATGGACATTTCCGTCCGACAGAGAACCGTAGTCGGCTGATTTATGACGGGCTCATAGGAAAGGTTAGTGTCACGAGCATACATCATTAAAGTGTTCGCTTTTCTTTTACATCAGAAATAGCAGACCTGTCACTATCGGCACAAAAATATGAGCAGGAATCGCAACATCCGGCGAAGGCGATAAAGCTTGCCTGTCGTTCCTGGGTTAGAATATAACATTACGTGTTGACCACGAAAACAAAATGGCCTGCTGATAAGGATTTACTAATGCGTATTCGGAAAGTTTAGCTCGGCAAAAAAAAGTGATATAAGCGCGTTCTATGAAACATGCAATCAACGAACTTGGTTTGCATCCGTTTTCAAATCACAATAGTATGGATAGAAATCGTGGCTCACCCCTGCCATCATTGGTCTATGCACCCTTTGCAAAGTTGCAACATGGCGCGTTTGATCCTTGTGTAGCTTACGGAGTGCATGTGTGCTTGCCACGGCAAAGCTCTGGAATTTGACAGTGCAGGACGTTAGCGACTACTTTGGCGAGAGCTTGTTCCCTTAAGATGTGTAGGTGCACATGTTTCTCAAACAACAATTTTTCCTGTTTTTTCGTAACGCCAGGATCATTACAGCGAAACGTTATGCCCTCCTCTCTCTTATCGACTCCTCTAAAGCCCGGTAATAGCGCTAACTGAAACGTGGCAAACCGATTATTCACCTGAGGATGACAACCATTCATGTGAATTATGTTTTACTTTTTTTCGGTGAGACAAAAACATCAAAAGCAGAAGTGGTGAGATTATTGCGATTAAGCAACAATTGATATCTGTGCAAATAGTTACATCTGCTTTTCTCGAGTGTGCATTCGCCTCCTTAAAGGCATCATCATCATCATCATCATCATCAGCCTGATTATACCCACTGCAGGGCGAAGGCCTCTCCCATATTTCTCCACTTAACCCGGTTCTGTGCTAGCTGCATCCACTTGACCCCTGCGAACTTCTTAATCTCATCCGCCCACCTAACTTTCTGCCGCCCCCTGCTACGCTTTCCTTCCCTTGGAATCCAGTTTGTTACCCTCAGCGACCATCGGTTATCCTCTCTTCGCACTACATGTCCTGCCCATGTCCATTTCTTCTTCTTAATGTCTCCTTAAAGTGCACTACTGCAAATATCTTTACCGATGTGTTGCATCGCCCACTCGACCTATATGATGACTTTGCCGATGAATTTTTCACTTACTGACCGATGTTTGTGCGTGTTTGGCAAAGTCTGTCCAAATTTTTTTGGCGACTTATTGCCCAGGTATCAGTTGGGAAGCATTTACTTTTACGAATGCGCATGCTTTCTTACAGACGTTTCTAGTTTTTCCCAAACTCAAGTCGTTACAAAGCCCAATCGAGCCGCAGGTACTACTGCCAAACATTTTCGACTTTATTCTACCCAGTAATCCCGATGCTTTTTCTAATAGGTTCCACTTAAGTGGTATTTCTGACCATGACATCCCTGGCGCTACCAAATGCAGTATTATCGAAACAAAAACTTTCACTAAGCTGAGCAGGTGGTATAACAGAGCTTATTTTAACCTGCTGAATCTCTAATTAACCTATTTTTCTGGCTGTTTCTCGGCTGAATGTTCACTCCGTTCACTGAATAGAACTGGACATTGTTTAAAGCTGCCCTGATTAACCTAATTATAAAATACATACCGGTTATCAAAATGTAATGACTTTGTGAGCACCAACAAACACCATTAGCACCTGTAACAAGGGAAATACCTTTATACCAAGGAAAGTCCCCTTCCATGCTGTGGTATTGTGCTTCATTTGCGCAATACCGAGGAAGCTCTCGCTTCCAAATTATTGCAAAATTTTGCGCACCGTCCTCACCATGTGCTTTTATCTACCTCGGCATCCATTAATGAGAGACTCTGTGAGAAGCTCTACACGAAAGAACACTGTCTAACACCACCTTTCCGCACACCAACACTATGGTTGCTTTCAGTTCAGACAGTCTGAGTGCTTTGTAGAGCAGCCAACACCGCTAGCGAGAAAAGTGGAAGGCTGACTCTCCGTTCCTACGAAGCAGTTCTTATATTATATCTGTGCTGCACCCTCTGACATTATTGTGCATACCTGCTAGTTGTTAGGCATCAAGCGGTAACATTTTGTTGAGTGAGAGTTCACGCGTGCAGTCGTGGAACAAGCAAACATTCGTATTGATCTGCAATTTTGGCTACTTTATGCTTGAAGCTATGTACCTGACTTGCAAAGGCGAGTTAGTGAAAAGTTTTCCCATTGTTGCAAGCCTTATCTTAAAATAGTAGCCGTCCGCGTTGTTTTGTTGCAGCCAGATGCGTTCTGTGGTTGCTGCTCATTGGTATTTTGGTGGACTAGGCAATGGTTCTTCACGTAATGTACAGTACTGCGTGGCCTTTGTAACAACTGACGTCGAAGTTGGACTGAGCTTGTGTATTTTACAGTAATATATAAAGCTGCAAGTCTCCTTTGTTCAGTCCATTCAAAATGTTGAAATGGTTAAAAAGGCACATCAAACTGCTGTAGCCGTTCCTGTCTGGTCTTCGTTGACCTGGTGGGTTTTGGCCATCCTAGCGGTCATTTACAACACTGAAACGAACAGCTCAAAACACCGTATTTAAGACCTCACGCCACATTCATGATGCGATCTTTCGTAAGCCTGCTACAAGCAAACGTACCACCTGCACTTTTATCACATCTAGCTAGAATCCATTACGAAGTCTTAGGACACCTATGATGACTGCCCCCGATAGAGTCTTTCATTGTTGGCATACGTTGCCTAAAAGTTGTTCTCTTGTCATGATGGATTTGATACAAGACTGCTTCTCTCGTACACCATCGTTCACAAATTAACTAGACTGCAAGGTTTGTTTCACATTAAATAATAAAGCCCTTAAAAGGGTCTCTTATAATACGAAAGTTTGTTTGTTTGTGGTGTTTAATGTCCCAAAGCGACTCCGGCTATGGGAGACGCTGTAGTGGAGGACTCCAGAAAGTTTTGACCACCTAGGGTTCTTTAATGTGCACTGAAATCGCACAGCCCACCGGCGCCTTTCTTTTCGCCTCCACCAAAAAGCGGCCGCTGAGGCCGGGATTCGATCCCGCGTCCTTGAGAACAGTAGCCGAGCGCCGCAACAACTGCGCCACCCTGGCGGGGTAGAATACGAATGTATGCTTTCGATTTGGCAGAGTTGGTACGCTGGTTCCTACTTCCGTGAGGTGTATGGGCAGAATTATGTGCGAGAAAATATGCAAGATTCCTTGCCTCCTCTCCTTGCCAACCCGCCAATCATGTATTTTCCGCTTAGGGCCTTTAGGTTCCAAATGTAGCAATATTAAATAAATAAAGAGCAGTCACTGGCAAGAGTTTCAATTCTTCAGGCCATACTAAAAAGGAAGGCTTTTTATGCTCATGCATAAGGGTTAGAAGCGCTAAATAATGCCTACAATAGCGGTGTTAAGGGAGAAAACGGTCCCTTTGTTTGAATCTACACCACAAATAATGCACAAGGCATCTTAGGAAATCGCATTTTCCGGTTAGGTTCTTTGCATGCACTATAGACGACTAACAAAGAACGTGGACCTTAACCACTATATTCTTTCACCCGTGTTGAAATAATTTCCAGAGCCATGGAGCGAAGTGAACACAGCACCCTTGTCCATTGTACTTTCCTCCATATACAGTCTTTGTCAAAAGTGTAGAGCATAGAGGGTCTGCTTCTGAGCCACTTCCTGTGGCTTGTAATGTATTGCCAATTTTCGAATCGCTTGACGGTAAGATTTTGTCCTACCCTCTCCAATACGAAGCACCTCCATTAATGCTAAACCAGTGTCACTACACGGATCAGAAGCAGACCCCATGAGCTCTACAATTATGACAAAGGCTGTGTGTACGCGCGAGCTCCAAGACGCATGTGGTAGATAAGATGACTTAGGAAGTGAAGACTTTGCGAAGACCTTCAAAGGAGAGGAAGGGCAAGCGATGTCCCCACGGCGCCTATACTGCCGCTCCTTTCTAGGTCTTCGTAAAGTTGGCTCCCGCAGTCCTCATAATGCCCCATCATAAACTCATAAGGAGTCATAAACTCCGTCAGATATTTTTATTTCTCAGCGGCAATGATTACATATAGGTAACCTAAGGCAACAAAAGATACTGCGTGGAATCTAGACGAGAACAGTGACTTCTTTGCATTTCAAGGTCGTTGCTGATGAGGGGACAAACATTCGGTTCATATTGCGACCTGTCGATCGGTAGTCTTGTTGGCAGAGATAAAAATGGCAACATTAAAAGCTTGAGAACAGCATCCAAATATTTTTAGCACAGTATCAGAAGAGAGTGCCGCATCAAAATTATATCGTATTTTATATACATTTGTGAACATGTTTCCTAAACAATAAACTAATGTACACGACAATGTTGCTCACTTAGCTGTTTTACTTCTGTTATAATTTACTAGAATATTTCATGATTAAAAGGACGACATATTGGCCAATAAGATCTCTAAATTTTATCAAAGATAAGCGCTTCAGCTTTTGTTGCCTCCCGTAAATAATAAGTTGCAGCCGTAAAAATTAACAAGTCGTTAAGTGCGAAATATGGAATTCCCTCCACGCTGTACTTAAGGGCCACAGAAAGAGGGCTCCTCGATGTTACACATACTGATGGATCACGACAGTTGTTTATGCCTGGACGTTCATATCTCTGCAGTAAAATTCAGTGATAAAACACAAAGTTTTGCGTATCAGAGCATTTTTCTAGCCATCCTCGTTACTCGAGTGTTTTGTGACAGAAAAAAGACCTGTATGCTTTATTTTGTGTTTCTAACAGTATACAGGCGTATTATGTACCACAAGCTCATGCAGTCGCGGGTATAGAAGAGAGATGGCATGCTTGCCGCAGCTGCGAACGGCATTCCATATGTGTTATCATTACTAGGATCTCTCTGGCTCTTTGGGAGTTTCAGTAGAGTCTCCAATCACTCCAAAATAATTCCACACAGCAGGTGGCAGAATAAGAGAAAAAAGTGGGAAGTGGAAGTAGGGAAGAGGGAGGTCTTCGCAGCTTAGTGTTTTCTGCGAACTTTGCCGCACCTGTGTCAGAAATGATCAAAACTGTGCTGAATGCGTGGAGGGAGGTCTCCGACTGCTACGTCTGCAGGCGTGGTTGTACCAGGCGACTTCAATCATTTATTTGCATATATTGTGCGTTTTATAACGTAACGGCTTAGTATATATACTACAGTTTCACATTGAATAATGTCATGGAGAAACTGACTTTTCTCTTTTCCTTCGTCCATATTTTTTAGATGTGCGAGCCACTTCACCTCTTTTTTTTACCCCACATCATATTTACACGCAGTGAAAGCTTCAAGGGCCAGAACTAGAGCTCAACAGACACCACAAACGCAGAAGAAGGGGAAAGAGTAAATATTACAAATAAAAAGCGTAGCTGAAAACACAAAGAGTAACTGAAGAACACTCATTACTGTTCTTGTATGATTAACTTGGTAACTGCTCAACGATGGAAGGGTTCTCTATGAAGCCTAAAGATTAGAAATGAATACGGGCCCTCTATTGAGTTTGCTTACGTGCTGCTATAGCCCTACATATTTGCAACAATGATTCGTAATATATGCTCACCAGTTTATTTGCGTTAGTAATAGTTGAAAGCCTAATGCCTATCAACGGTGCCTTGCAAGCGGTTACTTACTGTAACCAGAGCTTAAAACAGCCTTTGCATAGCTTTCCTCATAACTGTAAGCCTGGGAGAGCATTTTCTTTCGTAACAACAGAAATTAACGTTGCAAAAACCCGCCGTGATAACCACAGGAAACAAAACAAAAATGAGGAAAGAACCGTTAGCAATGGGGCGACCAGAACTTGAAACGTGGCAGAACTTTGAGGGCATGAAAAATATGTGGAGCCGTAATTTCGCCTTCCATTTCCTCTGAAGCACTGACTCACATCCGGCACTGCTCGCGGCCGGTGCCTGCAATATATTGCATGTAGAGCTTCTACCGGAAATGGTTTTCCCTTAAAAAGGAGTTCACAGCCAACTCACTGCACTCCTCCGCACTGCATCTTTTATTTGAGATAGTACAGAGATCTCTTCGTTAGTTGTCGCTATGCCTGTCGTGCTTTACAGCATTCCGGTCAGCCCGCCCTGCTGCTTTGTTCGCTCACTCGCCAAGCTCATTGGCGTTGAGCTTCAGTTGAAGAAATTAGATCTCACCAAGAAGGAGCACCTCACGCCAGAGTTCCTAAAGGTTTGCGTGCATAAGTCAAATCTCTCTTTTTTTTTCTGAACCCAAATGGAAACCACTAGGCTGTCTTGAGCTAAATGTGATTTGCTGAGAGTTGCTTTTCAACGCTAGAACGTTGACAGACCAGAAATTTTTCCCTATACTTCAAGCGCCTGTATCTATAGATGTTTTGGTAGGTCGATAGGGAATTTTCATTTTGTCAGGTTCAGGTGCAATCTACGGGTGATCGTTTTCTTTTCCTCTTTAGAAACCTACCAGAAGGTCGATCGGCCTAGAAGCGCAATGTGTTCTGCAATAACATTTGGATCATCTTTACTTGCGCTGCTAATGTTTCAAGGATAAGATAAAAAAGAAAGGAAAAGCTGTTGCGCTAATAACAGAACGTTGTTTTTAAGCAATGGGGCTGCATCATCCAGTACCATAAAGAAGGTGCAGTTTGAAGTTAGGCGCAGAGACACCAGCCAATGCACTCTTTTTTGTATGTGGCACCTGAAATTACATGTACGTTTATAACCTGCTTTTGTCACTTCGGTATAGCCTTATGACATCATACTTCGCTCACTGCTTTCAGGTGATCGCTTTCTCGCTGATCTCATGTGAATCGGCGCACAATGTCTGTGAAGATGCGGTTTGCACATGGAGTAATAATTGTGCTGCAACAATAACTGATATACCGCGTTTCCATGCTCCATTGGACGAAATTTGAGATAAACATTGATTGTAAAGCTTTCTATGTTTAGAAAATTATTGCAAAAACGTAAGAATAGAACGAGAAACGCGTATAAATGAGGTAAGTCGAGCGTTCTTTCAGGGGATCTCGCACTTTTGGAAAACCAGACTAAATGGAAACGCCGATACGCTTTGCCGTTTTTGCTGAAAGTAACCAATCTGCGGGATGTGCTTGCTTGTCATATGGGGGGTGGAACATTCAAGGCACTTCTGAAGGTGTATCATTGCACGGCAAGTGCGAAGATTGTCTTCGCTGAAAAGGGCTCTTAAATCTCTTTGGAAGTCTTAGTGGTCTTACGATTGAGAAGCATGATATGCAACCCGGTTATTTTGGTTTAGGCTTGACCAACGTTAATTCTCTCTAATAAATACCATCACCTACGTACTGCGCAAGATTGAAGTTTAGAAAAGAGTACAGCTTTCATCTAGAGCAGTTTGTTAGAAGGAATGAATCTCCAACAACATTTATTTCAAAGAACATAGCTCGCTAGAGGTAAAGGCCGGCTCTTAAAACTTTCTCATTCACTGCTCTGACTGCAGCACAGAGAAAAACAGCCAGCACTTGTAGGATTTAGGCTCGTGGATGAGGTGAACCAACACAAAATTGAGTTCTGTTGGCAAAATAAGAAGCGTGCCATAGTCGCTGATTCCTCCGTCGCATTACGCTGTCACCGATGGGAACTTTAGAAGGCTAATGTACTAAAGATGCTACGTCACTACTAAAGAATGTTCCGCCAAGGGCAAGGAGAATTAGCATGTGAATTCGGATCTGAGTCGAGTCACGAGGTGTCCCGTTGGCACATTACTGTTACCGATGGTCATGCTTTCGTTCACGGACCTTTGTCCATCCGGCGGTAGGTGTTGCACGGAAAGGTACAACCTTTCAGAATAGGTAGCGAAGAACTGGAAGTATTAGGCCAATATATATACTTAGGACACGTAGTAATCACAGATGCAGACCATACAAGGAAAATAAATAGGAGATTAAGATTGGGATGGAGCGCATTTGGAAAGTATTCGCAGATTATGACTAGCAGGTTATCGGTATATTTCAAGTGGAAAGTATAAACAGTTACATCTTACCTGCACTCATCTATGGCGCTGAAATATGCAGGCTAACGAAATAGGTTCGTGTTAAGTTGAGGATAACGCGGAGGGGTATGGAACGAAAAATGGCAGGAGTAACGTTAACAGACAGGAAGTGCGCAGAGAGGGTCAGAGAAATTACTCGAGTTAGTGACATTTTCGTGAAAATCAAGAAAGAAAAATGGGCACGGACAGGGCATGTAGTCCGTACAGAGCGCAACCAATGATCGCTTAAGGTAACAAATTTTATTCCAAGGGAAAAAAAGCGTAGCAGGTGGTGGCAGAACGTTAGGTGGGCGGATGAGGTTAGGAACTTCGCAGGGGTTAAGTGGATGCAGCAAGCACAGCACCGGGATAATTGGAGGAATATGGCAAAGGCGCTCGCCCTGCAGTGGGTATAGTTCGGCTGGTGATGATGATGACGACGACGACGACGACGACGACGATGATGATGATGATGATGATGATGATGATGATGATGATGATGATGATGATGATGATAAAGTTAGGAGCTTCATTCTCAGCCGGGAAAGAGCGCGGTACACCGGCTTTATAAAACTCTTGGTATAACCTCCATCGTGGAATTCAGTTACGGTAAATGCTTTTGGTTTCATTCATCAAAAATATTGCTCTTTGTTCAATGTGTGGTTTTTAGACTTTATGCGCCTTAGCACTAGCTTTGGGCATTTGTAGGATAGGATGTTTTCAGGTAAATATACAGTTAAAAACATTATTTTGTGTTCTTGCTACAGCCTAGTGTTTTCCCGTTTTCAAAGAGTCTTTTTGTAGTTGAATATTTTTAAAGCAACATCTTCACTTCACGATTAAATCTGCGAATGCCAGTTGATTTCTGACATCTCGGACTTGGCGGGTTTAAAATAAATAGGCAGCTATTGCGTTTTGATCTTTCACTACCGCGAAAGGATCAGCGTCGCGTGACACTGCAAGAAAGCATTGCCCAATCACCGCAGCCGATCGAGCAGCTTTTCTAACTGCTCCTTTCTCACATTGAGCATTGCGTGTCGTTGCGTACAGAACAATCTGGTGTCGCCTTACGGTCTTAGGATGCCGGCCTGGTCCCGTAGAAACTCTAAGTGTGCCCCGCCGTAAAGTGGTTCTCCAATGTATTCCCAAGGCTAGGTTTATACTGCTCTATATTTAAAAATTGCGTAGTTCTCCTGGCCGCAATCCCGGATTTTGCTGGTGGCGGTTCGTCACCTGCTATTTCCCTCTCCCTATCTCGCTCCGTGAGATTGAGGCACGAAGGAGACGGTGGCGTCGGCGCGAGCCCAGCTGGGGCTGCGCCGTGTCACGCGTCTTAGCCAACGAGAACGTGGATCGGCCTAACAGCTGCTGCGAATGACAGAGTGGCGCGTATCACATTTGAGGCATTCACCGTGCAATGCTGTACAAGCTCGCGTTACTCCGGACTGAGTAGAAAAGTATCGCTCCCAAACCCTCAAAATTAAAACTCTGCGCTAGGTCCTCTTGCCGCTCGGTGATAAGAAACCACGGTGTAACAAACACTGGAGATGATGCGAAAAGAGCTCAGGATGCGGCGGCGCCGCTTTTTGGATGAGCCCAGGCCTTCTTGTACTGCGGCGTAATTAGTGCTACGCATCTATTTCGGTTTTGATTAACTTTGCAAATCGGATGTTATTTTTTTCATCATTAGGTACTTCAAATGACGCCAGTAATTTACTTTTGCAGCTCAATCCATTTCACAAGGTGCCGACGCTGGACGATGCGGGATTTGTCGTGTATGAGAGGTAAGCTAGCGAGCTAATTATGTGCTGCGGTTCAAAAAATATTTCACACCAATATAGAAGTTTGCTGGAGGTAGAGTACAGCAGGAAGCTAAAGTCAGTGTGGCCAAGGAGAAAGTACGGGATTCTATTTGTTAGTTCTGCTCTTGAGCTGAATTAGTGCTGCAATCAGTGTACCGATGAAATATAACTAACAAGACACAAAGCAGAAGAAATACAATAAGTCGACAGAAGGACCACAGCCCATAACTGACTACAATAGTAACTCACTCCAGAAGCAGATATAGGAAAAATAGACTCTTTTCTCCTTTTCTTCGCTTCGCTGACTTGGCTTTATTGAGTTTTGAATCCTAAGAAGATTCCGAGCTTCCTTCAAGTTCTTCAGCAGTGGCTTAGTATATGATATAAGATATAAATGCGTCGGCTTCACATCGTTTGGTAGATGGTATAACATTAAATTGCGCTGGCTTCACAAGGCTTGCGCGTATTGAAGGAAGTAAAACTGTATTTGCGACATTGTAGAAAGCAAAGAGGGAAAAGAGTTGTAAAAGGACCATTAAAATGAGCATAAGGCATGCGTTGAGCATGCTTGATATCTGACCTACAAATGCATCGACACAAAGTGGAGCCCCTAACATAGGGTACCAAGGAAAACACCAAAACAGCACCAATGCCCTCTATTGTGAACTGCTACTTACGCTTTATGAACTTTTAAAACAGGAGGTCATCAATGCTTTCGCTAAGAATTGGACCTTTTTTTCTTCTATGAAATGTTCGTTACTTACCATGAGTACTAGCAGTAGTAGCAGACGATTCTATTAAGGTACACCACTTAGACGCCCGTTGCATCAATCGCTTGCTAGACGAGTATTCGCTATTCTTCCCTCTCCTCATCATCAAGCCAATCTAGCCATCTCCTACAGCATGAGAAGTGGCGGGTAAGAAATCCAGTTGAAATGTAACCAGGCAAAAAAATAGGTAGGGGCCTGAAAGGAAGGTAAGATGAAACTTGGCACATCTCGGCGGAATTGCTAAAGATACAGTAGCAGTGGATGGGTGGTGCGTTGACCTGTATCGGCCAAAGAATACGTCTCCTGCACAGAAAGAATACGATCTGGTTCGGGGTAGAGTTTGCAGTAACTTGGTATGAGTGCGATCACAGCTTGTATATAGCACACATTAAACGCACAGTTTCAACTAAGTAACGCAGTTTGTTCTTGAGGAGCTCACTCTTGCTCATAAACAATGAATGTCACTAAATGATAACGCAAATAACGGAAACCGCTCTCTCCACCAATCAAAGTATCGACCTTTCGGCGCGAAAGTTTCCTCGACTGGCTGAAGAGTGACTAAAGCATTGATCACTTTAATTCGCGGTAACGAACCCTTTTAGCTACAGAGGTAAGGTTTAATAAGAAACACGGAAAACTTGTTGGCTTAACTATTTTTACCCTAAAATTCTCTATGCGGCCGCAAAAATTGAAATGACCAGAATTGTACAAATAATAATTTTTGTTCTGCAAAAAAAAAAAAATGATTACAGCAGGTTATTGAAGTGTCCAGAGTGTTTTATTTACACCCTGGTAAATATCCGACAAAATTAAATACTGAGTGTTCCCTACAACCTCGCTTGCAGTCAGGATAGCGCTGTTAGTGGCAAATCTCTTGAGCAGGTATTGCATTCCGCAGCCAATAATACGGAAAGAAAGAAATCGAGATCCTGAACGAAGCGGCTCAAAAATATTTCATGTTCAAACCTTTGCTAGTCGGTTCATGACAGCTTCGAAACTACTGCCAAATATTCAGATTCAAGAGGCATGAGGATCTTGTTAGCATGAACGTGTTATATTCAAAATGAGCGAGGGTCAGGTAAAGAAAGAACAGGCGGCAGTTTACATCTTGACCTCGCACAAAAGGTTGAGGAAAAATTCGGTAGCTATTTTTATGTAAAGTTCCTGCAAATTTACAGTATCTATGGGCACTTCAAAATTTGCACCATTATGTGTTTGTTATTGCTCCGCAGCATCGCCATCGCCTACTACCTGCTGCGCAAATATGCTCCCAAGTCTGAGCTGTACCCAGAGGACATCAAGCACCGCACTGACATTGACCGAATTCTCGCAACTATCTCTTGTACCATATATCCCCACAAGTCTGCCTTCTTTGTGAGTAAAAAGTTGGTGCCCTTGGTCGGCTCATTGTCTGTATTAAAAAGACTAAAATATCAACAAAAAACATTTTCTGATCGTCTAATTTTTTACAAGCTTTCCGCGCAGAGCATTATAGCAAACATATTACTCTTGTGAAATTTAGGCGAATAACAACGTCTATAACCAAGATGCGAAAGCACACTGCACGAGTCTGTAAGGACGATACGTATCCAAACATGTTAGCTGTAGTATTACATAATTTTCTTCTTTGCCGGTTTGAGCAGCAACGTTACCAACAGTGATGGTACACTTTTAAATTTTTCAGCAGAATTTCTTTTCTGCAAGAGTGCAAAGAGCGAGGTTTTCGAATCAGCTCATGGTTCAAAATTTCGTCGCCAATCGGCCGAATCACAGTGTGAAATGTAACAGCTTAAACATAGGATTATAAATATAACCTCAAGCATAATGTAAAAAAGGTTTGCTCGTCTCTGTACGTTCATCTGCCAGTGTAGAGTATATGTTCCATCATAAGCGGGTCTCATCCACTAGCGCGTAAACAAGGTATTCTACAGATTACGCACCTGCATTGCATGTAGCTGAAATGGACATTTTTTGGTAATGCTCTTTGTGTCTCTTACACCTCACTTATGAACGTGAGGAAACCATTTATGCCGCGATTTGACCTATTGCTGCCAAAGAAAAAAAACTTATATTTTTTTCTTCGAGTCTAGAGTTTTCAGTCTTTATCTGCTGCGGGGAAAACGCCTTTACATTTGCGTCGAGAATGAGCGGCGAGGCTTTACAGTATCATAAAGAAATGCTCCTGCAAGTTGGCGCTTCCTGTGGCGCTGTTTAATAGCAAACCCAAATCACAGCGAAAGTGACTAACGAAGGGTGTAAACGCAGCAATGTTACAATGCGTTAATGTAACAAGAATTTGTGATCGCCGCTCACTGAAGCGTTTTTTTTTTTTGTGCAGCGCACCCGCGCCTTAGAGGGGACAAAGCCAAGCAAAGAGGAAGTGGCCGCATTCGAAGAGAATGTACTAAAGAACTTGGAGCATCTTATCGGTGATGGCAAGCACGCTGTCGGTGGCAAGCTAACTTTGGCTGACCTATACCTGCTAGCGAACATCGTCGCTGTATTCGAGGTAAGCCATGAGTGTAAGATAGACACTCCCAATCTAACTTTTGTGCTGTTTAGTTGCGCTTGCCTGCCGTCTGGAAGTAGCGACAAAGGTAACTGTTGAAATATCATGTTATTTTCGGGCTTCGCTCTATTCGAGAATCATCTTATAATGCTAGCCAGTAATACAAAGGCACCTTTAACATTCACTTTTGTCCTTTGTCACACACATCGCGTAGCAGGGTATAAAATGAACTTCCGGGAGCAAAACGTTTAAACAGACAACGGCTTTAGCTTTAGTGCCCGCATTACGGAAACAAACGTTCGGTATCCTATACTATGCTACTATAACCTGGTATATCTCGCCTTTTCGCTTTTAACTATCCTATTTATAGCCTTTGAGCAATGCTTTATAACGACATTGAGGCCAAGGTATGGCCATAAGAATTGCAAATTTCCCTACGATTTTTTTCACACAATGCGTACAGCACAAAGGCCGAAACCTGTTGGATACATTCACTTATCCCACAGTACAGCATGTAAGGATGCTTATTCCTTTGTGATGAGAAAGTTATTGCTAATATTTGAACAAGGTGGGCTGATTGGTCGTAAAGGAATCTCTGACACGTTATTGAAACTTCGCGCAAGCCAGAGCTATGGCCACTTTAAAATTACAGTATTCCCAATTCTGCCGTAATTTTGCCGGCACGATGCGTTTGTAGTGCAGACGCGTAGAAGTTTCCCACAGCATGTGCTTCATTCCTGAGGCCTTCAATAAACCAAAGATCAGCCATCCAACAATGTACACATAAGTCTTGTCCACGACATACTAGAACTAATTGCGCCAACTGCTGAGTCGCTCAGATTCGGTCATGAAAAGTTTTTTTATGGCAAACGTGCTAACTTAACTATTTTATAAATTTGTATATCTTTGCCATACACGAAGGTAAACAGCCACTAACGCCGGTGAAAGCACAGAGGATTGTGAGATTGGATTCCTTCGTATGTGTCTCATAAGACGCTGCTCAATCCACACAGGTGGTGGTTAGGGTACCTGCATGTTTAATTTGAAAACGGTCGAAACTTTGCAGCGTTTCCGTGGATAGAGGGAAAGGAGCAGGAAAGATTGCCGCAACAACTTCACCGGTAGTGTCATATCTATCGCAGACGAAAGTGGCGCTAACCATCGTCTCATGTCACGATATGTAGGCCTTCTGCCATCAATCTGAGATGGAGCTGGAAATCTAGCTGCGCATTTTTCTGCTGTGGAATGCAAGCAGATAAATCAAACTAGTCAGTATTTTCTCCTCAAATTCTAGACAAAGGAAAAAATATACACCTTCAACGATTCGCATTAGATCACGTTTTAGCCAAATAATACAAATTGTTTACAAAACAATACAAAACAGGTTGAGTCGCGAAACACTCGCTATACAATCTGTAGAAATTGTATGCGCAAGTTTCTGCGATGCGTAAGTGGTACCGACACATGGTTTTTCTGCCTCACGTTTTTTCTTATTCTGTATGAGTCGTTCCATGCCAGCGCTCCAGTACAGCCAGGTTTGCCTAGCCAACTTGGTAGCAACATTTACCTGCAGCTGTCTGCTTAAAACTTTTTACCTCTTCAAGCGTTTATCTGAATGATGAATGCACACCCCAACGAAAGCAAGACTAAGACAGAAAAGAGACAATTACTCATGTTGTTTCTGTTAATTGTGATTTTACTCTAGAGCACGTATCGGCTGCCTCAAAAAGCACAGTGTTGCAATGTTTCTACGCTCACATCATTAAATAGAGGAAAATATATTTAGCATGAAATGACTTTGGCTTCGATACTGTCCGCAGTAAGTTACCAGTTTCTTTAAAACGAAGCAATGTTGAAGGTAAAAGGAATATAAATTTCTGCCCGGAAATCAGCGTACAGATAAAAAAAAAGACTGAATAAACTCCCCGACTTGAATTCGAACAAAATCATCGCAAACGCATCAGCTTATATGACTGATACCTAAGCGCACTTGATTGTCTCTCACACATATCAGCGCCTCTGGTTGAACATTTGTTTCCAATAACCTCTTTTACAGTGGAAATGGGGCAAATCTGGAATGAGTTACACAGGCTAGGACACAGTGAATAATGCGGTGCGGTGCGTCGTACTGGTGGACATGGCGGCGCATTTATGGTGATAGTAGCGGGCGCAGAAGCATTAGTGAAAACTTATAGCAAAATATCCCAAACAATTGGAAGCTTAGTCTCAATCAAGGTCATCATCATCGCTATCGCTTCACGCCGGGTGCGATCCGCATGTACACTAGCGTAGTTGTTGGCAGCATTGCGACACTGTTGGACGGAACCTGATGGTTTCATAATCATCTTAGATATCTGTAACAAACGACAGGTCTGACAACAAAACAAGCAAACTTTCGACGGGGGTGCCAGGGGACTCTTTGCGTAGTAACATGCAATGAACAAACTGAATTAGAACACGTCCAGCGACATAGAAAAACCGACTAAAGCCGTACTAAAAACTCAAATCTCTAACCTACTTTAACCGTGTCGTAGTGTTTTTTCTCTACGTGTCGTCGTACAATATGCTACACTGCTTCGCCATGCAAAACTTTCTTGCTCATGTATACTAACGATTTGCCGCCGGAAGCGGTACACCTTGTCAACCCCATCCATTTCAAGAAAAAGATCAAAACCATAATTTTTTAACTGCCATGTAATATAATGTAATGCCCTATAACAGGGGCCTTTGAGGTACAATAAATAAATAAATAAATAAATAAATAAATAAATAAATAAATAAATAAATAAATAAATAAATAAATAAATAAATAAATAAATAAATAAATAAATAAATAAATAAATAAATAAATAAATAAATAAATACGTACAAGATAAGGGCTTATTACAGAACCTAGAAAGGGCGTGAAGTAAGCAACCTCATACCCCGAGTAGCGAAAACAAGGTGCAGCAGTTCTTTTCTTTCAACACCTACTCGAACTGCTAGAAAGCAAAAACATCAAAGCTGACTTTAGCACTGAAGAAACGTAGCTTTATGGAGCAATTGGTGCATGGCGCTACATCCCAGCGTCGTCCAGTGTGTTTTTCTCTTTGTGAACACGTCCTTTCCGATGGCTTTTCTCACGTATCAGAGCTGTTTTCATAACCGTGAAATTGCTCTGGAAAGCGAGCCGGGAGCTGTCAGGTGTATAGCGTTTTTAATAATCATTTATTTGCAAGAAGTTTAAAAAGGAAATTTTTGTGTAAAAATAATTCGTTCAACCTTTTGAGTATCAGGGTTACGTGAGGTCAGAAATAATCCTTCCCCTCCCCACTTGCTCTACATTGACAACACGAGGATGTATGAAAATCAAGAATTTTTGACATGGGCGTAGGTGAAGCAGAATCCCAAAAAGAGGGAAGAACTTGTTTTCCCAACTCTCTGTATCTACAGCTTGACCTACTACCTAAATACAGGTCAAGCGCACTTTGTAAATATTAGCATAATGTTACCACAAAGAAAAAGATTGTCGATATTCTCACCAGGTGCAGATACATACCTACAAAAAGGAGGACTTTCGGCATGATATTGAAAGGGTGAAGATGAATTCAAGGCTGGTAACGCCACCTTCTTGCTATGTCATGTTCGGGTATTGGAGTGAGTGAAATTAGCAGGGCTCTATACGCCTGGAATATATTAGCCAAGGCTGGCAAAGTCGTTTAGGGAGAAGAATCTGCAAAAGCTTCCGACGGGAAGCCTTACCCTAACCTTGTTAATGCGATCTTCATATATGCCTTTTTAAAAGGCACTCGTGAGAGGAACAAATAGAAAAAAACGGGCACTGTTTTTGTTCTACTCATGATTGTGATATTTTTTTGGGCGTTAACTTTTCTAAAACAAATCGACAAAAAGCGGTCTCCAATATCCGCGCTTCATATTCTCGGAAGTCGATTCGTTTGCAACCGTGATATCAAATGGAATGCTGTAACAATAGTCTGAAGAAAATGTAACAATAGAAATGCCACAAATGTCTGCTTTCGCACAAATAATGCATAACGTTATGTTCACGTGTACGCAGTTTGCTGTATACGACATCGCGATGCTTCCCACGTAAAATTGCTTCTATGTTGACATTACGTTTGCTCAATTGGTGCGCGGAACTTTGTACTTGACCACATATGTAAAGTGTATTCTTAAGAGAGCCAGACATTCCTCATTGATCTGCTCATAAACTGTAGAAGTCTGCACACTGCCGTCTGCACGCTGGCTCTGCCTTGTATGGAAATGGAGCAATGGTGTAATGGAAATTCCTAAATAATAATTGTAGCAGTAGTTACTTTGTCATTTTAGACTTTTATGAATGTTATCTGGGCCATCTGCGTAAGGGCAGACGTCCTGATGTCCTTACGGCGCAGCCGAAGTTTTAACACCGACGCCATAACTGAATTTTCACTTCAGTGGTGATGGAGGTGATGGAGGTGAGGAGAGCAAGGGATAGTTTTTATCACAATATCCTGCAGTCTTGTTCATTGCCTCTCTCCAAGCATGAACGGAGGCGCTTTCTTAACGTACAAGACAATGTGTTCATATGCGACTGATGCTTCAATGCTGGGGGCTTGAGCCCTCTTGTTTCCGTGCGGTGGGTAACCAATGCTTGCGCTCTGCTCTACCGTGTTTTTAATGAGAGTTATGACCTAAGGGGACTACCATTTTGAGTTCCCTCACTGCTCGTTCTTTTGTACCCATGTCTTTATTCTTCTTTTCCAGACCGGTTGTTTCGACAGAGTCAAATATCAAAAATTAATTGATTTTTACGAACACATTAAGTCCAAACTTCCGTTCTTCGAGGAGATCTACGGGGTGCCTATAAACGCCGTTAAGCAGCGCTGGGCTGATCTTAAGTGAGATGAAGAAATCGTGTGAAGACTTCCGGTAGAAAAAAGTCGATTTCAATAAAGATTTATTTTTGTGTGCGCAGTGTTCCACCTGTTCATTATTTCGACCTGTGCTTCTAACTGAAGTAATGTTGCTGGGACACCCCCCGTTGCCTATTATAAATTAAACATTTTAGGGTCTTGGAAAATGCGTATTGCTAGCCGGGCGGCATGAATTTTTTTCCGTGGCCGTTTATCCAGGGGATCCGAAATTTACCCCGCTTCAGCACGTTATTCTGGGTTCCATTTTGATTTGAACCATTCACGTATGTACTCAGTATGGAGAGCTTGACAGAACAAATGAGGAGGCACTACTTTATAAACAGTGCGAAAAAGGAAAACATGAAATCATCCGTCTCGCACTGGTAACTGCAGAGATCCAGGAGATCCCGGTCTACGGCTGACCGGGATGAGACGGTTGGCGCCGAGCTGCGCCTCGGATCCTCACCAACCTTTTGATGGGGATCAATGAATATTCTCTCTCTCTCACAGGACCTCTTTCTTTTTCTTTCTTCCTTTCTTTCCTCTTTCTTTTTCATTTGTTCAATCCTTATTTCTCTCTCTCTTTCTTCCTCTTTTTCGTTCCTACTTTCTTCCTTTTCATTTTTTTTTGTTCTTTGTTGCTGCTGTACAATACAATATATGCAAACATGCAAAGGCTCTCTGTCGTGTCAGTGACAGGATATCTATAGATATTCAAAAAGCTGTATCTCTAATCCAGATAGAGGCAGCGAACGGCAATAAAATTCATGGAGGGTAGATTGGGAAGAGGAAGATACTGAGTATTGCTAAAGCTTTAAAGCACTTGTTCCTGAAATAAGCAAGAGCTCTAAGGATTGGGGGTGCCATTTTCAAAACTGAAATTTGCACGATTTGAGACATCCAGGAGGCGGTGAGATGTTACCTGACAGCTTTGGAATGCTATGAGATTGATGAGATCATTCTCTAGCAGGTGCATGATATCTAGTGGGCATTATTTTCATTTGCAGGTACACTTTAAGCGTGTGCGCCAGGTCCTTATATTTGTTTAGGAACGTTGTTTAACTACAGGGATTGTGCTCCTTCAACTACGAAAAGTACGCAGCTGCTGCTGCTCTTTAGCTGTTAGAGACCCATTTATTTTGTCACTACGAGAACGGAGGGGGGGGCGGGAGGGGGCGGAAATCATACTGCTGGCCCCCTTGAATGAAGCTGCGGCTTATATCGTCCTCTCTTCTGTTCCTCTCGTGCCAGTCTCACTTACACGATGGGTAACTCCTATTTTGACATGAGGCTGCGCGCGGGAAGGGAACTATAGATTCGGAACCAGCTTGGGCAGCAGCAGGTGCGTAGAATTTTCTTTCCGTGCTACCCGAACATTACCGGGGACGACGGTTGTGGGTTGTGGACTCGTTTACTGTATTCTAGGACCGAAATATTCAGTCCGGCGCCCGCCTGTGCAGCTCCAGAGCTTCTAAGTAGGAAGGGCCTGTTTAGCACGGTTCTGCCTCACCACCGGTCGGTGCCGGTGTCGACGCGCGATGAGCCATAGATGTGCGACCTGCATCGGTAACATTTCTTCCA
Source organism: Amblyomma maculatum (assembly GCF_055883805.1). Classification (NCBI taxonomy): domain Eukaryota; kingdom Metazoa; phylum Arthropoda; class Arachnida; order Ixodida; family Ixodidae; genus Amblyomma; species Amblyomma maculatum. The sequence goes on from NC_139346.1 coordinate 68,496,347, forward strand.
TCGTGACGCGTCATGCGCAATAACCCATTCATTGGCCATGAGGCCTGACAACCTCCTTAGCACCACCGCGAGCCATTGTGTAGTGCCGCGACCCCGCTTTCAGATATTTTTGTAAGGCTGTGAGTTTGAGGAGGCCTGTGGATTAATCATCATCATCATCAGCCTGATTATACCCACTGCAGGGCGAAGGCCTCTCCCATATTTCTCCACTTAACCCGGTTCTGTGCTAGCTGCATCCACTTTACCCCTGCGAACTTCTTAATCTCCTCCGCCCACCTAACTTTCTGCCGCCCCCTGCTACGCTTTCCTTCCCTTGGAATCCAGTTTGTTACCCTGAGCGACCATCTGGTATACTCTCTTCGCACTGCATGTCCTGCCCATGTCCATTTCTTCTTCTTAATTTCTACTAGAATGTCGGTAACTTGAGTTATTTCTCTGACCCACTCTGCACGCTTTCTATCTCCTAATGTTACCCCTACTATTTTTCGTTCCATAGCCCTCTTGGTTGTCCTCAACGTAAGTAGAACTCTCTTGGTTAGCCTCCACGTTTCAGCCCCATAGGTGAGTACAGGCAAGATGCAACTGTTGTATACCTTCCTCTTGAGCGATACCGGTAAGCTGCTAGTTATCATCTGCGAGTGCTTGCCAAATGCGCTCCATCCCAGTCTTATTCTTCTTGTTATTTCCTTTTCATGGTCCGGATCTGCGGTTACTACCTGTCCTAAGTAGACATATTCGCCCACTACCAGTATTTCGCTAGCTAATGTAAACTGCTATTCCTTCCCGAGGCTGTTGAACATTACCTTAGTTTTCTGCATATTGATTTTCAAGCCTACCTTTCTACTTTTCCTGTCTAGGTCATCAATCATTATTTGCAGTTCATCCCCTGAGTTGCTTAGCAAGACAATGTCATCAGCAAATCGCAGATTACTGAGGTATTATCCATCTACCCTTACCCCTAACTGCTCCCATTCCAAGTCTCTGAATACTTTCTCTAAACAAGCTGTGAATAGTACTGGGGAGATTGAGTCTCCTTGCCTAACACCTTAATTTATGGCAATTTTGTTACTTTCTTTATGCAGAACTATGGTTGCTGTGCAGCCACTATATATATCTCCCAGCACTTTCACGTACGGTTCGTCTACCCCCTGATTTCGTAATGCCTGCATCACCGCGGAGGTTTCAACTGAGTCAAATGCTTTTTCGTAATCAATGAATGCTATGTATAAGGGCTGGTTATATTCCGAGCATTTTTCTATCACCTGATTGATGGTATGGATATGATCGATGGTAGAGTACCGTTTCCGAAACCCTGCTTGATCCTTTGCTTGATTGCAGTCTAAGGTTGTACTGATTCTATCAGCGATTTCCTTAGTAAATGCCTTATACGTAACAGACAGTAAGCTGATTGGCGTGCAATTTTTAAGGTCCTTAGTGTCCCCTTTCTTCTGAATGAGGATAATGTTTGCATTCTTCCATGGTTCCGGTACCGTCGATGACACGAGGCACTGCGTATACATGGTGGCCAGTTTTTCAAATTTCCCCCTTTTCATAGCTTCTAGTGCTTTCTTGACCTCGTCCTTCGTCACTGGTGGAACGTCTGACTTTTTCCTTACCGCCGATTTCATTACGGTCCTGACTACTTTGGCTACTGTAGAGATCTGTATAGAACTCCTCGGTTACTTTGACTATCTTTTCCATATTAGTGATGACGTTGCCCGCCTTGTCCCTTATCGCATACATCTGGTTTTTGCCTATGCCCAATTTCTTCTTTACCGCTTTAAGGCTTCCCCCGTTCTTTACGGCATGCTCAATTTTCTCCATGTTATACTTCCTTATATCGGCCACATTGCGCTTATTGATTACCTTTGATATCTCGGCCAATTCGATCTGGTCTGTTGGATTGGAAGCTTTCATACTCTGGCGTTTCTTAATCAAATCTTTCGTCTCCTTAGACAGCTTACCGGTATCCTCTCTAACTGTCCTACCGCCTAATTCTACCGCGCACTCAGTAATGATATCTCTGAAATTATTGTTCCTTGCTTCTAGGGTAATGTCGCCATCCTCAGTTAGAGCTGAATACCTATTCTGTAGCGAGATCCTGAACTCCTCTGCCCTCCCCCTCACCGCTAATTCGTTGATGGGTTTCTTTCTTACTAATCTGCTGCGTTCCTTCTTCAGATTTAGGCTAATTCGGGGCCTCACCATCCTGTGGTCACTGCATCGCACTATCCCGATTACCTCTACGTCTTGCATAATGGCAGGGGTTGAACACATTATGAAGTCGATTACATTTTTAGTCTCTTCGCTAGGACTTTTCTATGTCCATTTCCGATTCTTCCGTTTGCTGAAGAAGGTATTCATTATTCGTAAGTTATTGCGCTCTGCAAACTCAACTAGTAACTCCCCCCTGCTATTCCTAGAACCAATGCCATAGTCACCTACTGCCTTGTCTGCTGCCTGTTTTTTCCCTACCTTGGCATTGAAGTCGCCCATTAGTACAGTATACTGCGTCTTTACTTTTCGCATTGCCAATTCTACATCTTCATAGAAGCTTTCAACTGCCTGGCCATCATAACTACATGTAGGTGCATAGGCCTGTACAACCTTCAGTTTATACCGCCTATTAAGCCTAATTACGATGCCTGCAACCCTCTCATTAATACTATAGAATTCATCTATATTACCCGCTATATACTTATTGACAAGGAAACCTACTCCTAGTTGCCGCCTCTCTGGCAAACCTCGATAACACAGTACATGCCCATCCTTCAGTACAGTATATGCCTCATTCGGCCTCCTAGCCTCACTAAGCCCTATGACATCCCATTTCATGCCCTCTAGTTCCTCTAACAGCACTGCTAAACTAGCTTCACTAGCTAGGGTTCTGGCATTAAACGTTGCCAGGGTCAGTTTCCAATGGCGGCCTGTCCAGCAGAGCCAGGCTTTCTTAGCACCCCCTGCTGCGTCACAGGTCTGACCGCCACCATGGTCAGTTGTTCCGCAGCCGCTGGTGACTGAGGGCCGGGGTTTTATGGAGCTTATCATAGGAGGTTGTTCCCAATTACTGCACCAGGGTGGCCAACTCCTGCTCTGGTGATAGACTGCGTTGCCGGAGGTGTTCACAGGCATCAGGTCGCACTCCAAACCTGTGTATGCAATTCCATCGACACGCGGATTTTTTTATTTTTTTTTCATCCGGTGGAGAAATGCGCGGCACCGGGATTTGAACCCCGGTCCTCTTGCATGCAAGGCGGATGTTCTACTGCTACGCCACCGCTGCGCCATGTGTGGATTAATGCAGTGTTTGTAATGAAGCTTTCTGTATAATAAACTCTAGTGCTCATAGCCTGCCCTTTCCTTCTATTGGAGGGAGAGCGCATGCACGCAGTGAATACTTGTTCTGCGCTAAGCTTTCTCTGGCCCGAACCGACGGTATGAGTGTGAGAGGCCGCATGCAACAGTATACCAACAAACCTGTTCCAACAATATGCAGTCAGGCCTTAACGAGCGAAAAGGAGCCTTTTAACACACACTGGACAATATGAGGAGAGCAGTTGATTATTCATTCTAGTTCTGCTTTTGGAAGGGTTAGGCTCATGTCTGCTGCACAGATATGGATAGCTCCGGTGTAGTGCCCGGAGTGTTGAAGGTACTTCAAGGGTTATTGCCGTTAAAAGCCCAGACCACGTCCGATAACTGAGCCCTGTGCGGAGTCTGTCCGTCGGTTACTCCAGTACCCTGCTCACATCTGTCTCTGCAGTGGTTGTGAATCCCGGCTCGCTTCGATACCGGCAAGCGCTTCACCAGCTAATGTGTTTTCCTCGTGCTTCTAAACCTCGATCACTTAAACAGTTTTCCGACGGTATCATATAAATTTGTGGTCAGTTTAACCGGGCCAGAAAATGAGCGCTTTATCAAACACAATTTTAGCGTACCAGTAAAAAACCACCACTATAGCCGCCGGAAACAAAGTGACGAATTGCCTCAAAATGGCAGCATGATAAGACCTTAAAGCGGCATGGCCCCATTTTGAGAGCATAAAGTATGCGAAGCAAAACACACTCTCTCCATTCCCTCTGAACCGCCGACTGACATCCGGCACAGCTTGTGGTCGCTTTCCTCAACAGTCTGTTTGCGCAGCTTTGTGCCGGAAACGGTTTCCCGTTAACACAGGTTTCGTTCGCAAGCGCACTGCACTATCACAGCACACGTTCCCGATTCCTCATCGCAGAGGGACAACCCGAGTCGTCATGCCTGTGGTCCTTTACATCGCACCAGCCAGCCCTCCCTGCAGCTTTGTTCGCTCACTCGCCAAGTCCATTGGCGTTGAGCTTCAGCTGAAGAACTTAGATCTCTCCAAGAAAGAGCATCTCACAGCAGATTTCCTAAAGGTTTGCTGCTCGAGCGGAATCTTTATTTTTCCTTCTGCTTTAAATTGATAGCGCTTGCTTGAACTAAGCGTCGTCACCTTAGGTCGCCGTCTTGCTTTCCAGCAGCGCATATGAGACACTGCAAATACAGAAAATATGGCCCCCGTGAATGAAAAAAGCTTCTTGTGTTCAACATAGGCTCAGTGCCCGGCAGGCTTAAGACTCCATGCATTGGATAGAAAAGCTATTAAGGCGGCTCGTAGCGTTCAGCTCCAGTATAGCTTTTGCTTTACAAGTTTCAAGTTTTATGTCATTAAATAATGGGATTCTCAAAGGTACTATAAGGAGGTACGGTACTGAAAGAGATCTCGAAGCGGTAAACACTACTCGTACCTCTTCTAAAACGTCAGATTGGTCTAACAATACGATTTGCGACGAGAAAACACTGCGCTGATTTTAAAATTTATTCATCTGTTCGAAATTGCTGCGTTATAAGCAAACGTTTTGTTTAAAAAACTGGCTCTAGTGGCAAGTATTCGGTTAAAGTTTAAACTGCAATGACTATGAAACGAAATTTCTAAAGTATTTAAAATTGCAAAGATGACTTACCGCCATTGATTATAAGAGCACTAGTAATGAGTTCAAATAAGTAAATCAATGCGCCAACTATAATAACGCGTTATTGTTGTTGCTGACAACATATTTTAGCTGCATGCCAGTTTGGGCCTAAAATTGTCCTGTAGCCGTAACCGACAAGGCAATATTGAATAAGGTATGGCGCTATATATCTGATGTATTGGAGGGCCATTGTAACAGAGCTGACAGTATTTCCCAGCATATGTCATACATTTGCTAACTTCAGTGGAATGACAGCGAAGTATGTCCGTTGTAACCATCCTTTTGCAATGGCATTACCAATACTATTGATAATTTAAATACGCTGACCCCTACAGCCTATCGCATATAATTGCCATTTAATGGTGCTACAATTATTGGGCACCATTGGATATGCCGGGCCACTGTTGGTATCGTTACAAATAGGTAGATCCAATATTTTCAATAATGGAATAGTCATGATCAAGTTTGGATGCGTTATAGATTGTCAGAGATGGACCTACGTTGGGCCACTCATTGCCAGTTCACGAACAAAATTTGCCCAGGCGCTTTTGCTAACTGGGTTATAGGTTAACCATGTACCGGAGGGGCTTTTTTCTCATTTCAAAACCCGCTGAAAGGCAGCATGCCATGTGTGCGCTCTAGAGGAGCTTAAAAATGCTTTTGAATCCTGATGCCCAGCTCATTTTACAAGATCAGGTGATAATGATAAAGGATGAGCTGGCCGCAGAAAAACCACGTCAAAGACTTCTTCGTATCATAACTATCATTACAGTGTACTATTTGAGATTACTTTGAGGCTTATAATGCGGGCTTTTAACCGCAGTATTTAAATATAAATTCATACTTCGTGCCCTGAGATACGGTAGCGTTACCGTGCTGCAATATGGCCTCCTAAAGTAAGCCATCGCCGCGAGGGCAGTACAAAGAGTGGTATCCAGTGCATTTGGGAGCTTGAGAGCGCCTACTTGTTCTACAATAAAAGCAATAAGATTTGCCCGGGAAGAGAGGATTCCTAGATCGAGCCTCATATGTGCCATGTAGCCCTAAGTAGCGGTGCAAACCACCAAGTTGGCGTGGTTTGTTTTAACCCTTGAAGAATAATTTGGACATTAAGTGTAATTTCATTAAGGTTTGCTTTTACGCTTTCCCTGTCTTATTTTATGGTATCTGCGCCTGCTCGACGTCGTTTGGAAAATTGTAAGCAAGGTCTCTTCAGATTGAAGATGTTTTTTCTATTGCCGTTCTGAATATGTGATAGGTATTCTTGCTGCCTCCAATTGCGCTTTAAACACTCTTCACAAAGAAGCCCTTTTTTCTCTGCAGTGATCTCGAATGAAAAACGTAATTTCATTTGCAGCTCAATCCGTTCCACAAGGTGCCCACCCTGGACGACGATGGCTTCGTCGTTTATGAGAGGTACATTTGCCCGTTAGTTTACTCCAGTGCTGTTTTTTGTCCGAAACGTTTTGAGATTATTAGACCATACGAAACACGCGGTGTTAGGCAATTTCTTCTGTGGCCTAACGTTGACACACACGCCCTCGCAATGCGTTCTCGAGTTAAAGGAAATTTGCGTGTCTCTTTGCTTGCTTGACTGATCAATGTCAAAGAGAAAAACAATCATATATATTTTTTTTCCCTGTTTTGAGCACAGGCTCAAGACTTTAATTTTATAGTTTTTCCATATAACGTGTGCAAGATGAATATATAAAGCTTATTTATAAAAAAAGGTTGCTTTCCTTAACACATGTTACAATAAGCATGAATTGCCTGCGGAAACGTCATATTTGGGCAAACACCGTTACACATTCCGGGTTATTGCCACGTATTTTTCTAGGTTCAATACACATAATGGGATACAACATATTTGTATGTCACTTGATCGCAACTCCGTCGGTAGGAATGTTCAGTGAAAAATGACAGGATCGGTTTATCGGGCCAATCTCATGCGTCCATATTAGTTACAAAGGTTTTGGTTATAAAATATACACGGTGTTTCATCTAAGATTTTGCCTATTTTTTAAAAATAGGAAATTTAAGTTTTATTGTCGATTCTTCTTTTAGCTGTTGTATTAAGAGTAGAGAAAAATCAGGAATCATAAAGGGTACTAATTAGCTTATTAATTAACTAAGATTACCTAATTAACTTTTCATTTATACCAGCTAGGAGCTGCTTTCAAATTGCAACAGTGAGCTACCGGTGTGAGAACGCCAAATAGTATTTTAAATGACAAGAAACGCCCATTTCTTAAGGACTGCAGCGCTGGAAATTCTGGCCGCTTTCGACGCACGAAAACGAAACCTAGCAGTCGAGGCGCGCCCTTATGCACGCCCATGAGTGACGCAGCCGTGACGTCACCGAGAGAAACCAGCCGTCTGGAGGCGGCCGCAGCCGCCCGCGAAATACGCGCCTGGAGCAGCGTCATGGTCTGGTAGGATCTTGAGATATCACCAACGCATTGCGGGCGAAGCTTGTCATGGTGCGGGCGTAGCGCTGATGGTATGAGCAAATCAGCCCTCCCTCTTGACTACAAGCTTTGGCTCCCAGAGGGTGAAATAAAAAGAAAAGCAGTACATGCACAGATGTCGCACCACTGGTTGTGATGACGCAGCGCCAGACGAGTATTTCACGAGCGGCAGCAGCCGCCTTCAGACGGCTTGATTCGCCCGGCGACGTCACGACTGCGTCACACGTGAGCGCGTACAATTCCGCGCTTCGTCTGCTAGGTTTCGTTTTCGTGCGTCGAAAGCGGCCAGAATTGCCAGTGCTGCAGTCCTTAAGAAATGGACGTTTCTTGTCGTGTAAAATAATATTTGGCATTGCCACACCGGTAGCTCACTGTTGCAATTTGAAAGTAGCTTCTAGCTGGTATAAATAAAAAGTTAATTAGTTAATCTTAGTTAATTTTTAAGCTAATTAGTACCCTTTAAGGCTCCTGATTTTTATCTACTCTTAATACAACAGCAACAAAAAGAATCGACAATAAAACTTAATTTTCCTATTTTTAAGAATAGGTAAAATCTTAGATGAAACACCCTGTATTTCTTATCACCAGAGTGTGTCCTCAGTGGCTTATGTCGACGTGCATCGCACGCTCTGCGCCGCAGTCGTAGGAAGTGAAGTCAGAAAACGTTTAGGTATAACTATATGAAATAGCGTAAACGTTATTCCACGTATGATTTACTAGAGGTTCGGCGAAAATATGAGACTCGATGAAAACAAAAATTAAACGCTCCGAAATGACAATGGTATTTTTCTTCATCATGGTGGCGAACAGTTTATGCCCTTTTAAACCCGGACGTCTTCTACATTATTCCTAAAATTATCTTATTCTCACTAAAAAAAAAGCGCTCAAAAAGCCCATTGAATGGATACTCAGGCCAGACGTTGAGTTTGTCGAGGAGATACCTATATAATCGCAAAAATGCCTCTTGTATGGAAACGATATTTTTATAGGCGTGAAGACACAGACGGGAAGTGCCCTTCGCCATCACCGGGAAACCTTTTTATTCGAGAAACGCAAGGACGGTTCATATACCGAGCGCCATCCCGTTGTACCCCGTTGGTCCCCATCGCTTCCACTGCAAACTTCTTTCCTTTCGGCGCAAGCCGGAACGTCCGGCCCATCCGCGATTTGTATATAAGCGAGGCGCGTCATCACCGTTCTCTCTTTCACTGCCGCTGCGCTGTCTCCTTGCACGTCGCTGTGTGAACGTAGGGTATACAGATCTGAAGCGGGGCCTTTCCACTATGTAGTGAACGTAGCGGGAATGTAACGAACACAGAAAAGGTAATGTATCGAATATACTGAACATTTCGAATTGTAACTTTTCTTCATTTCTCCGCAGTGTCGCCATCGCCTACTACCTGCTCCGGAAGTACGCTCCAAAGTCTGAGCTGTATCCGGATTGCATCAAGCACCGCACTCATATCGACCGAATTCTCGCAACCCTTTCTGCCACCATAATTCCCCACAAAGGTGTCTTCTTTGTGAGTGAAATTTGTTTTCTACTTGCTTCTCTCTCAACCTCTTTAGACGGGAGTAATTATTGCAAATAAGGTAAAAGTTTTACATTCAACAACTCAATGACAATGTTATGGCACAGAAGATTTCCGCAAAAAACGCTTGTCTTCTCAGGTGTGAACAAGTAACCTGCTAACAAATAAATGCCTAGAGAAATTGCAGCAGCGTGTATGAACGAACTGCATCCCGAGATATTAGTGACAACTGCAACTGATTTCCTGGCTTCGTTGCTCCCACGGATGTATCAACGATCTTTATGGAACATATGTGTACTTTTTACAATATTTATTTTTAATTTTTATGGTAACATGCTGATTGGGAGGTTGTTGAGCCCACGGATGATTCATATCTATTTCATTAGTCAATGTACGTTTATGTTCGAAGGGGCAAGTAGGACTGAAGCATAAAAAATCGAAATATAGGGCATATTCTTAGTTGGGGCTCTGTCTTCATGTGTCAGTGTTCAAGCAGTTCAAAAGTAATTGAATCGTACCAACCAAGCGCGTCAAAATGCTATTCTGCAAAATACGCACTCTTCATTGTATTCAGATTAAATAACTATATATCTGTAATTGTCGCCTTCGCATAGGTTACTAGCAAAAGTCTTTGTATTGAATCGGTGACCACGAAGCAGCTGCACCTCGTACACTTCTCTCAGGAAACCTCTTATGCTAAATATTGGCCCTTCCTCTACAGAAGAAACTATTTCTGTGGTTGCGTGGTCAATCTCTGTTTCTTTTATGGTATGGGTTGCTGACTGTGTTCATCTGGCATTTGCGCTAGTAAAGCAGACGTACCTGAATATCACAATGAAATTCACTCGCACCTTATGACGTCACCATAGCTCAATTTTCATACGAGGTACGAAGAGCACCGAATTTAAACTTTAATACGTTGTACAATCTGAAATTGGCAACTCGTTCCTTTGATATCAATCTTTGTGCAGCGCTCCCGTTTTTTGGACAAGACAAAACCAAGCAAGGACGAATTGGCTGCATTTGAAGACAATGTACTGAAGGGTATCGAGAACCTTATCGGTGACGGCAAATTCGCCGTCGGCGACAAGCTAACTGTGGCTGACCTCTACCTGCTGACCAACCTTGTCGGCATATTCGAGGTAAGTCAGGCTTGAAAGAGACACACTTCCTAATGAAATCGTCTTTGCTGCTGATCTTTGTTTCTTTACCTTTTTAAATCAAGTCACAAGTAAATGTCGAAATATATACTGCCGTTCGCGCTTTGCACTATAAGTCCGAATCTCGAGACAAAGCTACCTAGTTGGTCGCCTTTAGTGGTGAGAAAAGATGTGGACAGAGACGAAACGGGTCTCTCAGTGTTCACGTCTTCTTGTACTAGTTAGCGTGATTACGGCAGTGCAAAACAGCAACTAGCCTCCAGTCTTGCCTTCTAGAGAACGTTAGCAGTGTATGTACTAGGGCGTTGGCTCAATCATTAGCTTTGTGCTACGCGTCACCTAGCGATTTATAGCATAAAATCGTATATGCAAAATGTTTAGGCACGAAATTAAAACCTCTCCTTTAAACTCCCTATGTTCATTAAAAAAGACGATTATAAAACTTTGTTCGAACGCGGTTCTAAAGCGGTGGAGTGCAACGTAAAATAATATCTAGATTCTTACGGCGCACAGTTGATTTTAGCGGTAGAAGTCACCCGTAATTTTTCTTTATTTTGAAGTCAAGCAGGATGGCAGTTGCGATCAGCCTGTCGGTATTTCTCTAAACATGTGAACTAAAATGTAGCTCTGTTTTATTTTCAGAAAATTAAAATTATTCGCTATTTAGCCTAGCAATTGATTTTAATTTAATTATTTTGTAAACTAAAAAGACCAGCTGCTGCTTCTCGACCTGTCATTCTGTAAATAACCAAAACTGGTTATTGGGGCCTTCTTAAACAAAACAATATTTTTTACACCTGGATACCCTCATCTTTTTTTGACGATGGCGCTCCGCACAAGCAAGCCTGGAAAGCCCGCAACGGCAGTTTTTCATGCCGTCGTAGACGGTCCCTACGTGGGTGGTGCTGCGATCTCAGCAGTGTGCAAAGGCTTCTGTGCGGTACTCGTGAAAACTGCCTGCCACCAGGACTTCTTTATATTATAGCTACGTGCGCCAACAAACCGTACCATCCGGGCCACACGCCGAAAGAGTTGGAAGAACAGGCTGTTCCTGCAAAATATATTTTTGTGAGGCTTTGCCAGTTACAGACGCAGCTCGTAAAATATATACTGTCTTTCCAGGGAATAGAACCAGAAAAGATGCATCTGAAGCGCCTATTACGTCTATTTCTTAACATTATTCATATTTGTGCACTGCTGGCTTATAAATTTAACAGCTGTTCCCTACTGTAGAAGAGCTAAACATATATGAGCTCTTATTTGCGTACAGAAATAAAGAAAAAAAGTGTTACACAAAGGAGTGCATTTTATGGTAGCACTTTTACTTCTCTTTGCCTCTTTATTCTTGAATCCGCTTTTGAACGTCTGAAAATTCTTGGTTTTCGGTCTGTCCTCCGTAAGGTGGGGATGACAAGAAATCGCGCTTGCTAATGGCAACGTCTGTATTGGAAAGGTGGTTTAGTGCGGTATCCGCATACATTCAGCAGCAACAGAGTAACGCAGAATGGAGAACAACAGAGCAGCAGACAAACTGCCGTGCACATAGCCATATATTTACTTGGTTTGGTTTGATTTGGTTTTTGGGGTTTAATGTCCCAAAGCGACTCAGACTATGAGAGACGCCGTAGTGGAGGACTCCGGAAATTTTGACCACCTGGGGTTCTTTAACGTGCACTGACATCGCACAGCACACGGGCGCCTAGCTTTTCGCCTCCATCGAAAAGCGGCCGGCGAGGCCGGTATTCGATCCCGCTCCTTGGGCACAGTAGCCGAGCGCCCTAGCCACTGCGCCAACCCGCGAGGCCCATATATTTACTGAAAAATCGTTTGAGCTCCCTGTGGGACCCCAATTGAGGGATTACCCAATAATTCTTTGTGGAAGAATGAAGTAAAGGTACGGAAGAAAAAGTAGAGGTTTCCGATTTGTGACATCCCACTATGACGTAACACCCCATTGATGTTGGGTACCACGTGACTAGCATTGGACGTCGACCTTCACCCCTTGGCTATTTCGATGTCTCATTGACTAATTGCCTCGAATTAATTAACTTATTACTCCGAGTGTGCCAGATATTTTCCTGAGCGGCACTTTTCCGTCCTCTATCAAGTGCAGCGATCGCTTTCTCATAACTCGTTTCGTTCCAACGTAATCCTGCCGAGAAAGGGCAGATGGCACGACCTTGAAAACATAACCACTTTAGGCTTCGCCTAAAAACGCCATGCAGACGCTAATCTTTGTGCAGCCACGTAATTAGGTGGCTAGATTGTTCATTCTACGCAAGCCAGCATGGAATATCTTGAAAAGATGCAACTTGTAAATGAAGATAGCCTTTGAACACTTATGCCTCTATAGAAACTTCCTCGCCAAGCCGTCCAAAATTATAATGCACTACATAGCAATAACCTCGCCCTACTCAGGCTTTCAGACATAATTAGGTAAATTTGTAGAGCTCATGAAATATAAGTAGAAATAAGGGTTCACTATTAAATATCCTCCATTCCAACCAAAATGACTCAGCGTGTTCAAAATATCTACAATAAACCACGTCTCGCTTTGCACTCTCACTGCGTGTATTATATTACTTCGGGCTGTATAACAACTCTCCCATGAACAAATAAGTAAATGTATATCATACCGACGTCCCTCATTTACATGTGGACTGTGGACTGAGCACCACCTTATTTCTTGTTGTCTACAATGAGCCCTTACCTTTGCTTTGCCATGATTTGAAACAGTTCTCTGCTACCGCGGTTGCAACAATACTTTCAAAGTGTTTAGCAGCCACCCTCCGCCCACCCCTCCGGAAAAAAAAAACGCTTGCTTGCTATCTTTGATAGAAAGGCTTTCAGTGTCATGACTCTGCTTCTATTCCTTTATACTCTGATTGTTGTATTTCTATTTCAGACTGGCTGTTTCGACAAAACCAAGTTTAAAAAATTGGCGACCTATTACGAACGCATCAAGTCGGAGCTTCCTTACTTCGATGAGGTCTACGGTCTTGCTCTTAGCACCATGAACAAGCGCTGGTCTGAGCTTAAGTAAACTGAAGAAATATGTTGAAGACTTCCAGTGAAACAACAAAAAAACTTTAATAAAGGTGGCTTTTTTAGTGGAATTTCCTGCTGCTTCTTTAGAGAAAATCACCATATGCTTCTCACAGAAGGAACGTTTTGTGAGAGACCTAGATAATTTAGCCGAACGTCTAAGCTCGCGGACAAGTTTTTTTGCCAGGTGGGAAATTCAAGACAGGAACTGAAAGGAAAGGAGCCTTTCTACCCGTACTGTGGGCAGTAGGTTGTTCGGTATTCCCGTTGGTGCTGCGAAGACGTGCAGGGAGAGAAGGTCAGTGGTCGCTATGCTGAGGTAAATCACAGCTCATGGGACGAGGACAATGGTTTCCATTGTTTTCTTGGCTACATAGCCGCTGTTGCACAGCTACAGAAAGCTGCCCACAAGTGTGGCTATTCGAAAACAGGGAGTTTTGCCTCGTGATGCGCTCCTTTTTTTTTTTGTTATGGAAGGAACTGGGTTCGCCTTACCTCTTTTACTCTCGGGTCAATTCGAACTTCAATTCTTTAAATGAAGGTACGCATAATATATCCCCCAATGCCATATTCCTCTGCAGCGCTGCTAGTCTATCCTGACACCATAGCAAGTGGGGGAATAAAAAGCGACAATATGGCAGGTTCAAACAGTGTGTTTTCAGAGTGCGCGTAAGAAAGTCAAACGAAAGTAGATATCGAAGGATAGGCAATTAAGAAATATTGAAACACATACCGCGTATATTATGTGTGCCTAGAAGTCGAATGTATCTGGATAATGAAAAGAACAAAACACCAGCACATAGGAAGGGCAGCTAAAAATGCTACACTCATAATGACTTTGTACGCCATGGTTGCTAGGACACCTTTAACCGTTTAGACAAAAGAGAATGTGCGTTGGTATATTATTCATTCTTACCGACAGTTAGTCACTGAGTAAGAGAAGCAAACTGTATTACGGGCCTTAAAAATGGTATACTGAAGTCAGCTGCGCACACAAGAAGAGAGTGAGAAGTTTGGGCTTAAATTGTACATTAAAAAGACAAAGATCATGGCGTCTTGTCCTATCAAGTTCTGAAGCATCAAGGGACAAGAAGTGGAAGCTGTGACCGATTTTCTCTTCTTGGGCTCCATGATTACCCCAGAAGGAGACTGCAGCCATGAAATTAAGAGACGCCTGCTTCTGGGAAAGAGAGCCATGCCTAGCCTTGACCTCCTAGTAAAGATCAGAGGCATTACACTGCCAACCAAGATCCGTATAACTCATGCTATGGTCTTTCCAGTTGTGATGTATGGATGCCAGAGTTGGACTGTGAAGAAGGCTCACCGCCGAAGAATTGACGCGTTTGAATTCTGATGCTGGCGGAGACTTTTGAGAGTTCCTTGGACGGCCAGAAGATCAAATCAGTCGATATTGTTACTTAGCTGTATTCGCAGTTCGTGATGAGGATGAAGAAGTGCAACAGACTCCGAGAAGACAACGACGCTGAGTGTCGTGAAATCAGTGCCCTCATCAACATTAGCTGTGCGGAGAGCTTTCAGCCTGTAGATATTCCACGTAACAATATATATATATATATATATATATATATATATATATATATATATATATATATATATATATATATATATATATATATATATATATATATATATATATATATATATATATATATATATATATATATATAAATATATATATATATATATATATTGTCGCAACAACATTGTCGAGCATAAACCCTGACTGTTCATTGGAGGGTCAAATTCAAAATTCAGCTACTTTGGTTATCGTATGAGAAGAAAGGAGTCGCTGGAGAAAGATTTGATGTTGGGAAAGGTTGAGGGTCACCGGAGAAGGGGTAGGCAGCGAACGCGATGGTTAGATGGCATTCTCGAGGCGCTGCAGATGAAGTTATGTGATGTTAGGAAGATAGTGAGAGACCGGAAAGCGTAGCGTGATATGGTCCATAGGCTCACGAAGAGTCGGACACGACTGAACGACTGAACTGAACTGAACTGAATGAAGTCAGCTGTCGAAGCATCAACTTGGAAAAAAATGACCGTACGTTTAACAATTTCGCGAACCCATTTCTGGCGCTATTCTTTGCGTGGAAAACAGCGCAGATCACTAGATATTCAGCTGAGTACAATTAGGTGCTTAGCAGAAAACCGTAATTTCGAAATGAAGCCATGTTGTGCTAATAGCTATGAAATTGTCGGATGCCAATTGAGTGAACATTTCATATACATGACCGATGTAGGATAAGATGCAATAAGAGTTGCTGCCAGGAGTAGGCCACATCATTCTTTATTGAACAGTAGAGAGGTAACAAACATATCGGTTTGTCGAGTATAGATGTAGCTTCAATAAATTTCATTTCTGCTTTGGTTTGCTGGGAAATGATTACTAATTAGCATAATGTGAGAGATTTTATTGGCCGAACTTTGCTGACGTGTTGATTAACGAAGTAGTTTGGTGTCAACCGTTAATAATTATGGAGGGATTATTAACGATGCGCCCTTAACGGGGAGCACACTCCCAGACACCCTTAGGATGAGTGGGGATAGCTGTTCCGGTCGCTAAGGAGATGCCCTCGACCTGCGTGGCAAGCTCAGCCGGAATTCAGCTACCTAGTATTGACAGAAGGGGGTGGCCGTTTGGTGCCCAGCTGTCGCCGGTTCAAACCAGAGTAAGTATCGGAGTCAGAAGTAATAAACAAAACACAATTTATGTACAGCAGGAGACGATACAAGGGAATACAAAAGATCACTTGAAATAGGGCGCGCCGCGTCTGTCTGTTAACACGCGCCAAAGCTAGCGCGCACGCACACTTAGCTTCGCTGGTTAGAGCGCTCCCTTCTACTCCCATCGAGCCGCGCGTCGTCATTGGTTAGGTCCCATAGAAAGTTCTATAAAGGTCTGGCAAATTCCAGGCCGATGAACCACCGTCCTCCCCGGGCAATGGGAAAGAGGGTGACGGCAACGCGTACAAAGCTACGCGCTCTCCCGCGCGGGAAAGGAGGCTTTTCTCTCCATGCTTTCCACGCGACGCCGCGCGGGCCTCGCGCCGTACCGGCTTGATGAAAATGTGCGCCGATTTCGTGACATTTGGGAATGTTCTAATTAAGGATTAGGTCAAAATAGCTATTGAAGCCATTAGTATGTGATGCGTAGTTATCCACGCAACGTACGAAAGGTTCAAGTTGGTCATGAGAATATTTACTTTGGTGCGCATAACGCCGAAGGAGGGAATAACAGTCAGAAACGCTATTACATCTTCAAGATGGAATTCAAAAAATCAACTAGCATATATTGTAGAAACCCCACAAATGTATCAAAGCGACACTTTGAGCGCAAGACATAGAGAGCACAATACACAACCAGCTTTTCTTTGTCGTCAAAGCGACAACTCCAAAAGAATCTCGATCTTTGTTAAGGGCTAAGAAAATGGCAAGCACTAAGGGCTGTAGAGATATTGAGTACGATGTTGCGATCTCCACGGAGCAACATAATATGAGCGACACTAAAACAGGAACAGAGCAGAATGTGGGTCAAGCAAGAAACGCCAGGTAAAGACACGAAGCCGAAATCAAGGGGAGACAGTTTGTACTACTTTACTCTCAGGGCATGCAGTGCGACGGCCAAGTAATTCAGGGTGTTCAAAGGCCAACATATTCCAAAACAGAGCAGAGCACGCTAGCTGGGGTAACAGAAATTTCGGTAGACCACGAAGAGATGCGGTGTTCGAGCATATCGCAGCTAGCAGAGGTCGTGGTTAAGATAATACAGGCTTTTGTGCTGTATTGGGCATAGTTACACAACTACTTCTGCTAATGATTACAAATTCATGCCTTGAAATATCAAATTAAACCCGATTTTCCGTGGTGGTGAAGATATTTATGATGCTGAAGAGTGTCTTTTTAAAGTGATATACTTTTTAATATTCGATGCTGCAAAAAAACAGGCGTCTTAATCGTCGGTGTCGGCGTTAGCGTCTATGAACGAATAAAATATGGTAGAGACACTGGCGACTGCTTACATGCAAGGGTGCGAAAGGATCACTTTTTATAGCCTAAATTTTCCTGCAAGTGCATGCAAATGAATTACAGCTAATATTTATGTAAGATACGTAGACGGGGCGCCGTAGAATGTTTTATTTAAACCAGCGGATGACTGGCGTTTTAAGCGCCAGCGGGAGCAAATAAGAAGAGCCTCGAAAAAGAACGAAGCTGAAGAAGCTCGGGCTCACACTGAAAGCAAACAAATGGTGAATTTATTATATATCTCTGAAGCCATGTAATCGGAAAGCTTTGTATAGATTCGTGGAGCATAATATGAGTCCTACTGTCTCCCACCTCACCAATTCAACAGTGCTTTCACCGCGGAAAGCTAAACAATCTCTCTAATGTACTGCTCACTAACTGGCGTTACGCTTACAAACATAGACAGGTAGGTCGCTTTCTGCACGCTCTCTCTGTGTGTGTGTTCAGACTTTACCGAGGTTCCCTCGTTAGAGCTGCAATAAACCCCATTAACGATGTGCTCTCCAGCTCCAGGACAGGATGTTGTCACTGTTGCATTGATTACATTTTTTTCCATCATTTTACAAGCACCCTTTCAGATACTGTCAAGGCTTCTTTGAAAACCGATGTATTTCACGCATTTAGAAAATGCAAACATTTATGATGCTGTTGAAAGAGGGAAAGGTTAGATATTAGATTATATCTGGCAAATATAAAAAACTTGCAATTGAGTTAAATACTAGAAACACTAGTGCACAGTCGTCTAACAAAGCATGTTCATGAAGATCGTGTTGTCAGACAGACATCATTTCATTTGTTTGAAGAATACTTGAAATGATTGTCGTTGGTGACCTTGCCGCCGTATTTTCTTGCCCTTTTGTGTACGATTCTGTTTTGTTTGTGTATGTCTGTATTTTTATATTTTAACATAATGTTTCCCACCTGCTCTAATCTTGTGTACAAGATTAAAATGTCCATAAATAAATAATAAAATCAATATTTATAGTGTCAGCTCAGCACATATTGACTTTCGTCGCGATTGCCCCATATCACGCTTGACCGCTTAATGGTTTGTTTGCTGTCTTCCATTCAAAGCATACGTTTGTGTGCCGAGCGAAACTCTATAAACGACGCGCTTGCGCGTTGTTGGAGTGGGTGCCAGTGGTGTATACTTTACTGGCCATAAAAATGCAGGTGCGGGGCAGGCCCCCTCATGGCCTATGGTATTGGCCCGCGCAACGGATCCTCCCTTACAAGTGACGGCCAGCCCGTGGAGGGCCAGCCTGTTAGTGGCACTGGTGATAGTGAGTCGCTGATATTGTAGCGATGAGCTCGACATGAGCTGTTCCCAGTAAGCGAGTGCCACCTCTGGGGAGGGAGAATTTGGGTACGTGGAACAGGTGAGTAGTACATAATGAACCATCTGGACCCGCTTGTGATGGCACTTTATGCAATCCGCGATGCAATAAAATAGAGTCCATAGCAAAAGCTCAAATCTATACCGACTCCTTAGCTGCCATAAAACAACTGAAAGCAGTGACAAAGACACTAGATTATAAAGGAGCGCTGAACAAGGGCAAAGGGGGGGGGGACGCCTCAGTTCGTAGGTCGAGCCTACGTCTCGACAAGTGGACTTGTTTTCTTCTGGGCCAAGCGGTCATCAAAGACACTGCGTGCAACACAGGAGATCCATGCACTTAATAAAGAAACAATGATACGCTTCCAGATTCACTGGACACAAGTTAATGCTAAGAACGCTGAGCAAAGAAAAGTTATCAGCCTGATACATCCAATTCCAAGCACTAATACGCCACCCACCAAGCTACTTGTTGATGCCCTTTCGGTAGTCCCCATTCTAGCATCCTCTCTGCGGAACATTACACGTGCCCTCATTCCGCCATGCACTTACCTCTTCCTAAGAGAGAGAGAGAGAGAGAGAGAGAAAACTTTTAATGAGCATATAATCAGTAAATATTCGCAGGAGCTGGGTGGTCGGTGCCCCTAGTCCAGGGCTCCGCTGGCAGCAGCTGACTTGCGGACTAGCTGGATAATCCAGGCTTGCTGGTCCAGGTTGTCGCTGGTCAGGGCCGCCTCCCACTGCTCGTGTGTCAGGCATGGCACTATTAACGTTGGGTCAGGTTTGTCCTGGCATTCCCAAGAGATGTGAAAGAGTGTGGGGCTTGCACCGCTCCAAGGACAGTGACTCGTGTATTTCCTAAGAACTTAACTAGACTGGAGCAGGTATTCCTTAGAAGGATAAGGGCCGGGGCGGCCCTTATCCCATTGGTCAAGCGTCGATGGGACTCCCAAGACATATAGGACCGACCACGTGCCCGAAATGTTCAACACGTGCTGCAGAGGTGGATGTTCGCCACCTGCTGCGGACTTGTGCAGGAATGAGGACATCAAGGACACGGATTCTTCAGAAACTAGTACTGTCGCCAACGAGGGAGGAGGATTTCCCCAATTGGTTAATGGACAATCCTAAAAGCAAAAGTCTTCTCCAGTCTCTGGCAGAAAACGGTTTGAAGGACTTTTTGTAGTATGTCTAGCGAAAAAAATAAAAAACGGCTGGCTTGCCGCATTGTCCGCAGGAGGCAGAGAAAAGGACGGGGAAGCGTCCGTGCTTGACTTTCTTTATGGGAGTGTAGCTGCCGCGAGAAAGGTGTTTGCATGTTGGATGGCGATGGGTGAGAAGGTGCGTATATCTGTCTATTGGAGCGACGGTCTCCGGCGGACGAAACGCGCTCCAAGTCGAGAACGAGTATTGGCTTTCTTCGATTACTTTTCAGCTTGTTCTGCAACACACACATGGTGTGCGTGCGTGCACGGTTGAAGACACAAAAGCGGCCGTCAGAAAGGTTCGTTGTAATGTGCTGAAGATATTGGAAAGCATACTTTTCCTGGCTTCTTCCGCTGCCTCAAAGGTTAAACAAACATCCACTTCTCGCGCGTGGTTGCGTCTCTTCTGGACAAGTGGCCCTACCGTACGAGCGCACCAGGCCTATACTGTATGAAGGATGGCCTTGGTAGGCTACAGCTAGCATCCATTTGCTTCTGTATACTTTGGAATGTGTTTTAAACAGATGCGTCGTGGGTCGAAGTGCAGGCGCAATGTGTATAGGTACTAGATTTTACTAGCATATACAGAGCACCCCTAATGCAGCGGTGATTATAAATAAAACGCAACAAAACTTCCTTGAGTTAGCCCTGCAACTTGAAGTAAACAACGAGAATTTCGCGATGTGCCTGACGCCCCAATATACTGCCGATAATAAAGGCCAACTTTGTGAGGCGCACTGCTGTTGTCAGGAAGGACGGAGAGGTCATTGTAACCAGAATTATGTGTGACCCGTATGCAATTACGAGTAAGGAATAAAGTTGTTAAAGATCATTTCCAGACTATGGTATCAAGGCGACCACATTAGCACCACTGCTTGCTAAACGCTAAAACAGATGAAGCACGCTCAGCTGGACGCGTCGTCTGCCAGGCTGTTCCGTCCAGCTGAGCGTGCTTTGTGAGGATGCGCTTAGCCTCATCCTGTTTCCAACTTCGCTCCGTCATATGGCGCTGACGCACAGAAAAGTCGCCGCTCGCGCACGCCAGTTAAAGATTTGGGCGCCTGTACATTGTTCGCTGTTCATGTTAAAAATTCTGACGTGAAACGGATCGCGATAGCTAGTGCGTTGGTAAGCCACTCTCCACGGGCTTCCCTGCTGCACTAGTACAGATAGTTACCCACGCGTACAGCCGCACAGAACATCAGGATGTTATGTACGTTGTTTTCCGTCACTTAAAATTCAATTCAGGGTCTGGAAAATTGGTATCGCTCGAGTACTTTTGTTCTCGGTCAGTTTTATAGCTTAGATATCTTACGATAAACTCAAGATAAGTATGGGATTCGCTTTTCTCTTTGGCAATATATTTATATATTCGAAATGCTGCTTGTCTTCCTTGTTACCACAGTAATTTGGTTCGCGAGCAAATTATAAATTTAAACAAATTGTTCTCAGATAGCATGTGAAAAAAGCAAAAAAAAAGTTGATACACGAGTACAAGCAATAGCCATTAGGAATGATGATAAAAATAAAGGCAGCTCCCAGTAATCTGACAATCGATGAGTGCGGTAAGACTTGCTATTCATCACTCGAGACTGGGTGATCGCTTATTAATGTCTACTCGTGGTGTTAACCGGGGAAATGAGTCCGCGCAGATGAGGGAGGCATGACCGTGGGTAGTTAATTTCTTCTAGAAGGGAAGGTAAGAATACGTTATGTCGTATTTGACATGCGTATTCTGTTATAGCGCGAGCGGGTTCATCAGTCCAAAATTGTTGTGGCAAGAACGTAAATTATTTTTATAGGTTATAGTTGCAATTCGAATAATACTCTTAGGTGTTAGGAAGTATAAATTGAACGTATTCGAGCTATTTGCCTTCTAGCTTACAATGTCGCTAAACAGTAAAAGCTCCGAGGTTACTAATGAAATATATAACCCTATATTAATAATGAAAACTCAGCAGATACGCTTAGCACCTTCGTAAAAAGGCAAAAGCTCGCTTTCGCAATGCACCGCCACGCGTCTCCCAGTGCGGTCGCTTCTGTATTCTTCCTGCGTCCCTTACGGAGGTCTAGCCCGCCCTCTGGCAACGCCCGTTTGACTAGCGCACTTCATGCACTGGCCACATGCATGGCTTCGTCCCACTCGCCACTTCAGTGGCACGAGAATGGCTGGCGCCACATTTGCTATGCTGAGCACCCCGGTATTGCTTTCCGGCTGTGCCACACATAAACCACAACTCATAAATTCTTTGCACGTGTTTTCTCTTCAATGAAAAGGTGGTCTTTGTCGTGGTGGATGCCCTGAACGCATTCACGCATTGCGCTACTCTAGAGAAGACAACACAGGTGTGAAATAAGCCTAAGAAATTGGTAACGTGATGCTGACCCTTTCAACTTACCTAGACCATCCAGGAAGCAATAAACAAGAGCGACTAAAAGGACACCTGAATAATTGTAGTCATATCAAATTTGCAAACACAAAGAAAAATTGGGAGTGGCAAGCATATCTTGCTTGCTCTGTTTGGGGGCAATAGAATCGACAAATCTATCTTTACAGTTGTGGACACGAGTAATTCAAGATATCGAAATGCGCATAACACACCCTCTCATCCCACCGTAAGCTGATTAGTACTTTCCAAGCTTTAAACGTTGTCCCTGCCATTGACGTGAGCTTTCTTCACTTTGATGCATATCGCAAGGGGTGATACGCAGATTGTGTAGAAAAACAGAAATCAGGAATAATGTAACAAACCTTAAGACTTTAGCAGAACTAAGGAAAAAAGAATCAGTCTATCCAACAAGACGTGGCGAAGAATGGACAGTGCCAACACCTCAATTAAATCTTGGTAGGGAATGCCTTCAGTACACTCTTCCAACTCTTCTAAATAGGTATATCCACATTAACCTCGATTTGGTTTCTTTTCCACGTCGTGAACTACATAATTTTTTTTTGAATTACATGGTTTAAGTTTCACTATGTATACATATTGCTGTTTCGTGTATCTTCTGGTGTTTCTTGATGAGCTTGTTTTTAAAATTGTATAAACTCTCGTGTTGCCTCCTTGCCAATAATTAGGATTGTAGACTCGTCAAGCTGCCCAAGGGCAGCTTTTTTCTATGATTCCTCCATCTGTAGTTTTAGATGGGAAATAAACTTTGACTTTGACTTTGAAAAAAAAACTCCACCGCAGCCTCTATGTGAAGACCGGAAAAAATTAGCAAACAAGCCTATGTCTACGTCTTACATTGCGCAACAACGAACTGGTTCAAAATATGCTACTCGCTTCTAAGTAAGCTGGACATACATCGCACCTGGATATTACTCTCATATTTTATAAGCCGTACTAAAAGCAGAGGAGAGCAAAAATCTAGCCGTGACGACCCTGGCGTATATCGTGTAAAAGGCGCGGATTTCATTTCATTTTCAATAGTTTTATTTTTGCTCTAAAGGTCTGAGGGACATACATAAGGGGGGCAAACTGGATTTTAGCCAACAAGAATGCAGTACAGAGCAGACTAAGAATACTTGGGCAAAAATAATGAACACGTGAGTAAACGCAGAGTAAACAGCATGGTATCAAACACAATGTCAAAGGCAGTTGACTGTATAATGTACAACATATGATTGAAAAGCTTGCCGTCACAAAAAATTATCGTTTCGTTTTTGCCCTGCATGATTTGCCATCAGCGAGGGGTACAATGGTGTCGGGCAAGGCATTCTATAGTGACACTGCGTGTGGGAAAAAGAACTTAGGGCTAACGTGCTATAGTTGATGCGAGCGATGTTATGATTATGGTTGAGGCGGCTAGAGGTTCTGTGTATGTCGGGGGGGGGGGGGGGGATTAGAGTTCTAGTGTTTTGCGTGCCTCGGGCGCGGATGATAACAGAAATCATGCAGAAGACGACAGAGGCCAGATATGATGCGGCGTAAGAAGCGATAGAATAAAGGCGGAATGTTTGAGTTCTGTGATACCGGATTTTCTTTAATAACAGGTTGTTATAAATGGGATGGCCTAATTCTGTACGGCTTCTGGTTGGAAGGAGAGATAAGCTTGAGATGGGTACAAAATAGATTACGCATATTCTAATTTCGGGCGAATGAAGGTGATATAGGGCGGTTTATTCCAGGCGTTGCGGCCTTCAAGTTGCGTCGTAGGCAAATGAGTGTCGGGGAGGTTCTGCGCAAATGTTTTGAATGTGGTTTACCCATGATAGTGATGCTTGTTAGGTGGAGACCAAGGTATTTGTAGTATAATGCAGGGTCGGCGAAAAGTGAGCCAATACTATACTGGTGCTGATTCACAGTACGTTTTTTTTTTTTTGTGATTGAAATAGATTTGCACTCGTTCATGGGAAGGAGGGACTTATTAGGGGATTCGCAGCCACAACTGCACATGTGTAACTCGTGTCCTTTGCTGTTATAGATCGGCGTACCTTGCCTCGTGCCAGCCAAGCCCTACTGATTCATCTTTGCTATCTACCGAGGACCAGCTCGCCATCTTATCTGGTTCCCAGGTGTGCCAGCTGAGGACCGGCGATCATCCTGCACCGCACCGTGACTAGGGACGCCGGCCAACCACGAGAGGTCGCCGCGCCATCAAACCCTATAAAAACCACCGCCTGGCATCATCGCCCTGGGATTCGCAGCCACAACTGCACATGTGTAACTCGTGTCCTTTGCTGTTATAGGTAGGCATTTTGTTTGTTTGTTCTTTCAAAGTTCCTGACCACAGTGGCTGCCAATCCCTATTACTCTGTCTTGATATTTGCGTAAATGGGTATTGACGTGTGTACGTACCGTGCTCGCATTCGTTCATTTTTTGCTCGTCTCGGCTGCGGGAGGTGGTCAGTTCGAAACCCACCGCCGGACACCCACCGGTAAAAATGGGTACAAGCGTCCCCCGGCCTGGTGCTCGGCTTTTACAGGGGTGTGCGTTTGGGAGAAGCTCCGTAAACCCCGCTGCGCGCCCCTCCTCCGCAGTGGGCCCAAAACCCAGTTTCGAACCTCGCAGCCTGCAAAGGTGGTTCTGTTTGTCTTGCAAAGGTACTTCCTTTGACCCTCACCTGAAGTGCTCCCTTAGAGCCTCAGCTGCAGCAGGCCTTAAAAAGCAAAACGAAAAAAAAAAAAAAAAGGGCCACATAATGGGCTGTTGCCGCGCAAGGCGGACTCATTGTTGTCCGATGGCGGAACGCATCACTGCCACATCGGCGCAACTATTTGGGCCGTGACCCCTTTTCCCAAGCATTTCACCCCAGAAGAGCCGAGCACCAGGCCGCGGGATAGCTTGTACCCATTTTATAACCGGTGGGTACCCGGCGGCACCAGGAATCGAACCCGGTACCTCCCGAATGCGAGGCGGATGCTCTACCACAAGGACACCGCTTCGGTCACTACTGCTCCCGTAGTGAGCGTTTCGCATCAGAATGTGGCCTTCTACGTATGCTGTGCCCTAAAACTTCTTCGCTTATGTTATCCATGTGTATTGCAATGCTCTTACTCTGTGCGGGCGACGTAGAGGCTAACCCAGGTCCTAAGATTGACGATGTACTCACGCTGTTAAAAGAGTGCCACGCTGAAACCACTACGTCGTTAAGAGAAATCAATCAGCAGATCAACTCCATAAATGCGCGAGTGTCCACTATTGAACAATGTCTGACTGGTGCATCGGAGCTCAAAAACGGCCTTGTCCAAATGAGCGACTCTGTGCAGGAATTCAAGGTGAATATTAACAAAACAAACAGTGAATTGATTGTTGTGGTAGAGTACATGAACAACCGCATGCGAAGAAATAATTTGAAATCAAAGGCCTTCCTGAGTCGAACAAGAAGGATATGCTGAATCCGATCGCATTGTCAAAAAATTTATAGGTACCTATCTTGGTATTCAAGTCGGCGACATCGAAAGAGCCCACCGGTTAGGGCAGCGTTGTGCTGATAGTCATCGGCCAATCATTGTTAAATTCCTTAACTTTAAGTCTAAAACCGAAGTTCTGAGTAATGCATTCTAGTTAAAGGATGTCAAAACACCAAAAGTCTGGTTGGATGAGGATTTTTCTCCTAAAGTTCTTTACGAAAGAAAAAGGCTACACGACTTCGCCAAGGATCAACGCAATGCAAACGAGCGTTTCAGTGTGCGCTACAACAAACTACACATGAGGGGCGGCATTTATCGCTATGATTCAGCCTCAGACTGTGTTATTCGTATCTCTGCCCCTCATGTGCAAGAGCAAAGCGCCTCTGCTACTGTAATCGATACTTCTGACTCTCAAAACCAAGAGGAAACCACTGAATGACTGTATGTAAAACCACGAAAGAAAACGGCCACACCCAATCCGATTTCTCTGCTCTTGGCAAATTTCCGCAGCATATTTCGTAAACTTCATGTTTTAAAAACAATAATTCACACTTGTTCTGCCGATATCCTTGTGGGAACTGAAACTTGGCTTTCTAATGACATCGCCAACAGCGAACTAATGTTCCCATCGTCGTTTGTACTTTTCCGTCGAGATAGGATCGGGGCTAGAGGAGGAGGAGTGCTTATTGCGGTAAAGGAACAGTTCCAACCATCGCTCATAGATATTGAATCGCCTCTAGAAATAATCTGGGTCTCTGTTCACTTTTCGCACATTCATTGTGTGCTTGGTGATTGCTGCCGACCGCCAGACTGCCGCTCTAATTTCTCTGAACTGTTCAGTGACGCAATTGATCAAATCTCGATCAAATTTCCACGCTGTTTTCTAGTCATATGCGGTGATTTGAACTATCCAGCCATAGATTGGAGCACCTCATCTATTAATACACAGCATGATCGCGCAGAATATCTTCGGTTTCTTCACTGTCTTCACTACCATCACCTCACCCAGGTAGTCGATAAACCAACTCGCGGAAATCACATATTAGACCTCATCCTGACAAACAGTCCTGACCTTGCATGTACTCAAGTCATGGAAAAAATCAGCGATCACAGAAAAACAAAAATAAAAAAACAAACTATGCGCGCGCTGATACCGAAAGAATAAATATCATGTTAGATAGTTTTTTAACCGAGTTTCACTGCAGCTTTGCGAGCCCTTCAACTAATGAAAACTGGTGCTTATTTCGAGATCAGCTAAAATATAAAGAAGATTCATGTGTGCCCAAATGTACAATACCATCTCGTAAAAGCGACCCATGGTTCTCCCGGGATGTTGGAAGACACCTACACAGGAAGAAGAGAGCGTATAGAAAAGCTAGTCGGTCAAATGCCCATGAAGATTGGCAGAAATACAAGGAAATTTCCAGGCTTGCCGAAAAAACAGTTAGTGATGTGAAAAAAATATTTTATTTGCACTCTCCCAAATCTTTTAAAAACAGATCCTAAGAAGTTCTGGAATATGGTAAATCCTAAGCAAAATCAGTCTATTCCAACCATGACAGGGACAGATGGCAACATACTACCACCAGAGGAGTGCGCCGAATACTTTAACAGGCACTTTGCCAGCGTATTCACACAAGAGCATCCAATCTCCGATTCCCTTACGCTGCCCAGGCTAAGCATCTCGTTTGCATCATCACCGCCCATGGCGTGAAGTGCGCTATAGACCGCCTACCGTTGAAGGCTAGCCCAGGGCCCGACGGCGTGAGTGCTAATCTTTTAAGGCTGACAAGTGAGTTTTTAGCTGTTATACTTTCCCTTATATTTCAACAATCAATTGATTCTGGATGTGTACCTGATGACTGGAGATTAGCCTATGTTCTACCAATACCTAAATCTGGCGATAATACACTTTTCCGCAACTACCGGCCTATTTCGCTAACTTCAATCAGTTGTAAACTGCTCGAGCACATTCTTTACACCCACATTATGGCCCACCTGAACCAAAACAATTTGCAGATAAACAATCAGCACGGTTTCCGTCCGAAGCTTTCATGCCAGACTCAACTTTACGAACTAGTAACAAACATTCAACCTTCATTGCATCTGATTCATTATGTGGATGGCATCTTTATCGATTTTTCAAAGGGTTTTGACCGTGTACCTCATAAACGATTACTAATGAAAATACGCAATCTGGAGTTAGATAATAAGACAATAAGATGGCTTGAAGCATTCCTCACCAATCGTCTTCAGGCGGTTAAACTGAACAGTACTATTTCCAGCCCAGCACCAATCAGGTCTGGTGTCCCTCAAGGTTCGGTAATAGGCCCGCTTTTGTTCCTAATATACATTAATGATATAACTGATAATATTACTTTTACAGTTCGGCTTTTTGCCGATGATTGTATAATCTACAGAGATATAAGCAGCCCTAACGACACAACTACTTTGCAATCTGACTTAGACAAGCTAACGGCATGGTGCTGCAACTGGCAGATGCAAATTAATGCAGAAAAGACTAAACATATAAAGTTTTCCATAGGTTCAAAGTCTTCTCCCAATATCTACACTATAAATAATGGTTTAATAGACTCGGTCTCCTCGATTAAATACCTTGGCGTCTACCTAAATTCTACATTAACATGGACTGACCATGCACATAGAGCAAATTACTTCTAAAGCACAAAAGAAACTTGGCTATCTCAAGCGTCGCTTATATCTCGCCGACAGGGACACCAGACTTAAAGCTTATAATTTCCTTGTACGTCCTTCTCTGGAATATGCATCAATAATTTGGCACCCTTATCAAATCACCCTAACTAACATTCTTGAATCCGTCCAAAATAAAGCTGCTCAATTCATCTTGTCATCCTATTCACGATATCAAAGCGTTTCATCTCTGAAGGAAACACTCAACATGCCATCCCTATCAGTGAGCAGAAAAACCACCCGTTTATTGTATTTTCATAGACTTTATCATAATAGCATTCCGTTCACCCGGTCTCATATTTCTCCAGCCCCTCATACGTCACATCGCGTTGATCATGCCCATAAAGTTAAACCCATTTTTGCCCGGACGGAAAAGTACAAACATTCACCATTAATCTTATCAATAAAAGAATGGAATAAACTGCCACCCAGAATCGCCACGATAACAGAATTATCTTTATTTCAGTCAGCATTGAAAACCTACCTTGAATCATTACACTCACGGTAAATGTTTTGGACCACTCTGCCGTCTCTTTTCCTACCGCTGTCTTCTTTCTTTTGCATGAATTTTCCCCGCGATTGCATTAAACTCAGTTTCTAGGATATAATGCTGTGTTATCTCTGGGTGTGTTGTTTATGAGTGCTACTTCACCATCTCCATTGCTCTGTTTGTTCTTTTTTGTTGTTTGTTTGTTTGATTGATTGTTTCTTTAACAATGAATTGTATACTGGCTTATGTCCCCCCCCCCCCTATGTAATGCCCCCAGCGGGCCTTTAGGGTATCTGAATAAATAAATACATAGAATAAATAAATAAATTACATCAACAGAGGAGCGTGTTAAAATCGGTTTGAAGCAAAGATGATTCGTAGATCGTCTCAATCATTATATTGTTATGTGATGGCATGACAAGCGATGGAACACGGCGACACAACAGAAACGACGTGATGACATGACCATGAAATATGCTTTAATGGCCAGCGGGCCTGGCGCGAGCGCTCCGCCCCGCGCCACTGCCCGCTTCGTCATCTTCGTAGCACTACCCGGAGCCACCGAGCGATCGTCCTGATCGATTGCTAGAAATCCATTGCATGAGGTGACGATGAACACAGACACATGATTAGGACATGAAACTCTGAACATCACAATGAATGCGAAGATGGGATGAATACTTGCCCCGGAGCATCAGGTCCAATCTTCACCGTTTGCCGAAGGCCAAGGCTCATGGACACGTCGAACAGCTTGGGCGGGGGTGCTGTCTTCGTTCGAGTGGTCGTGAGGTCGTTTCGTCGTAGGGTCGGTCGGGTCGGCTTTAGGCTCTTCCTGGTCGTCATGTGTTGTGGTCAAGGCTGGGGATGGGGCTGGGGAGAGCGGCTGGTCGGGGCTCACAAAGGGCTGAGGTAAAGCTGTGCGGCGATCTCCACGGGCTCTCGGCCGATGAACCCAGCGTACGGTTGGCTTCGACGGGGTAAGGCGAGGATGGGGATGAACCGCACCTGCAACTAAATGTTACGTGATGGAATGACTAGCGATGGAACACGGCGACACAACAGAAACGACGTGATGACATGACGATGAAATATGCTTTAATGGCCAGCGGGCCTGGCGCGAGCGCTCCGCCCCGCGCCACTGCCCGTTTCGTCACCTTTGTAGCAATATATACGAAGCAGTCATCTGCAAAAAGCCGAAAATCCGAGTTTATTTTACATGGCATACCATTAATGCAAATGAGGAATAGAAGTGGTGAGAGCCCGGCGCCTTGAGGGACTCTTCAGGTTACATTGGTGAGGAATGAGTAGCTATCGTTAGGGGAAGTGAACAGCATCCGTCCTGAAATAGCGCAAATTCCTCCTCTAACCTTCGACAAATCGCGTATCGGAGGTCAAAGATGTATGTTCTGCACTCATGATTATGCGACCAGGCGCACCCATTGGACATTGATAGACTCGGCACCAAATGTTAACCCGCAGCAATATCGAACTGTTGGGAGAACTCAAAATCTATTTACCGAGGGTCGGAAGAGCTCGGATATCATCAAAAGGTACAAAACAGAGGTTTGTAATTTTTATTGCAAGACGTCCGGCGCAGGTAAACGCATGCACAAGATAATACACTGCCGCTTAACAAGCCATATGTACGACCAAAACATGTTTTTTCACTCAAATGTCGCTGCTGGATCAAGCCTCTATACCTAAGACCTACTCCTGCAGCTTTAATGGTAGCTAATTTACCTCGCACGGAGAGCATTCGACACGATAAGAAAATGTCTCGAAATGGTTTTTTTTTTTTACATTTTATTTAGTTTTTTCTCTATCCTAGGCAATGTGACCTTTACGAAGTAATAGTAATAGTCAAGCATCCTCGAGGTATTGCAGATGACTCTGTGACTTTCGAAACATAGTGAGAGAGCGGAAGCTTGGCGTGATATGGTTCAGAGGGTGTTGAATAGTAGCACTCGACTGAACGACTGTCCTTAACTGAACTGACGTTTTGCAACGTAACATTTATAACTGAACTTGCATTCGCTGTCGTGGTGTGAAGAGTGTCGTACTCGACCACCTACATATTCTTTTAGTTTAGCGAGTTCAATACCTAATAAATTTTGTTCGCAAATAAAATTGCTCTGACATCGATGTTGCCCCATGGTAGCTGCGCCTTCAGTAAAAAAAAACTGATGAATAAAAGTGAATGTTCTTGAATAACGCTAGTCATTGCCATGGCTGTTGCTGCTTTATTATCTTAATAATATATACGTAGATTCACGGGTCACTTGAACACTACCCGTGTGCTTGAAGGTGACCCGGGCCGCCAGTACACATGCGGCTTTAATATAAAATGCGAGAAAGCAGATCTTATTTACACACATCTGACGTTACAGAATTACCCCAGTCACACTATATTCGAACGTAATGTTAGCTTACACTTTGTAAACAAAGCGTAAAGGGAAACAACGAGTGTTGTGACACTACAACTCATGTCATATAGTATGGTACCGTGAAGATGATTTTTACTGATATGTGGGCGCGAGATACAATCATACAGCGAAAAGATATACTATACAACATACACAAAAACGAACATGTGAACAGGTTGGTGTATGTCACATGTACAGATGACAGAGATAGACGAAAGTGCTGGGATTACTCTCGATTTAAAATAATAATATTAACAATAATATTGCCACTATTAACTACTTTAGTGACCTTATGAACACCTCATCTGATGGCTGGCTATTAAACAGAGAGGGAACACAATAACTGATGCATTTCTTTTCATAGTTTGTATTTATTCTAAGATACGCATCCAGATACATTGGACACAAGACGATGATGAGAACACTGAGCAGAGAAAAATTGACCACCTCACCACGAAGTTCCACACACTAATGCGCCCCCACCAGGCTCCCTTTTGATGCCCGCTCCGCTGTTGCCATCTTAGCATCATATTTAAGGAAAAGTACACGTGCCCTCATTCCCCCGTGTATATTCCACCTCCCTCACAACTTAACGAAATTGGAGGAGGTTTTCCTTAGAAGGATAAGAGCTGGGGCGGCCCTTACCCTGTCGGTAACATGCCGATGGGAATCTCAAGCAGACATCGGACCAACCTCATGCCCGAAGTGTTCCACACCAACTGCAGAAGTGGATGTTCGCCACCTGCTGTGGACTTATGCTGGGACCAGGGCATCAAGGACACAGATTCTGCGCGAAGTGGGACTAACCACCACAAGGGAAGAGGACTTCTCTAAATAGCTCACTGACAACGACAAGAGTGGGAGCCTTCTCCGGTTCCTTACCGAAAATAATTTACATGAATTTCTATAATATGCCTTATGGCAATCTTGTGCAAAAAAAGAAAAATATTCGAAGGACAACGTGAGTTTAATTTGCACGCAGAATAAATTTGCTCTCAAATTTTAACACATTGAAAGGTTTATCGCAGTAAAGCCGTGTGTAGATCGCATAGTCTACGAGTTTTTTAAACAGCAAATTTAACGCTTCATTCAGTTCTGCGTTATTAAGTTATTTTCGTTCAGCGTATTAGCTGATATTTCTCAGGCACCTATATACAATCCTATCCAATTTATTTACTAATGTGTTAGAAGTCAGAGTATTTAAGTTAAATTGGTTCACAGGAAGGGAAAGGCGCAGTAACTGTCACACTTGCTCTGTGGACACCCGAACCGCGCCGTAAGGAAAGGGGGGAAGGTGGGAATGAAAGTGGAAAGAGAGAAAGAGGAGCCGTAGTGGAGGGCTACGGAGTAATTTTGACCACCTGGTATTTACCTTAATCATTCTAACCTATTTGCCACGTAGGTGGCCATTTGTAATGGCCCTCGTCATGATATTCTTCATTTGATGTTTCATTCCGTGAAAGCGGTTTGTCTGTGTCGCTACATAACGGGAGCTTCATTTTACACGACGTGTGAATCATTTTGTACCGTGTCTATCCTTGATTGCAGCTATGTTGTCAAAGTGCCTCCACCATTCACAAAGCTTGGCTGGCTCCCTGTGATCTAGAACTCTGAAGTATTATGACTTCGTTCCTAATCTTTTGTGGACATCTCTTCCTGTGTGCATTTCAGGCCGCTGCTTCGGTGGAGCGAAATTTGTAGAACTCTTAGCCATGATAGACGTGTGATATACGAAAGTTCTCTTTCGAGGACTCTTGTGGTTTACCGGTTAAAAAGCTTATGGAGCGCTGTTTTGAACATAAATGACCTTAGAATACATGTGCAAACAACTTACAAGAAGCTATGCATTGCAGTAAACGAGGACACTCTTTTAGAAAGCTCTCTCATCTCTCCAAAGTGCGGAGTAAGCATATAAGTAGCTTTTCTATAGTCATGTATTATTTGAAAAAGAGCAATCATTCAGCGTTTTTATTTGATGTGATTCAGCAAAGCATTTCATTGAAATGCTCCACTATTATCAAAGACAGACAAGAATGCCATTAAAGGTCTGACTGTATACTCATACCACGGTACATGTGCTTTGCGCGATCTGCTTACCTATATGCAGCTGTCCAGTTGATTGTCTTGCTAGCCGCATTCCTGCCGCATTGACTGACAGCCAGACAGCGAACAGAAAATTCGTAGCGGGCCCCAGCCAGATAATTGTATTCGCTTTGAAATCGTCCCCGGTTGCTTCCATGACCTCTACTCCATTGTATGCTCCCTCCATGGGCCTGCTTATTTTCTTTCGCACTTCTGTTACCTGTAGTCATGAAGGATAAATCCAATGTAATCACAGGAGAGTCTTATTGTAGTAAGCATATGGTTGTTGCTAGCAGCGGTGTTTAAACTTGAGAATACATATAGAATTTCATGTGACCTTAGCAGACAGAAGGATTTTCTTCCAGCAGCACGTGGAAAAATTAGGTTAGTTTCTCAAAGCCCATTCGAGTTTTCGATCTCAACAAAATGCACAAATGGTGGTATACCTAATTTGAGACCTATGGGGGGCATAGTGAGCTTGCGTACTTATTTGTCTTGATACCATCTGGCTATGTTAGTGGATTGTTTTCGGTATTATCAGACACCTGTGGAGAGTTTGTCCTCAGACATGGGAGGAGTGCCACCCCTGGTGATGTGGTTAGTGTACGGTTGTTCATCCTCAACTGAAATTATTTTGACGTTCGGGTGTGCTTTAGAATTATGTTGTTGCTCCTTGCGTCACGTGCATAAGTCGCGCTTTTCGCCTGTTTTCATGGATCTCCAGTCTGCATGAGATATCGTAGAGATTACCTTGAGGAATTTTTAGTTTGTGGCGTGAGCTGTTCCTGTTAATTTCAACGTGCTCTTCGAGGAGGACCGGTTAGGCACCAAGCAATGAAGCATTCGTTCATTGAAGACATTCCGTAGTGCGTAATGTGTGCCGTTACACAATCCGTGATACACTTATTATGAAAACATAACAGAGTAAATATCATGAACGCAAGAAGGAGATAAACTCAAGGTCAAGTTAACAGATAACCTTCGCTGGCCACTTCTTTAAGACACTAGCATTTTCTAGAATTTGTTATGTCAAACTGCTCCACTAATATGTTTCCAGCCTTACTTACCCTTGCTGCAACATGCAGGCCAGGCATACGTAGTCACCTCAGTATTCTAGCATCACTATATGCCCGCAGACTAAAATTTCGTGAGAGACTGACATGCACTGGTATATGTTGGCTTAGCAGAATTTGCGAAGCAAACCAACCCTTCCCCCTGCCCCCAAAACCAAAAGCACACTACTCTACGAAGACACAGCTGAACATCGTGCTTCTCTATGTGGACGTGTCATGCGTCTTGCTCCTTGGCCCAGTAGTCCTCTAAAGACTACTCGAAGACATCGCAAAGAACATAGGTGCCTTTCTTTTCGCCTCCATTGAAAAGCAGCCACGGCAGTCGAGAATCAATTCCGCATCCTTGGGCACATCATTCGAGCTCCTTAAGCATTGAGCCACCACGGCGAAGCAGCAATTTTCAAAACAGGACCCAAGCAAAGTACCATGCCCTTGGGTGCAGTCTTATGGGAGGCGTCAATCCTTAGAACCATTTCGGCCTCCTGGCTTCGCGTGTGGGCTTCGCATGGTCTTCGCGTGGACTTTAGGCTTTTGGGCTCTGGCTACCGCGTGTAGAATCTCCATTTACAGTTTCTAAGTTACGTTGTTGAGATGTTACGTCTTTTTATTTTACTTTCCAGACTGCTGCTCACGCTTGGTCACTGTATAAAAGAATCGCGATGAGAAACCGGACGACAGAATGCGAGGGCACGTTCCATGGCAAGAGTTCGAAGTAGATTTGATTGCGTCAATCCAAGGGCGAAAAGAAGCTGAACATAAAAAAAAATTGCCACGATTACGTTACTTCCTAATGCGAAAGTTGAACGCCGCTCATCAGCTGTTTCACCTTTTCGATAAATTGAGGCAACGATTTCGAGCAAGACACGTATGTACAACTTGATGTAGGGTTTTTTTTAGCGCAAACAAATACAAGCACAGGAAAGGGGAGACGTACACACACATCGCCTTTCCTGTCCTTCTCTTTGTTTGCGCTAAAAATCCCCTACATCAAGACGAACTACCACCTCACACTGCAGAAAGTTTTAATTACGTATGTACAATTGGAGACCACATATTTTTTTAATTTTTCACACGTATTCCTTCAAGAACCACTCTACTAACAGTTGCTGGCTGTCATGAAAGAAGCTTTGTGGTCGGAGAAATGAAGAAAGTAATTGAGTTATCGGGAGGTTGCGGGAGGCAGCGGGAGGCAGCGCGTGGGTCTATAGTAACGTTGCGCGACGAAGAGATAGCAGCGACTGACTGATGCCGCTGACGCCACTAGCGAGTGAAGCGAGTGAGAGCGGGATGCACGCACCGTGGTCCGCGCCGGCGTTTCGGCAACCGCAAAGCACCCTCGCCGCCACTCAGGAAGAGGGGGGGGGGGGCTCCTCCTCTTTCTGCATGGCGGCGAGGACTTCTACGCAGCCCGTTCTCTTAACTCGCCAGCGACGTCAGCGGCATCAGTCAGTCGCTGCTAGCGCGCTGTTTTCGGCAACCCCCCCCCCCCCCCCCCCCCACACACTTTTCCTCATGTTCTCCGGTTGCTGCGCGCACTCCTGCCCCATCGTTCGCCGCTGAGTACCCCCCCCCCCCCCCTCTCTACTACGAGGTTGCGGTTGCCGAAGCGCCGGCTAGAACTGGGGGGCTGAAAGGGGTCGGAACTGGTAACGAGGCCGGCGACGCCGACGCGAAACCCAAGAATGGGCGCCAAAGAGCTTCGCTCTAAAACGAAGCGCTTCCACCACATATCAATAAATCAGTGGAAAATGACATTACAAAGAGAAAAAAAGGTTTTGAATGCCCACTCCAAACGAACTTTGAGGCTGGACAAGGATATTTTGTGATTTAGTTAGTTTGTACCAAATGGGGTTAAGGGCACCTTCTTTCTTCTTGGTCACTGGGTATCTTCTAGCAAGAAGCGGCAGCTCTGCATTCCTCCTCGGTGTACAGCAAAAAGGTGGATGTTAAGGTATTCAGCAATCAACAACTGAGCCCACGTTTACTCACCCTCTTGTGTAGGAAATATTTCAGTTTGATCAGCATTACATATTATGTTCGTTTTCAGACATTTTTCTTTCTGGTATTTTTGTAGCATATACGCAATAAGTTTTTATGTAATAGAAAATGTGCAAATCGACTCAATTCTGTTGCATCGTGTGTACAGTGGTTATGATCACAGTCCTCCATCTACTTAAATAATTTTGTGATGAGGCAAGAACCCCTGCCGTAAAGGCCTATAGTCCTCTACCTGAGTACACCGCCTTGGCTGGTGGTATACTGAGCATTAAAAATGGTTTAAGTAATCACAAACGCAGTCTTCCCAGAAACCGACATAGATATCCATGGCATAAGCTACTACCAAAGTGGGCATTCGTGAGAAGGTAATAGGATGGCACCTGTGTCTTCTGCAATGCAGTCATTGTTCGGCAATGCCATCCTTTCTGGCTGGATAGGCACGTGAAAATATTTTCGCCTGTGTAAAAAACATTTGTTCACAAAAATATCCTAATTCAAAGCTTAAAACGGGGATGCCTTTAAAGCGTTGTCTGGGGTATGTTATGCTTTGGGCTTGGATCATTATTTGTTTTTGTTTTTTTTTTTAATCTGGTAAATATTTCATGTTTCGCAGAGTTTTCAACATAACATTTTACAAGGGCTGTATTTACTAATTTAAATTAATTTAAACATCAATACACCTAAAAATAAAAAATCGAAAGTTTAATTTGTTTGAAATATTATCAAAGTTATTATGAAAAGATTTGCTAAAATTATCCTGCTTTACACCAATTTCAAAAGTTTTGAGTTGCCGCCAACCTATGTCGTTTAGTAGAAACATGAAATAACTGTTCATGTTAAAATAATAATTTTCTTTAACAAATACTATGGCGGCGACGTATTTACACCTTTCCCAAGAAATTTAATTTCTCATATAACAATCGGCACTTGTCGATTTTGATGCCTGGGATGTTTTCTAAGGAATGACCAGTCTAGATTATCATTCGATGGCATACCTCTTTTTCGTGCCAGACGCAATGATGGGCCAATATCAGGGCGGAGCGCAGGACAAGATATTATTAGGCGCTCGTCCATGCGCCGAGACAGGCGCAAAAAATAAAAATGCATGGTTGTGTTACGTGGACAGAGCAGTGACGAATGACCTTATCGCAGCGCTATGCACGTGTGATGGCTGCTCCAAATGATGGGTAATTAGCTGGCGTGGTCAGAACATGGGTTTTAGAGTTGGTTTAGAATAGCGGTGGTGGTTACCTGAGGCCCAGTGTATATTAAAGCAGAGATGGTTTTTGAGGGATTACTTTACAGAATTTGGTAGCCACTGACCAGTTTAAAAATACGCCCTCGAAAGTACGCACCAGAGAATTTGCAGTTAGATTGTATGCAATGCGCGGGCGTACTTCAGAAACTACGGATGTGCGGATTCTTGTCATCATGAGATTTCACAGTACTTGTAAGCTTCTGCCACGGTAACAGATCACATTTAACTTGAAGGCGGCGCCGCCATTCAGTGTAAGGACGAAAGAGAAACTGGTTGCCAACGAACATTGAACTCACCGATCCTAATCTCAAATGTTATGAGCATAAGAATATTGGCAGGTTGCAATTGGGCAAAATATACTGAGTGCTCTAGCCTGTTCCCGAGAAACCTCTCCGCGTCCGAGGGATGTACCTAGAGGGCAGGTTTTTTATTAAAAGTGATAATCTGACATATGAAAGTCAACATGAGCGGCCCACGTCTATACTGAACGTTAAGAGATGAAAAATATCAGCCCAGCACGGAAAGTGACCGTCGGTCTTCGTATCGGATACCTGCCTGTGCCATAGCAGCCCACACTGTGTCTATTATTGTACAGCGAAGCAACACTTGTGCAAAACCATGTAATGTGGGGACCTTTGAATTAGCGGCATGTCAAATTTTAGTCCGCACATGTACAATTCATCCTTCTATTTTCCAGCTCCCATTAGTTTAACCTACATCGCATATACACAGCAAATCATTTTATTGCCGTTCTTTCGCTAAGCTGCCAGCCTTAGTATCTAGAGAATGCAGGCTACATTACTGGCGGGGAAGGGTAATCTTTCCTTCTCCCACTCAAGTGTCTATAAAAACGAGCACAAATAGGCGCGACCATGGCCTATTCACTCCCATCGGTCGGGTGATCGTGGTCGAAGCGCAGCTGCTCCGCGTCTATTGCCGCCATGCCCGCCACACTGTACAACCTGTTGGGCAGCCCGCCCTGCAACTTCGTTCGCTCACTGGCCAGGCACCTGGGCGTGGAGATGAGCATGAGAGACCTTGACGTTAGCAAGAAGGAGCACCTCAGCGAAGAGTATTCCAAAGTATGTGAGCTATAACGTTTTGTTTGAAGTCAATTTTGAGGGCATTTCTCTGCTCTACTGGAAGAGCGAGCGCCCGTGTATAAAAGTATGGCGTGGAAGGCGCTCGTATGGCTCCATATACCAACGTTCCTAAAGTATGGTTGTAGAAATCTGAACGTGGAATAACAGCTGATTTCTTGAAACAGGTATACACTTGGCAGCTCGTAGGCACGCTTTACGCCCGCACTCTGATATTTAAATGTCCTCAATGAATCCGAAAAGAAAAATCTCTGTGCTTCGCCAGCGGCCATAAAAGCTTTATTACCGCTGGCTGCGTGTACGCAGTTTGTGTTGCAAAGGTTTATTTCCAATGTTGATAGAGGATCTTCCCACTATACTATCAGTTTGTGCGTAGCTCGCATATATTCCCTCTGAGCTTGAAATGCAAAGAATACACTTCTCACTGTGCATATAAAGGCGGCAAGGTAGGCCAAGGGCGGCGAAATATGAAGCATGACGAGACCGGGAACGCGAGAATGCACACGTAAAACAAAAAAAAAAACGAAATAAGGCACCCAATTAGAGCAAAATTTTTATTTCAAAACCTAGTATTTTATGATTCTTGCCGCATGAAATTTGCAAGAATTAAGTATTTGACGTCCCTTTATCCACGGCTTTATCACACAACTCCAACCGAATTTCGCGGTTTATTTCTTCTACGTCATCGCTTCCCCTTATATAGACACAGTTCATGCTTCCAGAGTCTGAACTACAATTTGTGCTTGAGAGCTCTCCTTCAATAATTAGGAAAGAGGCATCCTGGGGAACAAGGTACAATAAAAGATCGTAGCATTCCAAACTCGTTCATTGTGCTCAGGTTGCATCGAATGGACATCCGCCGCTATAGTACCGCATACCTAAATCCATTTCTTCATAGTCCTGCGTCTACCTGCTGAAGTTCTAGGCACTTAAAATTTAAGGCTGTAAAAACAAACAAAAATAGTCCCTACTGGTCCGCCTAGATACCAGGTAGCAGAATTGCATGGCGTGTCACACCTGTGTATCGCGACTCAGCAGCTTGGTTTCTTCTACTCAAATCTGCCACTATTATATTCCAGTGGCGATAGCCTTATCTGATATTAATATTTGTGATTGAGCGCTTCTTCTGCATCAGAAGACATGTTGTGTGTGTTCAAGAGATTAGGCATCTTTGTAACACTCCCAAACACAACAAGCTACAATCAATTTTCAGATTGCAGACTTAGACCTTAAGGACAGCCTTGTCGTGGTAGCTCAGTCGTTAGGGCACTCGAGTGCAGAAGCCAAAGAAGCGAGTTCGATCGCTGCCATAGCCCGTACCAGTTACAAGACGAACTGGCATTTCGGTCATTTTGAGATCTCGACACCTCCCACTACCATCACGAAAGCATTCCTTAAAGGCGAACTGAAACGAAGTCTTACTCGATTGTGAATGACTGTAAATCATTTCGATACATCAAAGAAGCGGTCGTGACCACGTTCGAGGCTTATATGTAACGATGTATAAGAAATATAGGAGCTTTAAGATTCCTGTAGTAGACGAAAGCGTGCCACTGGTGGCTGTCGAACAGTTAGGCGGATAGTCGGATATGACGTATAACCGAGCGCGGAGAGCTGACTACGAAACGACAATCGTGCGCCGATCGTAGATGGCGAGTGCATTCGGCAAGTAAAAAAAGAGTTGTACTCTGCGGTTCTCGGGGTTTATTCTATTCGCACCAATACTCAGTACCCTATGCGAGAGCAATACTTAGCTGATCTTCAGTCGTGGGCTGCCCGAACACATGCGCCGTAGCCGAAGTTAGCATGCACCTCCGAAGAACAGCAAGCTGCGAAAGCAGTGGGTGTTGGCAATTAAACGGGATACATATATGGCGACGAAACACAGCGCACTTTGTTGAGCTCATATGAAAATTTACGAGTTCGTGCATGACTTGAACCTGGGCGGAAACCTGCCGTTTGCAACAATTATTAGGCTTTTGAAGTATGACGCATGGCCGCCCCACTGCCCGCCGCTATAGCCTTGGAATTTGTGACTCTAGGTACGTACATCCTTTTTCAAAGGTATATAGCCCAGGTGCGCTGCTTCTGAGCCTTGCAGTGGCGCTTATATAGCATTAGTGGATGTCCTTTCCATTTTAGAGGATAGGAAAAAACGTCTTACAATCAAGAGGCTTCCGAGATTGGAAATGCATTACAAGCCGCACGAAGTGACTCAGAAGCCCACCCCCTGGGCTCGAACCTTTTGACAAAGACTGTACAATTGGATGAGAAAATCTAGATGTGTAAACGTGGGCAGTGCTGAGCGGGAAGACGAACCGCGCACCGACCTCCGTCCGCATTTTAGCCCTAATATGCATCGTGTTTGCCAGCACAATTCTTGGCTAATGTGGTAATACACTGCAGGCACGAAATAGCTATAGGCCTAAGGGCTCCCGCAACGATTCTGTATGACAAGAGTCTGATGCCTTAACTTCACGAAAACTATACTTTCGTTAGAAAGTTACATTTACTTGTAAAGTACGCGAACTGAAACCTACCTATATCGTTGACACAAATATACTTTTCAGTGCTTTCACCAAAGCGCGCAGCTATCTTCGCTTCGAATAATTCCACGCATCAGTCAAATGAGATCCCGCCTGGTGAATTCGCAATGTTGATCCCGTTCAATATGATTTGTCTCATCGTTGTTCTTCTGGCGGTTTCATTACATCGGCGAACGCGTAATCGACGTTACACACAATACAATGCAGTCTTGAGACTTCTAACACTCCAGCAGCACAAAAAACGCACTCGTATTATTTATTCCAGCACTTTTTACATCAGAGTTGGTGTAAACGCGCACATATTTACACCAACTATAGAAAGAGATGCCGGGAGTTTATGACTTTTTATTGTCTTATTGCCTAAGCGAGGATAGCCTTAAAATTATCTCTCTCAAAAACGTCAACGATTAAAAAAAAGCGTGTTTTCAAAAGTTATAATACCTAGACTTTACTGTGCTCAATTAAATTCATTTTTGGTTTGTTGTTCTCTCTTTTAATGTTTTTATAATATTCCTGTAATTTACTGTATAAATATATCGTTGTAATAATTTTCAAATGCAAGATGTGTTTGAACACGTATGTACATTTTTTTTTTATGTACTACAACTCATGTGCGTTTGTTGTACCCTTGGACCCCTGGCTTCCTGGGCCGCACTCAAGCAAAATTGTGCTTAAGCTGTGTAAAGTATATTTTGTATGAATGAAACCGGAAATAAATAAATATGTATTATTATTATTATTATTATTATTATTATTATTATTATTATTATTATTATTATTATTATTATTATTATTATTATTATTATTATTATTATTATTATTATTATTATTATTAGTAGTAGTAG
The DNA here is from genome assembly GCF_055883805.1 of Amblyomma maculatum. Classification (NCBI taxonomy): domain Eukaryota; kingdom Metazoa; phylum Arthropoda; class Arachnida; order Ixodida; family Ixodidae; genus Amblyomma; species Amblyomma maculatum. Next base: position 68,538,510 of record NC_139346.1, read on the forward strand.
TAGTAGTAGTAGTAGTAGTAGTAGTAGTAGTAGTAGTAGTAGTAGTAGTACTAGCAGTAGTAGTAGTAGTAGTGGTAGTAGTATAGGAGTAGTAGTAGTAGTAGCAGTCAAGGCTGCATACTGTCGCCCTGCCTATTTAACCTATATGCTGAGTGCATCATGACGAAGGCCGGTCTGGACGAGTCTTCAGCTGGAATGAAAATTGCTGGAAAACGTATCAACAACCTCAGATATGCGGACGATACCACGTTAATGGCAGAACGTGAAGTGGAACCCAAAAGACTTCTGATGCACGTACAAGAAGAGAGTGAGAAGTTTGGGCTTAAAATGAACTTTAAAAAGACAAAGATCATGGCGTCTTGCCCTATCAAGTCCCGGAGCATCAGGGAACATGAAGTGGAAGCTGTGATAGATTTTCTTTTCTTGGGCTAAAAGATTACCCCGGAAGGTGACTGCAGCCATGAAGTTAGGAGACGCTTGCTTCTGGGAAAGAGAGCCATGGCTAGCCTTGACCGCCTAGTAAAGAGCAGAGACATTACACTGCCAACCAAGATCCGTATAACTCGTGTTATTTTCTTTCCAGTTGTGATGCATGGATGCGAGAGTTGGACTGTGAAGATGACTGACCGCCGAAGAATTGACGCGTTTGAATTGTGGTGCTAGCGGAGACTCTTGAAAGTTTCTTGGACGGCCAGAAGATCAAATCAGTCGATATTGCCGAGGATAAACCCTGACTGCTCATTGGAGGGTCAAATTCTAAAGTTAAAGCTCAGATAATTTGGTCATCTGATGAGAAGAGAGAAGTCGCTGGAGGAAGCTTTGATGTTGGGAAAGGTTGAGGGTCACCGGAGAAGGGGTAGGAAGCGAACGCGTTGGTTAGATGGCATCCTCGAAGCGCTGCAGATGAAATTATGTGATGTTAGGAAGATAGTGAGAGACCGGAAAGCGTGGCATGATATGGTCCATAGGGTCACGAAGAGCGGGACACGACTGAACGACTGAACTGAGTAGTAGTAGTAGTAGTAGTACAAAAGGCGGAGTCGAAACTAAATAAACCACGGCAACTTCTCGACCGCCACCGCGGCAACCTGGGTAAAAATGACTCAGTCATGTCCGGTTCTACGTCACTTCCTACGACCTGTAATGGCAGCCTTTTTTGCGCACTCAGTTTTCAAGGTAGTGATTTTGAAAACCAGAATCTTGCCTACTCATCTCAAACGGGACTGTCATATTTTCATTTTACCCCTTCTTTTTGATGTACTACTGGAAAAGGGCTTTCTTTATCAGTTGAAAGTGTTGTTTCACTTGGCCTTATAGTGAGCTCAGGTGTGTTTTGAAAAAATTACTACCTGCCACCTTCTAAGCGCTCCTCAGATCGTCACATAATATCTCTCCTTCCTGAAGAGCGTTCTAAGTTACCAGTATTTTAATTTAGTTCCATTTATATATTCCTTAAGGAGTTGTCATCGCCTATTTTCGTTCGTATTATTAATGCGCAGTCATGAAAAATAGGAGAGGGAACCAAGTTTTAGCACTCGTTTACTGATTACTTCATAATTACGTATTACAAGCAGTTGTTTTGTTTTCTACCAAGTATTCTTCTGAAATCATAATATTCAGACATCGTCTTCGTATTTAAAAAAGAAATACCCAGGATATTCGCAGTTTTGGGATAGTGGGCAGTTCCCTATTATATTGCTAATGACTACGTTTTTCTAATGGACTGAAAGGATACGTCGCATTAAGAGCGTTTTGTAATAATAAATGCTTCCTGCGTTCTAGAAAAGCGCATATTAATGCAGAAAGATTACTACCCACACATTTTGATTTTACTGTTGAGAATGTGAAGCCTGCTTCGAGCAGGTGCTCGAAACATGTCCCTGCAAGTATATTACGATTAAAAGCCAATCACTAGATCATAAATAGTATGCACTAAACTAGACTATTGCAGCATCTCTGCAGCCGGCTTTTTCATGACCTAAGCTGTGAAGTTGTGAATTTTCCATGCCTTGTTTCGGAGTCTGGCGTTTTTATCGTTCCTCTTCGGGAAACGTGGTTGCATTCAGCACCTTGCCACCTTCATCCTGATAAAAACGCGATCACCCATAAATGCATTGATAAACGGAGAAAGAGGTGGAAAGCACGGCTAAGCGCGGGAAAACATAGCTAAACGAGTCGTCATTTCGACCTCCATGCACTGTTGCTGCAACTGCTGGTTATTATGACGATAGAACTCTTAGAAAAGATGGTCACCCGAACAAAATGAAGCCAAACTTTGCAAAATATGTCGCAGCTAAGCTAAAGGAAGTGAATGTGCTTCTAAATGACAATTTATGCTTCTATATGTAGATGTATTAGCGCGAGCTACTGTAATCTTTGTTGCTGCCAACACCCACGTCGCCTCTTGCTTTCCCTTCCAGCTCGCAGAACGTTGAAGGTAATACGACGAAAATGTTGCGCTCTGTATTCACTCTCAGTGTAGCTTGGACGTGGATCTATACTACTATAGGTACCGCGAAGTGCGCCAACATTTATGTAGAAGGATTGCAGCCACACTCCACCGCTTCCACATACTTTCGGGTTGTTCTAGTGGCCTTTGGCGACTATGTTCTGTGCTTCTTTCACCGACTTTATTTTAGCGTAGCCTAAGGCAGCATTCATTTTATATTTAAATGAGGAGTTGACACGACTTCTGCTATCCGCACAGCCAGTTACTTTATTTTCGTCAATTGAAGAACCCCTCGATCTAACCGACCCACGCTATTTTTGCGAGAACATTTTTAGAAAGGCACTTCATATCCGAATCTCACCCTCACCCTTTTAGCAAGCAAAACTGCGAATCTAAGGCCGCCACACTTGAGTGCTCACTCAGTACTCGAGCCGGAGCTGCCAGTGTCAATGTGGCGCAGTATCTGTGAAGTGTTCTTCGGGCTTCATGTCTTGCTGTATTCCGGCAGCACAATACAGACGGCTGCGCAGGGTGCAGTAATCCGGCCGAAAGCGGCCCGATAACTCTGCGCTTGTTGTTACGTGGTTTCACGGGCATCAAGGAAGAGCTTCGGTTCATTTGGTTTCAGTTTCTTGAGAGCCGCAACGGAAGCCGGAACGAGTGCGTGGAGGGCTGCCTACAGAATAATTTAAGCGAATTGTAGTCGCGTCGCCAAAGATCTTTTCTAAATTTGTTTTCAAATGAATTTATTTCTTACGCCCGTCTCCTCGGGATATCACCGCTAAACTAAGGGAACAGGGTTCATATAAGAATTTTAAATATAAGCACCCTCCCATATTTTGGGTATTGCGATCAGGAAAAAAAAAAGGGGGTTCCATACAGTCGAGTAAATATGGTTGTTCGTTTTGGCTGCAAGTACGTCCAATAAAGCGTTCATTTCTGTACAGTGCCAGTCTGTTTTTGCCTCTTTCAATGTCACCGCCACGTGATAACCATTGCTTCATTTTTATTGTTTTATGTTTTTTATTTTTAATGGGCGTTACGCCACCGTGATGGTGCAGTGGTTAGGGCGCTTGTCTACCGTTGCCAAGGATAGAAGATGAAATCCCGGCAGCCGCGGCTGCTTTTTGATATATGCGGAAAGCAAGGCTCTCGTATGCTATGCGCTATCAGTACAGGTTAAAGAACACCAGGTGTTCGAAATTTCTGGAGTACTGCACAACGGCGACTCTCATAGCCTAAGTCTGTTTGGGACATTAAACCCCATACACAAAACAATGTTTATGGATGCATTGTTAGCAGGTTATAATGTTCAGTTTTAACCATCAATACAACCAAAGCTATCCCTCTAGAGATGTGTAGGTTTTCTTATTACTCTTTTGCTTCATCAAAAACATTCTCATTAGTTTGCTATTGTAGACTAAACACGACGCGAGCCTTAGACAAGCAAGCTTTATAATAAACGGTTTGTTGCACGTCGAAAGATCAGTGTACATATTTTAATAATTTCGTAAATGTATTATACAAGACATCAGAGATAATTAAAGGTACTTCGCCGAGCTTACCTGTTGCCTCTCCTCTTGCAGCTGAACCCATTCCACAGGATTCCTACTCTTGACGATGATGGCTTTGTCGTTTATGAAAGGTATGCTAATTCACAATCTTTCAACAATGCTAAAAAGAAAAAAAAAATAACATTATTGGCGCGCACCTAACATTTTTTTTTTCACTTCACCAGCCAAATTTCTAATGTCTGTTCACAGCGATGTATTTAGGATGGTTTTGCCAAAATGCGTTTTTAGTAATCAGTGAATATCAATGAATGTGGAAAGCATACATGCAAAACTTTTTGATGCTGAAAGTAGGAATTATTTCTGAAATAACGGAACGTAGCCGGCGGCTGGAGGCCAAAGGACTGCCCCTTTATTGATAGGTGTGCTTGGTTTTATAACAGACCCGCACTGATTACAGAATATGATACGCAAGAATGCGGCACGTGTAAACAGTCAAGCTTATGCTATACATCAGCACGCGTACCTGATAACACTGCATCCCCTCCCCCTAAGCTGGAGTACGTAAGACGATCTGGGGGCTTCCGCAGGCGAGTCGAACGACGTGGTGGTTGTTGGTCTTCTGCTTGAGAGCTGACTTCCGGTGCCTCCGTACCTTGGCGAGTTTCTGCCTCCCCGGAACTACGCTGAGCTCCGTCGTTGGTCCGGTCATGGCTCTGCTTGTTAGGTGATGAACCTGTGACTAGTCGTGGCCGGAGTTGGTCTACGTGGCGTCGTTGCTGTCCCTCAGGTGTTTCCAGTGTCACCATGCGTGCTCCCGTCGTGGACACTACGGTTGCCGGCATCCATCTCCGGCCAGACTGAAACTGGCGCGACCATACATGCCTGCCAGGTTGAAACCGGGTCGGTACTTCTGCTGCTGCTGGAACCGCTTCGCTCGAACCGTCATGTCTTATCACCTTGGTAGCCGTGATAGAAGCTGTCAGCCGGGTTCGGGGACGGAAGGCCAACAGCCGTTCCGCTGGCGATTTTCCTCCTTCCAAAGGTGTCGTTCTATAACGGAATAAAAACTTGATTAGTCGTTCTTGCAGTGTACCTGTTGGATTCTTCCGAAGACCTTCCTTTATTGTTCGCACGGCCCGTTCCGCCAACCCATTTGACTGGGGATGGTATGGGGCGGTTCTTATGTGTTTCACTTGGTTTTCCTGCAAGAAACTGGACATGGCAGAGCTTGAAAATTGTGGTCCGTTATCCGATACCACACAGAATGGCAAGCCAAAGCGTGCGAAAATACCTCGAAGTACTTTAACGGTGACCTCCGCTGTGATCGTTTTCAAAGGTATGGCTTCAATCCACTTTGTCTCAGCATCAACCAGCACAAAAATTTGGTAGCCCTTGATGGGGCCCGCAAAGTCCATATGAACCCTGTACCAGGGCTTGTTGCTCACCGGCCAGGGACTGGGAACTTCCGCAGCCGGCATGGGCCAGCATTGTATACATTGCGGGCAACTTCGAACCAACACTTCGATGTCCCTATCTAACCCAGGGTACCAAAACAACGCCCGAGCCGTGCGCTTCATGGCACTGATACCGGGGTGACTGTCGTGCAGTTCCTTTAGCATGCTTTGTCGCGCCGCCTCCGGCAACACTACTCGATGACCCCAGTAAATCAGGTCGTGACTGGCCGCGAGCTCGTTGCGGCGAGAAAAGTATGGCATCAGGTGTTGCTGTGCGGCTGATAAATACCGTGGCCAGCCATGTGCGATCCACCACCTGATCTGATGAAGCGTATCGTCCGAGCCGCTTAGGTCCACTAGCTGTTGAGCGGAAAGGGCGGTGGAATTGAGGCTCTCTGTATAAAGTACGTATTCCATGGGTTCTTGCCCTCCTCGGTCTTCCATGCACGGCAGTGGAAGGCGACTGAGAGCGTCTGCGTTAGCATTTAGCTGTCCTGGCCGATACTCCAGATCATAATGGTAAGCCGCCAGTAACAACGCCCACCGCTGAATTCTTCCTGCTGCCATTTGCGGAATCGGCTTTTCCGGGTGGAACAGACCTGTCAGTGGCTTGTGATCCGTCACCAGAGTAAAATGTTTCGCCAACAAATAATCTCGAAACTTGGTAACGCCGAAAACCAAAGCCAGCGCTTCTTTCTCCAGTTGCGAATAATTCCGCTCCGCAGGTGTCAGTGCTCTTGAACGGAACGATATGGGATAGTCCCGGTTTCCAATTCGGTGTGACAACACAGCGCCGACCCCCACTGGCGAAGCATCGCATTCAAGCCGCAACGGCTTTTCGGGGTCGTAGTGTACGAGAAGCTGTGCTTTTGCCATAGCCTGCTTTGCTGCCTGGAATGCTTCCTCATGCTCGCATCCCCATTGCCATCGCGCTCCTTTAGTCAACAGGCTATAGAGGGGAACCAGCGTAGTGGCAAGGTTGGGCAAAAACTTGGCGTAATATTTGATCAATCCCAAGAAGGATTTAAGCTGGCTCACCGTCTCCGGTCTGGGTGCGGCTGTGACGGCTTCCATATTCTCAGGGGGGTGTAGTCCAGTTGCATCAATCTTGTGGCCCAAGAACGAAACTTGCTTCTCGCGGAACCTGCATTTGTCACGGTTCAGCTTGAGCCCATTATCACGCAGCCGCTCGAAGACTTGCCGGAGAGTTGAGTTGTCGTTTTGTTTTTCGGCCATAATAATGTCATCTAAGTATACCTTGACGCGAGGGATGCCTTGTAGAACGGACTCGAGGCGACGCTGGAACAAAGCTGGAGCCGATGCGATGCCGAAAGCGAGGCGGTTGTATGCAAACAACCCTTTGTGGGTGTTTAACACGGCCATTTTTCGTGTCTCGTCGTCCAGTGGAAGTTGATTATATGCGTGCCGTAAATCCAGAGTGGTGAACACCTCCCCTCCGTACAGAGATGCGAAGATGTCCTCGATTTTTGGTAATGGGTACTGTTCCAAATGTGTCGCCTGATTCACGGTTAGTTTGAAGTCACCGCACAGTCTAATTTCACCGTTCCGTTTTACTACGGGCATGACAGGCGTAGCCCACTCGGAAACTCTCACTGGTGAAAGCACTCCTTCCTGTACCATGCGGTCAATTTCTGCCGATACCTTTTCCCGAAGCGCGTAGGGCACTGGTCGAGCCTTGAGAAAGCGTGGTACCGCGGCCTCTTTTTTGTGTAGTTTCACGGGCGGCCCCTTACAACGACCCAAACTATCCTCGAAAATTTCCGGAAATTCCGCCAAAAGTTCGACTGTCGCTGCGTCACCCTGAACCAGATGTACTTTCTGCAGCGCCCATTCTTCCAGTAGTGCCATACCCGCATTCTGGAAGGCTTGGATGGTGTTCCGGCCGCACAACAAAGGCCCGTCGCAATCCACAACCACGAGCGAGCTGTCCACTTGCGTGTTACCGCATTCGACTTTCATGGCCACTCGGCCAAGGACCGGAAGCGGCCCCAGGAAGCACGATAGGCGCAGTGCAGTCTTCTCCAGTGTCGGCCAATAGTCGCGGTGGTTCTCGAATACCTTCCTTGGAATGACGCTGACAGTAGACCCTGTATCCACGAGCATGCGCAGGTTCCGACCTTCCCAGATGAAATTCCTTTCGAATGGCCTTACGGCCTCGTTAGTACTGTAGCTGTGAGCCACCAAAGCGTAGAGCATATCTTGCTCACTGCCGTCGCTGCCGTCTGCTTCCTTCACCGCGTATGTTCCTGAAGGGTTAGCGCGACCACTGGAGCACATCCGTGCTAGGTGTCCTTTCCTGCCGCACTTGTGACACGTCGCTTTCTTGTGTCTACACACTTCTGAAGCATGGTTCGAGCCACATATCCCCCATTGCGAGGACTCGGTCGTGGATCCTTGCTTGCGTCCGGATTTCTGCGGATACCGGCTGTGCTTCCGTACGACGTTGGCAGCCGCCTCGTTGTCATTAAAGCTCCTTTCTTGCATCACCCGGACATTCGCCTCGGCGGTTTCCGCGGCTAGAGCAAAAGCTTCTGCCTCTGCCAGGCTCAGCTTCTTTTGCGATAACATATGCCGTCGAGCCTGTTCGTCATGGATTCCGCAGACAATCCGATCCCGCAACATGCGATCCAAAAACTTATCAAAACTGCAATCCTTGGCGAGACGCCTCAGGTCGGTGATGTAGTCCCGTACCCTTTCGCCGTCCGCTTGGTTCCGCATAAAGAAAGCGTAGCTAGCTGCTATCTTATTGGCTTGGGGATCAAAGTGGTTGTCCAGGAGCTGTACGACGGCCTCGTAGCTCAGACTGTTCACCGATTCCGTCTGGCACTGGCCTTGAAGCACGCGCACCACGTTGTCACTCAGTGCCGACACCAGAAGCGCACGCTGTTTTCCTGGATCTGTGATGCTGTGGCCCTCAAAAAAGGCCTCCAAACGAACACGGTAAGTGCCCCAGCTACTAGTCGTGTCGTCGAACTCGGGTGGCCTGGCTGCCATCGTGCAGCAACTATCCCATCCTCGTCGCCACTGAAATAACGGAACGTAGCCGGCGGCTGGAGGCCAAAGGACTGCCCCTTTATTGATAGGTGTGCTTGGTTTTATAACAGACCCGCACTGATTACAGAATATGATACGCAAGAATGCGGCACGTGTAAACAGTCAAGCTTATGCTATACATCAGCACGCGTACCTGATAACACTGCAATTTCCACCGGTGCGCCCTGGTAATATTTAAAAATATCCTATTCCTTTACATGTCTGGTTGAAAAGATAGAAACGAAAAATATCCGATCCACTTGGGGACATTCTGGCCAAATTCTTTGCATCGGCTTTTTTTTTTTTGCAGGTTGAGCATTGTGCTTTTGGTATGTTTTACTGCTATAATAAGAGCATTGTCGTAGTCCTCAAACCTTACTTCCCGTCAAATATATATTGTCCAGTTAAGATAGACCGGAGGAAATTTTTTGCCGAGCAAGGAATGTTTTGTACTGTCAAAACTTGCTATTTGCTGATTTGTTTTATAACTACAGAGTTACTTTCGGCCAGCGATATGCTTTTTGTAAGCAGGTAGAATAATGAACCTGAAAGAACTAACCCTCTGCTTGACCACCCTTTTGTATTCATTCAAGGGTTCCTGTTTTCACCTTGCGCCGGCAACACAAACATTTGGTAAAGGCAAACTAGGATAAGAACGTGAACTCAGAAAGACTTTCAAATGTTTTTCTTACATTGGTCGCATTTGTCTCTGCTTCGGCAGAATATATTTGGTGGCTGTACAAGGATATGCGTGTTAAGATCACCGAGATATGAATGGGCATGATCATCATAAGAAGTCTACCTTAAAGTCACTTTTAGTCATAATAAAGGAAATGAAGCCTCCCACAACGCTGGGGTCGTTAAAAATTGAGTTTGCCCTAGTGTAACTTTGTTGCAGTCTACGTAAGCCAGGGCAGACATTTTTGAACAACGTTGAACAATAAGTTAGCGGTCACACTGTTTCAAGAAATACGCCTCATAACTTGTCCCGATATGTAGGTCGCATGAGGCCGCGCACTTTTTTTCGAAAAGAAGTCCGCAGAAAAACGCTGAATGTTATGGGAATATTTGTAGGAGCATAACGTATTCAGGTCGTTTCGTACCTCCCTGTAAGTTATTATCGCATAAACTAAGTAGCTTTTTTAAGGAAGGTGATTAAAGAAAGGAGGAAATAAAACGATTTGGATCTTCTTAAAGGGTCTATATAAACAAACAGGTTTAGTTCCTTACAAAGTTTGCCTCCTCAGCTTTCGAGATATTGAATTCTGGAGATTTAAACGCTTTCGGCCGCACTGCAAGCTTTTGATTGTCTTTTGCACTAACGGCGTTACCATTAAATGAGCATCTTTGCGGCAACATATCGGCTTAACCTGCACTGCCTTGTTATGCATTCGGGAACTAAACTTGAATCTCAGTGTTAGGCAGGTCAGGAAACGTTCCACTCCCACGGTTCCGTTCAACTAATAGTGGATGCTGTGTAGATATAGCTTAGCAAAAATTCAAACGCTGCACTCACTCACAGTTTTTTACCCCATCTTTTATTCTCCCGCAGCAACGCCATTGCTTACTACCTTCTCCGCAAGTACGCCCCTGAGTCCGAGCTGTACCCCAGCTGTCTCAAGCTTCGCACTCGCATCGACCAGCTGTTGGCCGTAGTCTCCAACGAAATTCACCCCAAGCAACAAGTCTTCTTAGTGAGTGTGGTTTTCCCCATATTCAACTTTCTAACAAGTCGAGTCCACTCCACAATGTTAGCCGCGCATATGCTACAAAATGCAAGAAGTATTGACACCGTAGCGCACAGTGGTCAGGTGGGTATCGAGCCGAGGCGGAATTCTTCAGGTAGATTCCCAAAAGGAATTCGGCAGTGGGCTGCATTCGTCCTAAAAAAAGCAACTGTGATTTCATCTTGCGCTAGCCTGGTGTGCATTTAAACCCATTCTCCAAAATTTTAACACCGCTCGGGATTCTCACTGTTAGGAGTATTTTACAGAGCTGTTATAATGTGCGCACCCAGATACTTGTTTCTTTCTAGATAGGAAGCGAAGCAGCTTGAAAAGACTGTATAACGTGCTTGCGTTGTGTAACGCATGTGAGTATAGAGTTTGCGTTTCGATATCAAGTACACAACAATCCGCCAATAATTTACAAAAGTTATTAATGCGAAAGAATTACTTTGCTATGTTCACAGATTTCCGCGTCCGCAGGCCGCGTCCGCAGGCCACGTCCGTAGACCGCGTAAGCAAATCGTGTCCGCAGCAGTTGTAATTGAAAGTGGTAGAGGTTAATGAATGGTGTCAATCGATACAGGGTGACATAATATTGTGTCCGAAAGTATAATCGGGTCGATAAGTTACCTAGATAATTATTTACAGGAAGAAACATAAAAGTAAAGGCGAAATTTGTCTCATTAGCCAATGGCTTGGCGCCACATTTGAATGTATCAAACTAAAATAGTTGAATAAATCAGTCAGTTAAGGTGACGTTAAGGATGTGACGTCACGCAACCTGAAGTGGAGCCAAAAAAGGGCATAGGAAGGGATTGGTGCGCCCTTTGAAAGTACCAAATACTAAAGTAGTTAATTAAGGAAGTCAATTAGGGTGACGCCAATGGTGTGACGTTACGCAACCGGTAGTAGAGCCGAAAAAGGGCATAGGAGGAGATTGGCGCACAATTTGATAGTACCAAATGCTAAAGTAGGTAATTAACGCCGTCAATAAGGGTGACGTCAAAGATGTGACGTCACGTAACCGGAAGTAGAGCCTAAAAAGGGCATAGGAAGAAGTTTGCACGCAATTTTAAAGTACCAAAGACTAAAATGGGTAAACAAGAAGTGAATCAAGCAACTAGAAGCAAAACCAACAGCAGCATTCGTGCTTTCTCATTATTCCAATGCAGATTCGTCAGTGCTCTTTAATTTTTGTACAGTCCCACTTCCGTAACCTCGTTATGCCTAATGACAGTTTCGCGAATCTTGTCATGCAGTATATGAGACTTCTCTGACGTTATTTTCCAAAAATTGCGATAAAAATAGCTATGGCAAAACTGAAGCCAATAATTTTTATGTGTAGCCTGAAGAATTTATCGGGGATATCAGCGGCCTGTGTACGGCTTATGGCTTTGTTTTCTCTCCATACGCGTGGTGACAACACGTTTGCGCGAAGAGCAAGCTACCGAGCCGAGTTATGTACTGTGCCCGAAGCTTAGCTGTGGTCTAAAAACGTTTTTTAATTAGCCGGTTCGATGTATGAGCTGAAAAAAAAGCTAAATTGCCGCATTTCAACTATTTTGTCCCTGTGTGTATAGCCTAAGGCTAAAATCTGCAGGCGCATATGTAGGCGACGCCGCTGAGGACATATCATCTTGTCTTGCCGTCAGTTCTGAAGTTTATGCCCATTTCCTTCAGTAAAGGCCTGTCTAAACGTCACGATAGAAAATATAACAAGGGAGTACATGTATGACTTTCTCTCCCAGCAGCGAACGTCACGACAGCGGATGGGGGATAAAGTGCCAGCAAATGAAGCTTCGAGCACGGATTGGAGTCGAGGCTCGCGGTTTCCTCTCGTCACTTTAACAAAGTCCGTGCGCGCAGATTCATTTGCTGTCCCGAAAGGGCCATCAAAAGGGTCGCCAGTCCGCTGTTTACCGCAATCCGCCCATAGGCTGTTGGGTACCCTTGTGTTTTCGAGATCTCGGGGGTTTCAGTCTAGACAAGTGTGTGATAAGACATGGTCTGGCAGATGATGCCCTGATGTGAGAAGGCTGCTCATGGTTTTACAGGCATATGTTGGTCTGATGGTGAGAGCCATGATGCAATATATTCTGCACCTTGGACACTTTTTCCTGCTACATCGCACTTAGGTGTACATAAGCCTCCCATATCTGCTGTTTGTTTGCTCTTAGTTGATGTCCTTGAAATTAGCAGCAAGATGGCAGCCTAGAAGTCATCGTTTTGCTCCTTGCATTTACGTACAAATGGACAGCATACTCTGTAGACCTCAATATCATAGAACGCTCTTTGTCAAGTGCCTTCAAAATTCGAGCAGTGAAATTTTACCAGTCAGTTTTTGTGAAGAAAAATTTTGTAATTCTGTAAATGCCTTATTAGAAACCTTCTCGAATAAGTTTTTGGTCAGTATATACGCCATTGCATATAAGGTGCCACAACTTTCGCATATATGCGAGTGGACATAAAATTCTCTCTGCCGACTAAAACACATCGTTCCGCCTTTGTGTACGACCTAACCTACTAAGTCGACGACATTGGTACGATCCCAGGAATGGTGGTGATTTTTTGGTGTGGGCTAAAGCAAGGCCTCAGCAGCCATTATACACAGCCCTTCCTTAAACAAACGAGCTATTCTTCATAGTTAAATGATGCACACTTTTCGCACTTCTTCCATGACATCACTGTTAGTCAACCCAAGCCTTTCTCTTATTATTTGCCTGTATGTGAACAAGTAGCGAGCTGTCTAGGGTTTCCTTATGTCTGGTTTTTGTTAACCTTCACCACATTTCACCCCTAAAATAATAGGCTATTGCTACTATAGAGGTTTGCTTGCTTAGATGATTGCATGTTCTACTCTTTCAGTTGCACTTTTGCAATTTCTCTCATACACATAATGCCTGAGTGAAATGGGGTCAGCCTGGCAACGTAAATTAACACACTCGTCGCCTCGACATCTCCTATAAACCTATTCGTAGCGGGCCTCGCTTACTGCTATCTAAACCCTTGTGACATTTCTTTCAGCGGCCCCGCTTCTGGGACAAAACCAAGCCTTCCAAAGAGGAGGTGGCGGCCTATGAACGCGACGTCCTCGGTGGGATGGAGCATCTAATCGGCGAAAGCAAGTTCGCACTCGGCGACAAGCTCACACTTGCAGATCTTTGTCTAGTCTCGAACCTTGCCATCGCTCTTGAGGTGGGCTGTCAGGAGTTTTATCATCATTCTGACCCTTTTCTAAGCAAATTTTGTATTGTTGTCTTCATTTTTGGGGTGTGAAAGCCCTAAACATCATCTTGCAGCTAGTGTGCATCACTAAATATTAGTGTTAACGAAAATCTAGTAACAGATGTTAAGGGGAAAGCTTTTATATACTCTGAGTGTGGACAGGACTTGTGCGTCCAAGGAGGGTGTCACACCGTCATTGTCGCGACAAGAATTCATTGAAGAGCAAAATAATGCTTGCATGAGGGGGGGGGGGGGAGGGCAATACGTCTTTGTGCCTAATTTTTTCGATGATGCGGAGGATTTAGATAAATAATTAGAGCCACGAAAGTCAATTATATGTCGAAATAGACATGGACGTCGATATAGTGTTTCAGACGTCTAAACAGCCACGGACGTTGAAGTTGAGCAAAATACTCAAACGTGCAAAACTGTTTGGAAAAAAGGGAAAGGGAGCAGAAAAGAAAAAAAGGAAAGAAATATAAAGAAGCAAATAATTAAACAGCCAGCAATTAAGTGACAATAGTCGCAGGCTTTCGCCTTACCGTGTTTATGGCAGATCTAAGTGCCTCCACCCAGTTTGTTTTTTTCAAAGTGCTATATTCTGTGAAAAATGCAGGCATCCTACCGTAAAACCGAAAACCCATCGCGAAAATTCCCAAGGTTATGGCTGTTCAGAAGTGGGGGTTGTTTTTATTTCTCTCTTATTGTCATTCTGTACGAGATGCTGCTCTCTAGTTCGCTTTACCTTACGCGGTTTTATCACGTCTTCGTTCAGTATAAGCATAGATGAGACATCGCTGATTTTAAAATAGTGCAAGCGGCTGCGGGTTTGTGATGGATGACTTCCTCGGCATACAAATGGTGGAATGGGGTGCCAAGCAGGCGGCAAAGAAGTAGGCACAGAGGGAGGAGAACCAATGTGTAAGAAATAATAAATTCCAGCGTCATCATTTTCTCCACAGTTCATTTTATGTCGCCACCAACAGAAATGCATTGTTAAAATTGAGTTTTAGGGTGGGCCATATAATCCGCGTTCCCACCTTATTGCCCCCCCCCCCCCTCCAGCGCGGTGGTGCAGTGGTTAAGATGCTCGACTACTGTCCCGAAGTACTTGGGCTCGAACTCCAACCTCGGCGGCTGCGTTTCAATGGAGACGAAATGGAGTGGCGTCCGTGTGCTGTGCGATATCAGTGTACGGGAAAGAACCCCAGGTGGTCGAAATTTCCGGAGTCATTCACTGCAGCGTCTGTAAGACTGTAATGCCCTGAGTCGCCATGGCACGTTAACCCTAAATAACAAACAAACCAATGATTGCCTGCCTGGAATGAAATATTTATTAATTGGCGGCTTCTTCGAATACCTGCCCCTTTTTATTGAAGCCTCTTACTTTCAGCGTTTTCCTTCGCTCGTTAGCAAAGTGTGTCTGTACTTGAAGTCGGCCTCATATATTCCACCTAGGACCACAGCTTTCATATCAACAGAATGACGAAATTAGCGCTTTCATAAATTCGGCCACTCTCATAATACGTCTGGACATTCTTGGTTTCGTACCGGTCGTATTTAGCCCTTGGTTGGTGCTTAGTCTTCGGCATACGATAAAACATAGGATCCAAAACCCATCTTTAGTATTTTATTATTACGCATTATGTTTTGGTCACCAGGCATTGAATTGAGGGTACTTAGTGGGCTGGCTTTGCTGTGGTTACTAACTACGTCTGACTGTGATAAAACCTGAATATCCTTGCATGCTTCATCAAGTATTTTGTTTTCCAGAATGGCTCTGTGGACCGGGCAAAGTTCCCGAAGTTGGTCAGCTACTACGAGCGGATGAAAGTCGAGCTTGCTTATTTCGATGAAATTTACAGGTCTTCAATAACCAACCTTCAGCAGCGCTGGGCCGAACTCAACTGAAGTTAGAAAATAAAGTGCTGTATCAAAGAACATGGTTTTGACTGTATGCGAAGAGCGAAATAAAACTTTGTACAGTTTTCACTAACGTAAGTCGTCAGCAGAACATCTACATGGCAAAATTAATCCAAGTTTGATATTGTCGGGGGGAGCTAGGGGGGGGGGGGGGGGAGGTAACATCCCAAAGCAACTTAGGCTATGAGAGACGCCGTTTTGTACGACTTTCGACCACCTGGGGTACTTAATTGTGCGCTGACATCGCACAGCACACGGGCGCCTTGATTTTTGCCTAAATCGAAAAGCTGGCGTCGCGGCCTGGATCCGATTCCTGATCCTTGAGCATGGTAGTCGAGCGGCCATACCAATGCACCACCCCGAGGGGAAAGCTTGATATTTCATACAAATTACAACCCCGAGACACAAAAAAAGAGGTGAAACGTAGCTTTGAGAGAGTGCCTGCATCTGTGTTCTATGATCCATGTCCGCGTTACGCGCGCTACATGCTTGACACAAAGGGCGAGCCATGTGAGGCTATATTGGGTGGGGAAAGGGCAGCAATATAGCTGTTTTCTCAATATTGAGCAATTAGGGAGGCCTGAAAGTGGAGTCAATCACAAGAGATGTTGGTCTAGAATTTAGAGCGCGGCTTATACCGCAGGTTTAGGGAAATGAAACACGTGCATTCGGTTTACGCTGCAGTAAAAGCATGTGTGATTTTAGCAAGGGGTCCACATATCCCGTGATTGCATATGACTTCATCATCGCAGCTGAGTTATTGCATAAAAACGAAGCTGTTTATGGAATGTTCAAATATATTGCAGTCGTGAGAAGCGCGCCAGAAAGGGGCAAGAAGAGACATTTGCAAAGGCTACGCCGAAGACATTACATGTAAGCTTTGGAACCTAAACTTATTTTTCTTCTCTCTTTAGTACCAAGCGGCCCCGAACATGTGTAGTCCGAACAGTAGTCGCCTACCAGAGTACCCTCTAGCATAACAAACGGTCATCAAACTGTGGTCTTCTAAAAACTACTTGAACACACGGATATCAAGAAAACTGTCTTCCAAAGTGATTAATGAATATCAGATTTGGGGGTCAAAAAGCAAATTTCGACGGCATTATTTGGCATAAGCAAGTCGGCGGAAGCTGTAGAAAGGTTGCCCTTGTTAGGCGGAAGCAAGGCAAGGCATTTGCAATGATCCAAGGGCACGTTTGGGACGTTTCCCCTCCCCAAAAACATGCACCCGTAGCATGATCAATTAAGCAGGATCGGAGAGCCAAGTTATTAGACTGGAACTACTCTAATTAAGCTATAGGGAGCCTTGTTCGCGGATCCTTGTTCACTGCATTATGAATGTCACACCATGCCAAAAGTACCAGAGTTTGCGCTCCACCGCCGCCGATCTTCTCGATAAATTTTGTGGCTCTTTATTGAAGCGGCTAAATAAATTACCATCGACAAATTTGCGATGAAGAATTTCTTGGTCATGTCACATCCCTTGGAATTGCAAACGGCGGCCCCAGTATATATTTGTGGATAATCGAATACTTTGCTTTTGCGCCCGAACATTTCTTAGAAATAATGAATATGCATTGCTGTTTTAGTCGGACAACAAACAAATTCGTAGCGCAAAGCCTTTGAATTTATTTTATTATGTTTTCCCAAAGACAACCGTTGTGGCAATTTTTTATACTCTTTCGCTACATTGGCAAGCAATATAACCTGTTGTGTGGCTTTTCTATAATATGTGCTATCTCATTATGTGTCTTCATGTTCAATAGAGCACAATAATTGCAGAAAATAAATGTCAGACATAGAAAGAATGTCTTGAGGCGTAGAGGCATTCTTAATAAAATTATATATATAGCTGAATTCATAGTTCGTATTTTGATTTTTTTCCCAACTTTTTTCATCAGAGCATCTTTTTTAAGCAAAAAAAAAAGAATGAATAAACGAAGTACGTTTAGTCATTCTTGCTCTGCCCTGTCACTACACTGGAGAACACGACCTTCGCAGAACATGAATTTTAGTCGGGTTTACACGACCAATCATATGGACCGGGCACGCCGCAGAAACGGTGGGAGCGCACGCTGCCCCGGCTGCGGAGCTGGTTACGAGGGGCAATGGCAACGCCGACGACGACGCGAAACGCATTAACGGGCGCCAAAGAGCTGCGCTCTAAAAATTAAAGATAGATAGGAATAAGGATGGAAGGCAAGTGTGTTAACCAGGAAGGCCTCTGTTTAGCTACCCTACACTGGCGAAAAGGGATAAGGGGATTAAATAGGGGAACAGAAAGGGGACAGGGAGCACCGTCAGAGTTTTTCACACAAGCCAGTGGTTCTTAGAAGACTAGTGTCCTAAAGGAAGTCAACTGCCGTGGCCACGGACCAAGAATCTTACCCGCCATTAAGGAGCGAGGATCAAGGCTGTCCAGCGCACAACGCAGCTTATGTCTTTCACTCACCAATGCAGGGCATTCACATTAGAGATGTTCGATTGTTTCTTCACAGCCACAATTTTCACAGGCAGGGCTGTCGGCCTTTCGAATCCTGAAAGCATACTTGTTGGTGAACGCAACATTAAGCCATATAAACGGCACAGCAACGTTGTTTCTCTACGAGCAATCTGATTGAGAAGGCTGAGGCGCAGTTCAGGATTCAGTGCCTTGAGGCGGCGGTTGCAATCGTGATCGTGAAATCGTGGTCTCCATGGCCAAACGGCGAAGGGCAGATGCGGCATCAACCCTCGATATGGGCTTTTAACTGGAATGCCATCGCTGTGGGCATAACGGGCAGCCTCATCCGCCTGAAGGTTTCCCTTGATGCCGCCATGTCCTGGCAGCCACTGAAAAAATATGACCTTTCAATACTGCGTCATGGTACAGCTGACGGATCTCTACAACGAGTTCATGTTACTCGTGGCGTAGTGCTGCTTGCAGGCCTTGAAGGGCTGCTTAGAATCTGTAAGCACTGTCGAGTAATGTGGACGTTGTTTGTAGATGAATACAACTGCTGCGTGTAGGGCAACTAGTTCAGCACCAGTTAAAGAAGTCAGGTATGATGTTTTAACCTTTATATGGATTGATTTGAAGGGCCGGTATGACAACAGATTCAGCGGAACTGGTTAGATTTACTGCGCCATCTCTGTAGACATGCATGCGATTTTGATTTTTGAAGTGCAGATAATTCAATGCCAATTATTCAGGAGCAGGAGTTGATGCCCTTTTTCGGCTCTACTTCCGGTTGCGTGACGTCAAATTCTTTACGTTACCCTAATTGACTGCCTTTTTTACCTACGTAACGTAATGTTCTTAATAAGTATGTGTACTATCAAATTGCGCGCTCCCTAGGCTCTTTTTCGTCTCTACTTCCGGTTGCGTGACGTCTCATTCTTGAAGCTGGGCGTCGGACGTGGGCTCGGTGTTCGTGTAGCAAAATCTACCTACGCCGAATGCATTGCAGCGCCCCATGGTCGGCGGTCTTGTCTTATCAAGTACGCCGTGATTTAAACGCAATTTTCCTGGTCGCCCTGATGAGCTCATGTGCCGGAACGCTAGTGTTCAAACTGTCAGTAAGAACTTTGTATAGGTCAAGAAAAAAGATGTTAGAGTTAGCGCATATTGCTCGTCTTCGTACTGTATTGTGGTTTGCGCGGTTTCGCGGATTTTTCAGCCAATTGAAATATGAACCAACCAGACTTAACATAAGTGTTAATGCAGTCGCATACCAGACAGCATCAAATGAATATGCTTTGTAAGTCGACCTCTCTCACATTACTCGTTGCAGGCCGCTCTCACTGCCATGAAAATTGGAAAAATGGGATTCAAAGGCATCCAAATGTGAATAAAAAGTCAATGATTGAGATTGTAATTAAGAAAATTCAAAGTGTGTAAATGATCAATTATTTTATTACAATGATAAATCGAGTCGTTGATATCTTTGTCGGCTTATGGTGCTTTACGCAGCTCTTTGCAACAGCTTAATTGAAATTCTCTGGCCCAAGAACAAGTAAACTTTCACAAATTATCCTCAGGTTTAGCAGTATATATCTCTGAAACCTGATTCGTTTCGCAATGATCCGTGGAAAAACAAAACGTAACGTAATGTTCTTAATAATCAGTTGACTGTTACCAAGGTCTGTTATCTAAGGTTGGTTGTGCTCGAAATCTACGTAAGCACTCTTAAGACACGGACTCGGCACAGTAATTCGAAACTGTCACCAGCCTTCGTTGTATACCGTTGAAGTCCGTCACTAAGCTTACTTAGCGTTACCACCTCACAAACTACGCGTGCTAAAGCAGCGCTTCAGAACAATTGATTTGCATCAAAATGTATTCATACATGGAAGAAATAACGATAATCTGTGCGTAATAAGTCGGTAATAACGGAATTGAAAATTATATGGCCCTTAGTCTTTGCCGTTAGAGGTATGAGGAGATAGCGTTGCAGACACATGAACAGAGTTTCTCATTGTCGCTTTCTAATTTTGGTACGAATTTTTTTCTTATTAGTTTTCCATTTATGATTATTTTTATTTTTTTATGCACCAGTACTTAGAACTGGTAATCAATAATCAATTGGCCTTGCAATCTGAGCCGTGTACCAGCTTTCAATATTTTCATGTTATTAAAGTATTTCAATTAGTTCCTCAATTATATTCTATTGAAGAGGGGTTTTTTTGGGGTTTTTGGAAGGACTGGAGATGGCGACCGACGACACAAGACGATCGTAGAGCGAAGCACAATCTCGTCCGAACAAGACGGTTCGAGCTCTCAGTGCGCGCGCCAGCTGATCGGCGTCTTCATCGTCGTTAGCATCGGCGCTGTATCATCTTCTTCCTTACAATTACCCCGGCGGAAAGAGGGAGCCATCCTGGCGACTTAAAGCGAGGGTATGAAAAGGGGGTTGTAGTATGGCTTACGTCGACTGACGTGAACAACTTCTCGCCCGCGACGACGGTGGTCTGAAGAAGGCGTTGCCGGATCTACGACGTAGTTAACTGGTGATGTACGCTCTAATGCACGATAAGGGCCATTATACTTTGCAGAGAATTTTGAATCAGCCGGAACACACAGCCAAACGAGGGTATTGGTAGGAACGTCACCAGCGGGCTTTCCGTGATTGCTCTCATGTCGGCGAAGATCTTGAATGTCCGACGTGAATGAGCGCGCCAGCTGACGGCACTGCTGAGCATTACGGGCAACAGCAGAAATAGAAGTGTACTCTGAACTGTCGGGGTGGTAAGGAAGTATGGTGTCCAGTAGACAGGAAGGCTCACGACCGTATAGGAGAAAGAATGAGGAAAATCCAGTCGTTGCCTGAGACGCTGTGTTATAGGCATAGGTGATGTATGGAAGCACCTGATCCCAATTAAACGCGTCAGAAGAAACGCACATGGCGAGCATGTCACCAAGCGTTCGGTTAAACCTTTCTGTGAGGCCGTTGGTTTGAGGATGGTAAGCTGTGGTGGTTCGATGTATTATCTAGCAGGCTTCCAACAGCTCGCTGACCACTTGAGATAGGAAGACGCGGCCGCGGTCACTGAGAAGTTCACGAGGAGCCCCGTGACGTAGAACGAAGTGACGCAGGATGAAGGAGGCGACGTCACGAGCACTAGCTGTAGGCAGGGCTGCAGTCTCCACGTAGCGAGGGAGGCGATCCATGGCGACTATTATCCAGCGGTTGCCTGATGTCAAAGATGGAAGGGGACCATAGAGGTCGATGCCGACATGATCAAAGGGTCGCGCTGGACAAGGCAATGGCTGTAATGGTCCGGCGGAGGGGCGCGGAGACGACTTCCGCTGCTGACAAGCAGTACAGGACCGAATATAGCGGCGGACAAAGTTGTACATACCCCGCCAGTAGTACCGCTGGCGAAGACGCTCGTATGTCTTCAACAGGCCAGCATATGCGCTTTGTGGGTCGGCATGTTGATGGGCACAAATTTCTGTGCGAATATGGCGGGGAATGACCAAGAGCCATTTGCGACCATCCGGGCGATAGCTTTTGCGATAGAGCAGACCACCTCGGATCGTAAAATGGGAAGCTTGGCGACGAAGGGCTCGCGGTAGTGAAGACGTTGAGGACGCGGTGAGGACGTCTAGGAGCGAAGATATCCAGGGGTCCCGGGGTTGTTCAAAAGGCAGGTCGTCGGAGGTGAGGGCTGCAACGGAGGGTTCGGATATCGAGAGCGAGGGTGCAGGAGAAGGCAGCGGCGAGCGCGGCAAGGCGTCAGCGTCGGAGTGTTTGCGTCCCGATCGATATATCACTTCAAAGTCAGTCTTGAAGTCGAAGAGCCCAGCGGCCGAGGCGCACAGAAGGGTCTTTCAGGGAAGCCAACCAGCAGAGGGCATGGTGGTCGGTGATGACGTTGAAGCGGCGGCCATATAAGTAAGGGCGAAACTTCGTTAAGGCCCACACGATTACAAGACACTCCTTTTCTGGGACAGTGAATTTAGATTCAGCTTTCGTTAGCGCTCGGCTAGCGTAAGCAACCACATATTCGGAAAAGCCTTGCTTGCGTTGAGCGAGGACAGCACCGAGGCCGATGCCGCTGGCGTCAGTGTGCACCTCTGTAGGAGCGGATCGGTCGTAATGGCGGAGAATGGGCGGTGAAGTTAGTAGACGTCGGAGCGTAGTGCAAGCATCGCCGCAGAGTGGGGTCCATGTAGACAAGTCGGCGGGACCATTCAGCAATTTTGTAATCGGTGCAATGATGGTAGCGAAATCGCGGACAAAACGGCTAAAATAAGAGCATAGGTCGACGATGCTGCGCAGCTCTTTAACAGACGTCGGTTTCCGGAATTCAGTGACCGCACGTAGTTTGTCCGGATCGGGCAGGACGCCATATTTGGACACGACATGACCCAGTAGTGTCAGCTTGCGAGCGCCGAAACAACATTTCTTAAGGTGAAGTTGGAGACCGGCGCCAGTGACACAGTTCAGGATTTGGTGCAAGCACACGAGGTGCGTCGGAAAATCGGGAGAGGAAACGACGATGTCATCCAAATAACAAAGAGAAATGTTCCACTTGAGGCCGCTTAATATGTTGCCCATCATTCGCTCAAACATAGCAGGAGCGTCTCAAAGACCAAACGGCATCACAGTGAACTCATAGTCCATCAGGGGTAACAAAGGTTGTCTTGGGTCGGTCAGACTCAGCCATAGGGACTTACCAATAGCCAGAACGCAGGTCCAGGGACGAAAAGAATTCGGCTGCTTGTAAACAATCGCTGGTGCCGTCAATGCGGGGTAGTGGGTATACGTCTTTACGAGTAATTTTGTTAAGACGGTGGTAGTCAACGGAAAATCTTATGGAGCCATCCTTCTTTTTCACAAGTAGCACAGGAGACGACCACGGACTAGATGAAGGCTGAATTACACCGCGTTGTTGCATGTCGTCGACTTGGTCAGCAATAACACGCCGCTCCGTTGGCGAAACATGGTAAGGGCGCTGGCGAAGAGGGGCATGACTGCCGGTGTCGATGTCGTGAACAACCTCAGTCGCACGGCCCAAGGAAGTCGTCTGAGCATCAAACGAAGAACGAAACTGGTTTAGTAGAGCAAACAGTTGTTCACGGTGAGTCGGGTCGAGGTCACCGGCCACAGACGATTGAAAAAGGTCCCAACTTGGTATATCGGAAGGCTCAGTAATCGGTGTTATGGAGGCTACGTGGGTACTCTGTGGTAGATACCCATCAACCTCAAAAGGCGAGATGAGGTCAGTAACTTCAATATGACCAAGGCATTCTCCGCGAAGTAGCGGGACCACAGCGGTGGAGGCAGTCGCAACAGCTATGTCAACGGCACCGCAGTTACTATCGATGATAGCAAAGGGAAGAAGGAGGTGGCGGAGAGAGCCGAACATGGGAGAAGGCGCAAAAAGAACAGTCGCATCGAAAGAAAACGTTACACACACGGGAACAATCACAGCACAGTTGGGGGGGGGGGAATGTCGGTGTCG
Organism: Amblyomma maculatum; assembly: GCF_055883805.1. Taxonomy (NCBI): domain Eukaryota; kingdom Metazoa; phylum Arthropoda; class Arachnida; order Ixodida; family Ixodidae; genus Amblyomma; species Amblyomma maculatum. The sequence continues at coordinate 68,561,806 of NC_139346.1, forward strand.
TCGGCGACAACAAGTTTGGCGCAAGAACAAGATGGCGAATGGTCAAGAACCGCATCACAGAGCGCAGAGAAGGCGACATGGGCGCGGGCGCAGTCAATAACAGCATTGTAGCGGGAAAGGAAATCCCAGCCAAGAATTAAGTCATGCGAGCATGAAGCAAGCACTAAAAACTCGACGACGTATAAGACGTCCGCGATAACTACACGCGCTGTGCAAGCAGCAGACGGACGAACGGAATCGGCGCTGGCGGTGCGAAGAGAAAGTCCAGAAGGCAGGGTGGTGACTTTATGAAGCGAGCTGCAAAAACTTTCGCGAATGACTGACAGAGTGGCCCCGGTATCGACGAGTGCAAGGGCACGAATACCATCGACAAAAACTTCGAGAACGTTCGGCGGAGACAGACGAAGACTTGTGGTAGGCGAAATGTGAGCAGTTCGTGCCCCAGGAACTGCGGCTGCTAGTTTTCCGAGTCTTGTGTCACGCTGCGACGCCGCATTGGCGACAAGGAACGACGGCGAGGGGACAGCGAGCGGTGCAATAGAATGTTCTGGCGGCCCGATGAGCTGTGCGGCTGCCCTGGAGATGTCCCCGAAGGTGGGCGCAAGGAGTCGTACTGATATCTGCTGTCAGCCATAGTGCGTGCCTGCGCAGAACGCAGAGTACGACGGCACAGGCGGGCGACGTTACCTGGAATACCGCAGGCATAGCAGATAGGCTGGTTGTCATTCGTGCGCCAAGGATTGTAGGGAGGCGTCGTTGATAGGTACCGTGGAGCGACAGTCGGTGGCACCATAATCGGCACATACGCAAAAGACTGTGGCGGTGGAGGGCGGGCGGTCACTTCTGCATATGTGGGAGGCATTTGTACTGGTACAGATAGAGGCGGCACGACCACATGGGGGTTGCAACTTAATGGTGCAGCAAGAGGTGTGGGCTGCTGTGGAACAGGGTCGACATGTGGTGTGACAGGCGCTGGCTGGCCAAAACTTGGAAGTGCATCGGCAACCTCCTGGGTGATGGTGTGTCGGATCGCAGGGGTAAGTAGCTGGGCTGTAGACGACGGGCGTGAACCAGACAAAAGCCCAAGCTGGCGGGAGACCTCATCTCGAACGAAGTCTTTTATGTCAGCCAAAAGATAGCTGCTCACAGCCAGGCCAGAGATGGACGCAGCAGGTGCGGGAGAGCGACGAGTGCAGAGTCGTTGCTTGAGCATTTCGTCGAAACTTTGGCAAAGGTTGTACACTGATGCCACCTTGGTTGGGCTCTTTGCCCACAGCATGTGAAATGCATCGACATCAATGCCGTTCATTATGTATTTTATCTCGGCAGCCTCATCCATAGACGGGTGTACACGCTTGCACAAATTAACGACGTCTTCAATGTAGCTTGTGAAGCTTTCCCCTTCATGCTGAACTCGTACGCGCAGGGCTTCTTCAGCGCGTAGTTTCCGAACTGTGGGACGACCGAAAATGTCCGTGAACTTTGCCTTGAAGTTGGTCCAAGTTGGCATGTCGGCCTGGTCACCCTGCCCGCTGAAAACTGCGGAATCTCGCTGCCGAACGGTACCGGAGCATACGATGGACTGCGAAGGGGCTGCCACTGGCTGTTGGCCTACCTCGTGTGTCGCCATAGGTATCGTTCGGCTGCGGAGCTCCACGGTGATCGTTTAAGGGTCGTACCTCGGTACGTTCCACCAAATGAAAAGGGGTTTATTGGGAGTTATTCGGAGGACTGAAGACGGCGACCGCTGACACAAGGCGATCGTAGAGAGAGGTACAATATCATCCGAACAAGACAGTCCGAACTCTCAGTGCGCGCGCCAGCTGATCGGCGTCTTCATCGTCGTTAGCTTCGGCGCTGTATCGTCTTGTTCCTTACACTATTAATTTTCTGAATTAGCATCATCAAGCACTGACTATTAATTCTGAGCGTTTAGATACCTTTCCACAGCTCTTTTTTGATTCTGGATTGTTTCAATGAGTTCCATTAATTGATAAGTTACACACACTAAACTTATATATTTAGCATCATCAAGCATTGGCTTTTGATTCTGAGCATTCTGACTCCTTTGAACCCCATTTGTTTTAATTTTTAACTTATTGATGTCTTTAATTTATCAAATAGAAACTTTATTATGAAAATTTGTTTAGCTTGATATCACCTATCACACACCAATTAATCATCAATCACTAGAATCAGCAAATTACCCTGAGGAGATTTTTTAAAGCCTCCTTCGATTAGTTCGACCGGCGTTGGCGATTATGCCGTTTGCTTTTCGATGGAACGAGCTGTATAAGCTATCGCTTAAAAAGAAGCGATGGACACTTATGACATTTCCCTTACATGTAACAGTCAGTGTTATTTTGTAAAATATTGAGAGGACGAGTTTTTCCCGCGTTGAAATATGAGAAATCTGCTGGTGAGCATATGTGGCGCTGAGATGCTGTAGTGCCGTTGAAGTGCGTGCGCTGACCTGCTGACTACAACTAACCTGGCGGCGTTGCAACTTCCGGAAAACAGGCGGTGGGATCGGTCTATTTGGTTACTTTTTCTTCAACAGCGCTTCTGAAACCCAAAGAAAGTAGTGGCCCAGTTACGCTAAACGTGGTGCTTTTGTTTTCTGTTACTTCTACACCTCCCAATTGCACTGGACCACGTATACGACAACTTCCTATGTACAGGTAACATTTATTTATATTATGTACTACAAGCTACGTAAAGGCTCGTCTTCAGGGTGCGGCCTCTCTGCATGGCACCTGAGTCCATCTCCCCTGTCGTCTTCTTCTCTCCAAGTCGCTTGTCTTCGTCCTTCCTTTATCTTACTTTATCTCCCAACGTTACAATAGCTAATCTGGAGCCTAGGCTATGCGGGGGATTCACGCGGGTGACCCAATAACGCGTGTGCACGAAACATGTGGCGTCTAGACGAGTGTAAATAAATAGTTTTCTCGCATTCGAAAAACTTCTGCTGTAAAGTCAACCGCTGATATAACAGTGGTGACGAGGAAGCAGATCCCAGTCCAGCGTAAAAGGTATACAGAATAAAAAAATTGCCGCCGAGATTTCCAGCGCAGATGGTAGCTCCCGCATTGGAAGTGAACAAAACAATCCACTTTAGAACAGGAATGAGCGGAAAGTAAGTATTTTAATAAATATTTTTGAAATCGCCTCACCTAGCGGGCTCCTGTGAAAGCTCTGAAAATACCGGATAACAGGTCACATTTACCTGCCTCCCTCATGCTTCCATAGCCAACCCCATCGCGAGCGGTCGCACCTGTTCATTTTTCCTTTCCACCGTAGCACTCACAAAACGCACTGCCGGACTTTTTTTTGTTTTTTTTTTTTTTTGCTGCTCGTGTTTCTGCGCGCAATTCATCGTTCCCTCCCAGCGCGCAAACAATTGTCCTCCGCATGCGTCTCCCTCGACCTCCCTCGTATGCAGCATTCCACACTTCTCAGCATTGTGCATGACGCCACGCGGGGGAACCGACATTGCTTGTAGCCGGTCAACCAACTTCAGGTGCGGGGGCTACGGCGGCGGTATTGATGATTGATTAAAACTTTATTTTTCACCAATTTAGGAGGCCCCCTACTCCCTGCTCCTGGCACTCAGGCCTGAGGAACGGCGTATGGAAAGACGCCTCCGGTGTCAGAGATGGAACCGAAATCTATGGCGAAAAATAGCTAGGCACAATAAGAAAATTGAGGATTATGCAATTAAACTCTGCGGCGGCGGGATCGCAGGGCCACGACGTCGCTGAGGCCAAATGTGACGTCACACCTGCCGGCTCGCAGTCGGGAGCGCGCTGCCTCTGACCCGGCGGCCGCTCAGAAAACGTCAAAAATACAGCCATCCACTCAAAACAAACCCTAATTATGTTTCTGTACTAGTGTAATCGTGTCTTAGGAATGCAGTTGTGGTGCTTTCTCAATATTTTTGGAGATTTGCTCAGTACACCTTTAAACAACACCTTGGCTACGCTTGCAGTTCCCCGCACGGTACCGGAATTCAACGGCTTTACTTCGGCTATGGTGCCACGGAGAGCGCCCAGAAATGAATCCGCAGTTTCTCAAACTGTGCGGGGAGGTGACGAACGACGCTGTCTGTGCCGTGGTCCAGCCAAGCATGCCGGCTGCCTTGGTTTGCTGGAGTACTACACCACTGTAGCTGCACTGAGGAAGCATTTAAACCCGCGGCCATCTGAAGTCAGTAGCCGGCTCGCTTCCAATGAAGAGACTATTTGGATTGAAAACTGGCTGCCGACTGCAACTGAAACAATGCCTATACGAACACAGCAGCCACTGAACAGTCAGCCAAAGCAGTATCGTCGCTATCGCTTGTTAACGCGACTATGTTCCCATTGGAGGTCATGCTTCGTGACAAAACCTTACAAGAGCGCCGGTTCGCTGGAACGATCTCGCGTTCTAGAAAACATGTGGCGACTCATCGAGACAGTGCACCAGACAAGTCGTTTGCACAACCAGAGCCACAACACGAAGGTAAGTTTGGAAATACTGCAAAAGTTCGCGGCAATAACTGTGACAAACAAAATACACAGACATGCTGGTTTCAAGAAGTTACGTGCAACTTTTAATTGCTACCGTCGTGGACACCTAGAAAAAGCCTGTATCACAATAAAGAGGCAAGATAAAGCAGCTCTTTTACGTATCCACAGCGCAGATGCTTCAATTATGCGATTTGAGACGTAGCAAAGTGCCAGCTTCGTCAATGCTGTATGACCTTGACACAGTTGCTAACCTCGGCACACAGTCTAAGTAATAGCTCATTTGATAATGAACCACCATTTGATGTAGTTCGAAACGTACTCCGAATCGGAGCGGCGCGTGCACCCTCATCAGCGAAGACACCTTTCACACAACGTAGCCAGAACAACCACGACAACACGTACCTGCTACGTCGTGGTCAGGACAGATTGATCCTCTCACTAATGGGTAGCGCCGGCGTTGCCAATCCCAACAATAAAGGGGTAAACTGCAAGCTGCCACTTTCAACTGTTATAGGCAGCGAATCAAGAACGTTGGGAAGAAGGGTGTTTGGCCCACTCATGACAGCGACAAAACACTGTGGAACATCTCAAAGAAAAATATAAACGCTTCTCGGACGACGGTCCAGGACACAACATTCTTGTCTACCTGGGCTTCCTAAGCGATGGTATAAGCAGTTCTTCAAATCAAGGTCATTACCTCATGCCCTGGCATGTTCAGTGGAGGTGAAAATTGACAGATTGCAAGAATAGGGCACCCTTGAGCCAACGTGACAATTTCTTCTCACAAAGAATCTGAAGGCGAGTTATTGGGACCCTTAAACAACCTTTTGTTGGTTCCCTGAAGTTACGTATTCTCTTAAGCCAGCTTTTCGATTGCTTGAACTTGAATCATGTTGGTAATTTTGAGTGAGTATAGTAACGAGCATTTTGAAAGTATGAGGTGCAATAGTGTTTTAGAAGGACCGTATCTGCGAGCAATTCATGGCCTCATTCTTCTTTAGAGGTAAAACATGCTTTCAAATTGCGTAAAACGTAATTTACGAAGTGTAAATTTGCAGCCAAATTTAATTTAAAAGTTAAGATAAAATAATAAAATAACAAGAAAACAAAATAAAAATAAAATAAATGTTACCTGAAAAATAACAATTGGGACCTGATCAAATTGCCCCCCCCCCCACACACACACACAAAAAAGTTCCGGAGTCCCTGCCCCCCGCCCCCGGTGCCGCGCGCACAGCGGGGCGCGCGTTCACTTCCCCCTTCGCCGTCCTTGAGCAAAGCCCTCGAGGTGCCGGCCTGCAGCTGCCCTGTGACTGGATTGGCGTTCGCCCGTGGTCATAAAACGGGGCACACCGCTCGCGCAGGACGCACGAACACAAGTCGTCCCCGGCATTCGTTCACAGAGCCCGGCTCGAAAAATATGTCCACGACCTCTCGCTTCCAAGTGTGCTGCATACCATCTTATCATGCAACACACACACACACACACACACACACACACACACACACACACACACACACACACACACACACACACACACACACACACACACACACACACACACACACACACACACACACACACACACACACACACACACACACACACACACACACACACACACACACGCACGCACGCACGCACGCACACACACACACACACACACGCACACACACGCACGCACACACACACGCACACACACACACACACACACACACACACACACACGCACACACACACACGCACACACACACACACATACACGCACGCACACACACACACACACGCACGCACACACACACGCACACACACACACATACACACACGCACACACACACACACACGCACACACACACACACACACACACGCACGCACACACACACACACACACACACACACACACACGCACACACACACACGCACACGCGAGCGCGCGCGCGCGCGCAAGCCAACGCGCCGCGTGTCCTGAGCCGAAGCAGCACCCCTACTCCTCGGTACACGTGCTCTCAAAGCCAGAGGGCATCCACAATCAGGCAAACACTGTTACAGCCCTCCGAACAATAACGACCCGCGTCCCCCCGAAGTTTCTAGTTGGCAGCTGCTAGCTGCGAAATGGCGTCGGCATTTGAATTTTGGACCCCCTTTTTGTCCTTTGCCCTAATGTCGAATCTCTGCAGGGCGAGCGCCCAGCGAGTGAGCTTGGCGCAGTGCGGACTGCTGAGTGTCAGATAATTGAGCGGACTATGGTCCGTTATGACTCGAATTTGTGCAGCACACAGCCAAACCTCAAGTCTCCCTAGGGCTGAAATGATGACATAGGCTTCATTTTCAATCGTCGCCCAGCGAATCTGAGCTCGACTAAGTTTTGTGCTCACGAAAGAGATGGATTGTTCATGCCCTTCGCTATCACACTGGGCAAGACAGGCTCCTACCGCGTAGTCCGAAGCATCGGTCGTGAGCACGAATTCCGGATTGGGATCAGGTGCATACAGCGATGAAGCGCTTTTCAGGCAATTTTTGACTGCCTGGAATGCCACCTGCGCCTTGTCATCCCATGGGAGCTATTGCGGTGTGCATCTGTTCGTTAGGTCTGTTAATGGCAGCACTACTCGAGAATAGCCATTAATAGTTGGCCAAGCCGAGAAAGCTCCTCAGCTGCCTCTTTGTCTGGGGCCTCGGAATCTCATCTTTTGCCCGGAACATTTCCGGGTTCGCGCTATCCTTCCCAGATCCAACAATATTCCCTAAGAATTCAACTTCTCGCCTCGAAAAACACCATTTTTCTGCGTTCACGGTGACGCCGGCAGCTGAAATAGAAGCAAGCATCGCCTGAACGTGAACCAAGTGCTCTTCCCACGTCTCGGAATATATTGCCAAGTCATCTATGTAGGCGCATGCGTAATCGCGGAGCGGCGCCAGTACCTGGTTAATGATCCTCTGAAACGTGGAGCTCGCGTTTAGAAGACTGAAGAGCATGACCCTCCATGCTTATTGCCCCACTGGCGTGACAAACGCCGTGACTGCCTCTTAATGTTCGTCCAGAGGTATCTGCCAGTAGCCTCGCAGCATGTCTATTAGGCTGATGTGACCAGTCTTTGTCACATTGAACAGCAGCTCGGAACGCACAGATAAATACCTATTTCCATTGAACATGGTGGAGATGAGGTAAAAAGCTTCTTTTCGCAGGTTGACTGGACCCCGTCCCCTACAAACAGCAGCGTGTCACGCTGTACAAAATACCTAGCTACAACCTAATAAACAGCACAAAAATGTGTGGGCATAAGACAGTACAGACACTTTCTGGGGATAACAAAAATACTGCAGGAAGTACCATGCACAAGCACAAAGCAAAGAAAAAAAAATAAAAGTCTACTCATCTATACATGATATAACAGCTCAAAAAGTGATGGTACAGAAAAAAGATAATGACAGTAAGAAAAATCATGGAAAAGAAAAATTTAGCAAGCACTGTTGTTTTTCGGAAGAATACAAAAATAGCTTAACAAACAGGTGATCACATTGCAGTCAGGTATGCTTAAAATTGAATGGAAATGGTTCACAATAGACACTTGTATCGCTAGGGTCAGTTTAGGTTAGATCGCAGCACTCTTCATAAAGGTATCTTTAAGGCGTTTCATGCTCGATTCGAAGATGTCAATGTTAATATTTCGGTACATGTTTAATAAGTAAGGGATATTATAATGTAGAGTTTGCATAGCGAAATTTTTGCGATAAGAATGGATCTTCTAACGTTCCGGATATCGAGTGTCATAATGGGAAGATTCTTTAAAAGAAAGTTCTGCTGAGCTCACTAGAATATTAATTTTGGTTTTGCGTTCTTTTATCGGCGTTGCACATTATTTAACGTTCTACATATCTTCTATCCGTATTAATTCCTGCTTTATATAAAGAAACTTCTTCAGTGTTGGAATCATAGGGAAGTATGTTATACCGCTAATAATTTTACATTGTAGCCTGGAAAGTTTTTGTATATTGTTATTTGTAGTCGTTCCCCAGACCATAACGCAGTAACGCAGTAGCTTAGGTGTGATAAGAAAATGGAATTGTACAGCAGGAGCAATATGTGTTTGGGGAGAAAATTTCTGCGTGTGTAAAGAACGCCTATCACTGGCGCAAGTTTCGACGATACATAATCCACGTGCTTGTCCCAAGACATACTTTCTGAAAATACAACTCCCGAAGTTTTAAATTCTGTGACAATGTGTTTGGGGAGAAAATTTCTGCGTGTGTAAAGAACGCCTATCACTGGCGCAAGTTTCGGCGATACATAATCCACGTGCTTCTCCCAAGACATACTCTCTGAAAATACAACTCCCGAAGTTTTAAATTCTGTGACAATTTCTATGTTGTTGTTGTTGTTTAGGGTAAGTTCCAGATCTCGTGTAACATGCTTTCCTTTGGAACGAAAGATAATTCCTTTTGTTTCAGAGTGATTAGCTAATAAACTATTGTGATCAGCCCATGCACCCAGTTGAGATAACAACGAATTAGCTATACAAAACAATTCTCTGCAGGTATCAGCCGTACAAAAAATACTTGTATCGTCGACGTAGATTACAAACTTAGCCCTATCATCGATGGCAACAACGTCATTTAAATATATGTTGAACAGAAAAGGTCCCATAATGATATCTTGGGGAATCCCAAGGTGTACCTGTGTTTTATCCAAAAAAAAAAAAAACCGTTGACATCAACATACTGAAAACGTTCTGAAAGATATGATTTAATAAGATCAAGTGATTTACCACGAACAACATAAGATGCTATCTAATAGAGTGCGATGGGGGGCTAGTTGTTAATGCATTATTGAAAACTTAACTGTGTTCTTCTTCTCTTGTTTCGTCCTTTTGGTGTAGTTAAGTTTTCAATAAGATGCTAATTTTCCAAAATGTATATTTCGGCTCACATAGTCAAAGGCCTTGGTGAAATCTATAAAGATACCTAGTACAAACTTCTTGATTTCTGTATTTCTTGGTATGTATTCCTTCTGGTCCAAGAGGGCGAGTTGTGTGGAGCGACATTTCCGGAATCCATACTGAGCATCAGTAATGAAGGCGTGTTTTTCAAAGTAGGATTAAAAACGCACAAGAATTAGCTCTTCAAGTCCCTTAAATACCGGTAAGATCGAAACCCGGCGATAATTATTTAGCCTATTTCGATCCCCTTTTTTGTATATAGGTTTAACTTTTGCTAATTGCATATCTTTGCATACCAGAGCTGATACATAGGTTAAGCCTATCTGCCAAAACTGGAGAGATTATGTCCAGAACAAACTTAACCGGTATTATTTGAATGAATGGGCAGGACATGTAGTGCAAAGAGAGGATAACCGATGGTCGCTTGGGGTAAACAAACTGGATTCCAAGAGAAGCGTAGCAGGGGGCGGCAGAAAGTTAGGTGGGCGGATGAGGTTAAGAAATTCGCGGGGGTCAAGTGGATGCAGCTAGCACAGAACCGGGTTAAGCGAAGAAATATGGGAGGGGCCTTCGCCCTGCAGTGGGTATAATCAGGCTGATGCTGCTGCTGATGATGATGATTATTATTTGAATCCCCTGTTCGTCACACGCACTTGAATTTTTAAGGGGCACAAATATCGCGTACACTTCGTTAGCGTTAGCAGGAGAAATATTTTTTTTTTGATTGGAAAACATTTATTGTCAGCAATGAGCGATTTGCGGGGGCTACACTTAGATGGCCTCAAGACCGTTGCTCTCGGCGACCTTTTGAGCTCACTCAGTAGCCCGAATGCGTTAACGGGTCTGAGCTGGCCAGTATAGCCTCCCACCGCTCAAAAGAAGGAACTGGTAGTAGGTCCGCTGGTGGCGGCGGTTTTTTGCAGCTCCATAATATGTGATCATATCCTGCTATTTCGCCGCAGTGTTTACAATTTGGATTGTATTGTGCTGGATACATGTGCGCTAATTTAGAAGGGCTGAAGAAGGCACGCGTCTGGAGGCGACGCCAGATTACTTCTTGCCTTTTGTCTAGTTTCTTGTCTGGTGGAGGATATATCTGCCTTTCTAGTTTAAAGTGATTAGTATAGTCATGAAATGAGATTAGTGCATCTCAAGAAATTGGGGGAATCAACCTTGCTCACTGCTCGGCTGACATAATTTCGAGCTATACTGTGAGCCAACTCGTTTCCTTTGTTCCCCGAGTGTGCCGGCACCCATATTAATTCCACCTCTTTTTGGTTCCAGTCTTTATATCTTAAAATTCGCTCTGTCTTTTTGGAGATCATGCCCCTCGCAAAATTGTTTATAGCAGATTTGGAGTCGCTAATTATGGTAACCGCTTTGGTGCTGACCATCGCCATGGCGATAGCCGCCTCCTCCGCTGTCCCTGAGTAGTTTGTTTTTATTGAACCTGCCATTAATGTTTTGCCCGAGTCATTCACGCCCACGATAGCAAAAGAGTTGCCTCCTTTGTATTCCGCCGCGTCTACATAAACAATGTATTCAGAGCCTTCTAACTTGGCCTCAAGGGCCTTTGCTTTTGCTTTTCTCCTGCCTTCATGAAAAGCAGGGTGCATGTTTTTTGGTAGCGGTTGAATAGTAAGTGCGTTCCTGACTACAGTCGGCAGTTTTACTTGTGCATTTCTTTCCGGGATTCTATCTTGTAGTCCTAATTTACCCAGGATTTTCCATCCCGTGGATGTAGTGGCGAGCCTCTTTAGCTGTGTTATTATATGTGCCTCGCATAGTTCCATGGTGTTATTGTAGACCCCCAGTTTAAGAAGTCTTTCCGTAGGGGTGCAGTGGAGTAGCCCCAGTGCTGCTTTATATGCCTGCCTTATGATCGTTTCAATTTTGTTCTTTTCTACCACCCCTAGCTTGAGGTAGGGGATGGTGTACGCTAATCTGCTTATCACAAAAGCCTGAACAATTCGGCACAAATCTTTCTCTTTGACCCCGCGTCTTTTGTTGGCTATTTGCCTTATCAACCTGGTTGTCATGTTAATTGTTGACTGAAGTCGATTTATTATTTCTGTGTTCTTTTCATTTTCTTGTATTATCAGTCCTAAGACCCTGATTTTGTCCACTCTGGTTATGGGTGTGCCATTTAATTCCACCAAAATGTCTTCAGCGCTGATATTGCGTTTTTTTGTTCCTCGGATTACCAGAAGTTCCGATTTGCTTGGTGAGCATTTCAGCCCTGCCCATTCCGCATATTCTTCAACAATGTCGATTGCTTGTTTGAAGATTTTTTTCTTTTTCCCCATCGTTGCCTGTGCATGTCCATAACGTGACATCATCAGCATATAGCGTATGTTTCACCCCTTTCACAGTTTTCAGTAATGGTGGGAGGTTCTTTAACGTTAGGTTGAAGAAGAAAGGGGAAAGAATTGAGCCCTGAGGGGTGCCCTTGTCTCCTAGCTTAATAGTTTCAGACCTGATGTCTCCAAGGCTTATTTCTGCTGTTCTTTCGGATAGAAAATCCCTAACGTAATCGTAAATCCTCTTGCCAGGGGCAATTGCCTCCAGATTATTTAATATGGCTTCGTGTTTGACATTATCAAAGGCTTTCTGTAGATCAAGGCCAAGTACAGTTTTTGCCCCCTTTATTGGGCGCGTCAATTATGTCTGCTTTGAGTTGAATCATTACATCCTGCGTGGACAGCTTGCTCCTGAAACCTAGCATTGTTTCGGAAAATACCTCCCTTTCCTCTGCATACTCCTGAAGTCGATTTAGTATTACATGCTCCATCAGCTTCCCAAGGCAGGATGTTAGCAATATCGGCCTCAGGTTGCCTACTTCAAGTTTCTTCCCAGGCTTCAGAATGAAGACCACTTTAGCATTTTTCCACTCTGAAGGCATTCTACCTCGTTTCCATACCCCATTAAGAAAGTCTGTGGGTGCAGTGACTGATATTAAATCTAGGTTTCTCAGCATTTTTTTGCTGACCCCGTCTGCCCCCGCTGCTGATGTGGTTCTTAGCTGACTTATTGCTCTCCATACCTCCGCTATTGATATGTCTCTATCTAGCTCTGTGTTCTCTGGTCCTCGATATGGTGCAGATGAACCCCCTTTGCACGTATTAAGGTATCTGCTCTTCAATTCCTCTATGAGATCTTCAGCCGTGCCCTGGTATTTATGAACCAATCTTTTCAGCTGTCCTTGAGCGGCGGTCTTAGTTTGTCCTGGATCTAGCAAGTGGCGAAGAAGTTGCCACATGTTTTTACACCCAATTGATTCCCATTCAGTTCATCGCAAATCTGCCCCCAGTGTTGACTCTGAAGTTCATTCGCGTATTCTCCTATCATTCGTTCAAGTGTAGATATTCGCTTCTTTAGCCTTCTATTGCGCCTCTGCTTTTTCCATCTTTTCGTAAGGCTCTCGTGGGCTTCCCACATGTGGGCCAACCTCGAATCTGTAATATCATTTCCGGGGGTTGGGATCTCTTTAGTGTGTGTGTTTACATCACTTTTGAGTCGTTCAACCCATTGATTTAGATTCATGATCTCCCTCGGAGCGGTTCTATCCCTGACTTTTCTAAGAGTATCTCAATCTGTCAGCTTCTTTTTGTGCAGCATCCCCTTCAGCGGTCTGGTATGTATTTCAATCTCTATAATATAGTGATCACTACCTAAGGTGTGTCTTGTGTTTGACCACTTCTCGCCCTCAAGGTCTCTGCCCAGAGTCAAGTCTGGGGACGTGTCTACACTGATGCTTTTGCCTATCCTTGTGGGGTCTTGTGGGTTGTTTAGTATTGTTAGTCTTAAGTGTTGAATTTCCGTCCATTATTTGTTTCCTTTGGGGGAGGTCATCCTATATCCCCAAGCCGGATGCGGGGCATTGAAGTCCCCAGTGACTATTAGCCCTTTCCTGTCAGCTAGTCTTATGGCTTTCCGTAAAAGATCTGCCAGCCCTGCCCCTCGGTTTTGGGGCGAGTTGTACGTATTCAGAATAAAGAGACTGTTGTCTCCCTTTCTGTTTGGGATTAGTACAATCATTACATAGTCTTCACTCGTGTTTTTGAGTTCGTGTTGTATTGCTGTCAAATTTCTCTGCACTAACGTAGCCGTGAACGACCTAGGTTTATGGCCCCTTTGTAATTCTAGCGGGGTGTACGCGGCGTAGCCGGTTACTTTTACTGTGCCGCTTAATAAACTACTAGATGACATTGTGCTAATTGATTAGTCACTACTATGCCACAGAAAAGGTACTGGGAGATTTGTAAAATGGTCGTTAAAGGAATCAGCTAAAGCAGTGCCGTGTACTATTTCACCGTCTATGGTAAGCTCTTCAAGTGAAGCTGGTGTGGATTACCGGCCAAGGACTTCATTAAGCCTTCTCCACGTAAGCTTGTTGTCGTATTTAACTGCACTGAACGCGCTTTTTTTCTTTGTTTGGAAAGTTTCGATATTTCTTGAACTTTTGAAGCAATGCAGGATCCCGTGCCTTTAAAAACCTACTAAATAAGTCCTTCTTTACTTTTATTTTCAACAACAGCTGTTTGGTTATCCAAGGCTTCCTAATTTTTTAGAACACCGAAATATTTTCAAAGGGAAGTGCTTCTTGTACAGCTGGGTTAATTTATGCAGAAATAACTGATACGCAGCGTTGGCGTCCGAAGTTGCGAACACGTCGGATCAGTCGACGACTGCCATAGCATTGTAGAATCTATAAAAGAGGGCAAATTAAGGTCCACTGATGTCGACACTGTCAAGATCGCTCAAAGACCGAATACGCCAGGCTGTATCCCCATCCGCTCGCCGAACATGGATGTGGCCGTTCCTATACCAGACGTACTTGAAATCATTTGCTTTAGCCCATTTTTTCGCCACGAAAACAGATCCTTTTACATCTTGGTGAGGGTTTTTTGAACATAGATGCTCATCGGAGGCGCGTCGTGTTCTGTTATCGCGTTCAGTTTCCGATAATCGCAGCACAGACGCAGCCCTTCATCCTTTTTTCGCGACGCAAACCCCTGGATGCGCGTGTGGGCACTCTACGGGATATATCAATCCCCACTCCAGGAGCTCATCCACCTGCCGCTCGACTTCCTTTCTATACGCCATCGGTACCTTGTACGCATGGCCTGCTCGTAGCTCAGCACCTTCCTTCAGCGTGGTTTGTGCGCTCCTAAGGTGCAGTTGTCGGCGTTGTTACGAAAAAAGCTTGCTTATTTCTCTCAATATGCGCCGCTAACTCCCGGCGTTGCGTTTCACTCAGATGTTCGAGAGTGCCAGGAGAGAGCGGGTCTCACGATGCTGCGCAGCTGGGGAACGTTGGCATGTCGCCAAACTGCGTCATCCTCAAAACTAATTCCCACTACACTCACCCGATCGTCATGCGCCCTGAGCTTGTTTTCATGTACATTCCGACGTGCGCCGTTATCGAGCACAGTCAAGTAACTGTACGGGCGTGTCTTTAGCACCACCGTCACGAGCCCCCCCCCCCCCCCCCCTCAATTTAGACATCAGTTTTCCCTCTCCATCCTTTTCTAGCCACAGCACATGCTGCCCGCAGTGAACTGTATCACTGGTACGCACGTTTTAATGCCCAACCTACCTGCGCTACGCTACCGAGGTGTTGTCCCCTGCCTTCGCGTTTGCTTCAGCTAGCCTTTCGCGCAGAGCCGACAGGTACTCTACCGCAGGTGTTGCTAGAGAATCCGGCACCGCCCAATCTGCGGTGCACATTTTTTGAAGAATGGATAAGGGTCGAGTCGGTATTCTGTCATACATTAGCTCAAAGGGTGACCGCCCTTTCGTCTCATTAGGAACGTCTCTGTAACACCAGACCAAAAACGGTACCATTTTGTCCCAGTCCCGCCTCTGCCCCTGAACAATGTGGAAGAGCATGGCTTTGAAAGGCGCATTCCATCGCTAGTCGGGCGTGGAAAATCTCGGACAAGCTCCTAAGCTCTTGAGGAGCTCCTGCGTAAGGCTTGCAGTAAGGGCCGTGCCCTGGTCGCAACACACTGTTTCGGGAACTCCTAGGCGGGCAAATATTTGCAAAAGAGCGTCGCATGTGGCTTTGGCAGTTAGTGCTTTTCAAAACACCACCTCGGGCTAACGCGTGTTTGTATCTACCACACAAAGCGCATAGCGATGCCCTCGCGCTGACGGAGGAGCTATAGGACATAGGCAGTCTAAGTTTATCGCTTTGAAAATGGCCTCTGGTCTAGCGATCGGGGCTATCGGCACTCTATCTACTGTGCTTGCGGGTGACCTCACTTGGTACGAGCGGTACGAACGACAGTATTCCTTCACGTCGCGTGCCACCGCAGGCCAGTAAAATGAAGCCTTTATGCGCTGCAGCGTCTTGCGCCCGCCAAGCTATCCTGCCCACGCTAAAGCATGTACCATTTTAAGCACCTCTGAGCGCCGTTTCGTAGGAAAGACAAGCTGGCTACACAGCTGCCCGGCGACAGGCTCCTGACAGAAAAGAAGCTCGTCCCGTACTGGCATACCATGCGTTCGTCTCTAGCCTAAGCCCAAGGTTCTCTGAGTGATTCGTCGGCAATTTTGTGTGCACCTCGCGAAACAGCTGCCGCTTTGTCGGCACTACAATGGGCTGCCCTTCACTGCGATCTGCTATTACTGCCCCCGCTAGGGTCTCATCAACCCGCTCTTTACTCTCATCACTTTTTTCGTCAGGAGCCTCAGCTTCGTCATCTATAGCCTGCCCACGACCTTCGAGAAACTGCTCGTAGTCGTCAGGCGTGATTAGCGCATTTATTCCAGGTAACAGCTCGTCTGTGACTGCGCACAATATGCTCCGTTCTGAAGGGTAGAATGACACGAGCGGTGCACCCTGAGCTGCGACGAGTGGAACGTACGCTGACTCCGCGACGACCTGTTTCCCAAAAGCGCCCGTGAGCTTCATTGTGGACCCAGCGCATTCGTATCGGGGCAGGGGTGACCTACGGATAACTGTTATGTCGGCCCCTGAATCAATGCGTGCACTGATGGAATTGCTTTTACTCAGCAGTAACACCTGTCCTGAGCTAGCTTTCTCGCTGGCGAGCTGTACTTCAGCTGAACTCTACAGTACATCCTTCTCTTGGAAAGGGACAGATACTCGGGCGACTACAGATTTCTCACCTGTGCGCCCACCCCTCACCTCTGGCTTTCCCGCGGTGTGCTTTTTTGGGAAAAATTTAGCCAGGTGTCCGTGGCCATGACAGTTAAAACACCGTTTTCTCACACGAGGTTCCAAGCTGTCCTGTCTAGCCTGAGCTGCACTGCCCTGTTTTAGTTCAACTTGCTGTTTCTCTCTCGTCGACGCGCTCGCTGCTGGCTGAAACCTTCGGCTCTCGTCAAAGTTCTCCGCGAGCTTAACGACCTCGCTAGATTATAAGAAGCCTGGATTGTCATTAATGGCGACATGAGATCTCGCTTCTGCGCTCGGGGCTTCTCTCAATCGGTCCGAGATGGTTAGTTCTTTGAACCCTTCGAGACAAGTTCCCTGGCAGCTGTCAAGGTTGTACTCAAGGTAATTCACAAGACGCACCGCAACCTGCTTCCATGTCTCTTTACGCCTTTGCACGCGGATGAAAGGAGACGCTTGTACTCAGCAGCTGGCAGCCTCAAGCTGTCTAAAATTTAGCTTTTCAGGAGGACGTACTCGCTCCGGTCCTCGGCAGACAAACGCATGAGCAGCCCGTGTACCCTATCGCTCATTCGGGGCAAAACTACCCCAGCCCACCACCGTGTCGGAACTTCGTACGACGCCAGTGTGACCTCCACATCTTCGAACCACCCTGGCACTAGAGCCTCTTGAAGCGGCATCGGTGCGAGAACCCCGTTAAAAAAGTTTGCAAATTTTAACCTTCTGTCATCATCCGTATTCCCGTTTGATTCCGCGCTTGCGCCAAGCCCGTTCGCCGTTGCACTCATGCTTGAAGCGCAGTGTTGCGTTCTCCGGTGCCAATCGTTCTTTTCAACCTGCAATTCTGCAATTGGTAATTCCACCTACAGCTCTGTCATTTGCAGCCCCGACGTCATACCTGTAGGAGGAACAGACTTCTCTTTGTCTGACTCGCGGCTATCAACTCTCCGCTTCCCGCCCCATTCTCCATCTCTCCCTGTTCATTCTTGCCGCTCCTCAAAACCCAAGGCTTTGACATAAACACCAGCCGGACAGAAACAGAAAGGAACTCGGATGGCTACCGTAGCTCGCTTTTTAGGAGGCTGTCGGTGCCCAGCATGGATGAACTGGCAGGGAAGCTTGTCGCTGCGTCGCCTTGTCCCTGTCAGGAACTCGCCTCCTTCACCAGCGTTGCCTTTGCCGATCCCGCTGCTTCCTTACTGGAAGATGGCTTAGCCTGCTGGTTAGCGTCCGAGATGCGTCTCCACAGCCAATTCCTTCTTGCCTGCGTAGCATGGGCGATCCGCTTCTATCGGGATTCTTGTCGTTGTTGTTATTGTTGACAAATAACTTATGACATATACCCGATTGCGCCAGTTCTTCTTCTTCTACATCTTCTTCTCCTTCTTTGTAATATCACATACCAGTTACGCTAAACGAGGTTCTTTTGTTTTCTTCTGCTTTTTCACCTCCCGATTGCACCGCACCACGTATGCGACAACTTGTTATGCACAAACAAAATTTATTTACATTATGTACAAGCTAAGGAAAGGCTGGACGTGTACGAAGATGCGACCCGGGTGCCTCTAGAGAGAGGCCGCACGCTGAAGACGTCCAGCCTTTACTTAGCTTGTACATAATGTAAATAAACGTTGTTCGTACATAGCAGGTTGTATATGGGGTCCAGTGCAATCGGGAGGTGAAGAAGCAGAAGAAAACAAAAGAGTGTCGTTTATCGTAACTACCCCCAATGTTAGTTTTGCCCATGTAAACAGCTGATTGGGTGTCATTATGTGGCTTTTGTAAGCTCTTCGAAGCCTTAACCATTATGCAAGGTGCCGTCACCAACCCTCTTGCCATGGGAGGTGGAGAAAATATTCCAATTACTTGCCAAAGGAACAATCTATTCAAATTTGCACAAATTAGTGATTCCTATTTTATTTTTATATAGGATTAGGCCCCATTAAATAGGTAGTGAGTATTTTTTTTTTTCGCAGCTAGTTTTGTGTTTGATTTCATTTCCATTTGTAATGCGTACCCCGCCACTGCAGTTAAGTGGTCACGACAGTAGTCGTGGAGCCGTGGACCAGTTATAATTTTCCAGACGGCCAACGCACAGGCTTCATTAACGATGCAAAGCCCCCTGTAGCACTCTAGCGTCTTTATTATTGGCTGGAGTGTGCTTCCCGGCAAGCGTATGACTCCACGAGAGCCGGCAAAATAATGCAGAGCATTGCGATGGCGGTAGGGGGAACCATGGCTCGCGGTGCGGCACTGAACTTCTCAACCTTTTTCTCTTTAAAACAAAAATGGCTCCAATAAACATCGTTGAGCCAAATTTCAATGACGCTAGTTATGAATCTAGCTATAATTTAAAATTTTACTAGGAAGCCGCCTTACGATATTATGGCCCAAAACGCGGCCTTTTTTCCAAGCTTAACACCATTTTTTTTCTGAAATATATTCTTTTCCCTTGAACCATTTAATGAAGTAGCACATGCTATTCAGAAGTGGCGAAAAATGTGATGTCGCTCGTAATTAAGCGAAAGAGTATATAGCTTCACTGGAAAACGGTGTTTTGGAGTGAAAACTAGAGAAATAGAACAACACAAAGCGTTTCGCTAAAAGTTTCTTGGCTATGTGATTAAAACCGCAATGCACGCCCATTATCTGTAAAATATTTTGAAGCGCAGAAGTAAAATATTTCATTCATATTAAGTTCTTTGCGCTAATTCCTAACATTTGCGTTCTCTATTACAGGAAGAGAAAACATTTTTCGCCTAATCATGAAAGTTAATTGCTTTAGCTTGTTGAATAAAGAGGCACAAATATCTCTATCTGAAAACCAAAACTCTAGTACATTTGGCATCGAATCTGCATAGACGGGGTTCCATTAAATGTGCTATGCATCACAATCAGACAGTCAATAGCATCTTTTTCGACATGGGGAAATCGCATTAGTTTGAAGAGAGGGCGATGGCATTTTAAGCACTTCCGAAAATAGCAAAGCGGCTATGGGACTACGCGTCATGCATGTCAGAGCAAATAAGGAACGCCTAAAATATTCTCATATTGCCATGCGACGACTGGCTTGACAGATCGTAAGGTAATTTTAGCAGCCCAAAAAAATTCCCCAGTTCGTCTACGTTGGAATAGCGTCTAGATATCAACAAGCATGTAAATTTCCTCTGCTTACGTGTTTGTGACGTCCTTTAGTTCTTTTTGTGTTTAGGGTGTGTAAAATCCCTTTCAGCTCCCTCCTCATTACACGCGACAGTGATTGAAGCAGTGCGAAGAAAAATGGACTTCGCTGGCCATTAAAACCCTTCACAGCGTTCTAATGCTGCTCTTTAGGTTCTTCCACACTACATGCTCAACGCAAAGAGGTGCCTGCCGAAGCTTGTCGCTGGAATCAATAGTGCTTATAGATTTAGCATACAAGTTGCGTAATTTTACGCTTCAATGTTATATCTGAATTTCCGTCCTCTTTGTTTTCTTTTTCCATTGCCTCCCTAAATGTGACCCCCCACCCCCCCTCCTACCGTCTCTACTGGTTTCATTACTTCTTCTGCTGGAATGAGCTATTTATATCAAGTACAGCACTTTTAACTTTGCGTTGGCGGAACACACTATCAACTGGCCCAACTATTACCCTTGCTATCCTGTGACGTACCAGATTAGACAATGGTGACAAGCTCTCTACGTAATCTATTGCAACAGACTTTGGATGCTCGTTTACAGCACATACATGACGGCAGCGAGTTTCGACCTTTCGGTGTTAGAGCTAACGGTTGTCTGTGAAACGCTGCCAACATTAGGCCCGAGCCCAGGCACGTTGGACATACTACTGCCACCTGGCTTCGACAAGAACAGATATAACATCTAAGGGATTTTACCGACTCGATATAGATGTCGCCAGCTGTTTGCCCGCTTATGTTTCGGGGGCGCGCTTTGCTGCGCTCATATTTATCGCTCGGAAGTAGCACGTGCACACAGCACATAGATAAGAGAGGGAGAGCTTCAGCTGGTGCGATCTTGCGTTGTTAAGAAGAGCGTGTTGTCGGGCTAGTTGGTTCTGCATAGTATATAAGAGAAATGCGCAACAACTTCAACAGGACACAGGAAGAAACACACAAAACAGTTCACGAGCTCTCGTGAACTGTTTTGTGTGTTTCTTCCTGTGTCCTGTTGAAGTTGTTGCGCATTTCTCTTATATACTTTGCGTTGTTACGTTGGAAGAGAGTAATGGGGCTCTAGGCCGAGCACAGCCCAACTCTCTGCGTCCAAACGTACGCGTCTTTAACAAAAAACAAAACAAAACAAAAAGAAAACGCACCTATCGCGGGCAATTAACATGCTTACAAGGGCCCCAATGTACTGCTACTCAAGCAGCGGTAGCTCAGTGCTTAAGGCACTGTCTCGTTAAATCCAGAAGAGCAAAATATTCTGGTACGATCCCTGTCGCGCTTTCATGACGGCACGTTAAAGAATACTCGGTGGCCGAACTTATCAGCAGACCCTCATTTGAAGCAGCCCCACTTGGAGGGACGGAAAAATCACAACGCCTTACCTGTATGTAACGTAGCCTCAGTGCTAAAGAGGCAGTTCTATTTAGCTATTCAAGTAGCAAGAATGATTTCACTACTTGTGGTTATATTGACGTTTCCTCCGAGGGAAGGCATGTATCTTTTGCTCAGCTGATTTCATTCAATAAACGGAAAAGTTTACTGAGAGGAAAAAAATAAGTGTACACGAACACGAAGACTAGGGATA
The DNA here is from genome assembly GCF_055883805.1 of Amblyomma maculatum. Classification (NCBI taxonomy): domain Eukaryota; kingdom Metazoa; phylum Arthropoda; class Arachnida; order Ixodida; family Ixodidae; genus Amblyomma; species Amblyomma maculatum. Next base: position 68,583,149 of record NC_139346.1, read on the forward strand.
TGACGGAAGATTATATTAATCCTTTTGTGCGAACATTTCTCAAATGTATCGTATCGGTACCGTATAAGCACCCAAGCATGATGAACCTGTCGGCTACTTCGGCACTGAAATAGTGCATATTTTCCCATCACGAAAGAGATAGCCCGATTCCGCGGTTGCGCAGTTTCCCGGCAATACGTTTTAAGCGCAAACAGGTGTGCCAGAATAATTACCCTCTTCAGTTAAATATCGATTTTGATAAGTTTCCATATCGCAAGAACATCGATTAGCATGTTGTGTGATGAGTCCGACAGCCAATAGAAACCGATCAAGACAGATTTCCCTGCATAATCTTTCTAACAATTTGCGACTGCTAGGCTGACCACTGGGCTGGAGACCTGTGCTTGAGTGAAAGCTATTTGCGCTTTCTATGAAAAAAATTATATTGGCCGCTACAAGAGTCATACGTCTTGGGTTAGGATATAATCAGTGGTCAATGCTTTGTGCTGAGGGGTGTATTTTGCTTTATTTTGAACGCATGCTGTAGCGGATCAGTTATTTATTCCATCGGCAACGTTACTGAGATATCTGCTCCGCTTCAAAATTCCTTTTCAATAACTTAATTCGCGCCTCCCAAAAATACTCCTCTGGAAATTTGACATATTTTCGGAAAATATTTGTTAACTATACAGCGAGATACAATATATGGTGACGAAGCCATGCTTACTATACATACTTTAGAGAAATTGTTCAGGTGATAGTGTGAGATTTATTTGCCACGCAATTGCCTGCGTTTAAGTTGTTTCACTTAATGAAATAATGCTGTCTTTATTGGGAGCTGTGTCCATGCAGGTCAAATATCGTTTTGTATGAAAGCCTTTGGAATCTTTGCCATGTGGCGCTTCTTTTTTGCGTTGCCAGTGCGCTCTCTAAAACAATCAATTAGATATAAAAATTTATTACGGGTTCAATGTGCTCAGCTACTGAACGAAACTCTGTTGAGTAGTTTTCAAAAATTTTCGAATTTAGTGAAAGGTTTTTGTAAAATCCCGCAAAGAGGAATGTATTAATAAATAAATAAAAATCAATATACTTGTGCAGAGGATGCGATTATTGCCACCCCTTCTCCTTACTGCCTCCCAGTGGACACTGGATAGGACGCTTCACTGTTTGAGTTCAAGCACACGGGATTTATTGCTGCCGCGGCCGCTTCTCAGTGGAGGAGACAATTGAGGTGCTCATGTATTCGCCTTCGTCAGTGCACGTTAAAAAGAACCCAAAATGGTCGAACAATCCGGGGCCTTTCACTACGCCGTCCCTCATAGCCTCAGTCAATTTTCTAGCGTAAACTTTATACACCAAACAACGTCAGTTAGTCCCTAGCGCTCGCTGAACGGTGCAAACGGCCGTACGTACCGCCGTGCTCTCCTAAAGTAATGCAAGCAGTGCCACTTGCTTTCTAGGGCTACAGCTACACCACGTGATGTAGAGCATCTTCGAGACCTTGTGTACGGGCCAAGGTGTTTATGTGTACTTGCACACGCCACGTTTCTGGTCTTTGGTTACATGAAGATGGTAAGGGTTAGTCTGGCTTTGGCGTTGCAGGCAACTCAGGCAATTGGGGACACAGTACTGAGAGGATCCAGAATTTTCCACCACCTCGGATTACTCTATGTGCACGATCAACGTGGAGTATAAGAACGTCTTGCTATTCGCATCCACAGAAAAGTAGCCATGGCGGTCAGAGTCGAACTGCGTCTTTGAGAGTATCAGTCAAGCCCTTTACCCGTAAGTCTCTATGGTCGTAAGAGGTGGCAATACAGAGAGAGATGGAGACGCACCACACGTCTCTGAGAATCATGGCGCAGATTTTGTGCATATTCCTGAAAATGATATTCGATGTCCCTGAAGTTTTCTCCCAGCTTGTAGTCCGTTTTCTATATATCTGGTTTGAGCACATTGTCGGCGCACCCTACTGTGCTCAAATTAGCTAATGTATTAAAGTGAACAAAACATCGGTTTGGGGGTAAACAAGTAATATAATTGATACTTGTCCAAGTGAAGTTACTTCGATTGAGAAAATATTGGTCCACATGGCACGCAAAACTCGACTTTCAACTCTCAGTTACCGTAAAATGGGGTTACTTTGTGACAGATTTCATACGTTTTCATTCTCTTGCTGAACAGTTATCAACGTAAAGACGAATGAATAGTGGCATAACGCTGCTAAAGCCTTCCCTCAGACGACGGTATGTTCTACAAATCCGCATCTTTAATACAAACGGCAATATTCAGGTTAAAAGCTGTCACAAAGTTGCCCCGTCGTATGGGGTAACTTTGTGGCAACGTTGTTTTTGGCTGAATATGATTGGGAAAAAAAGGGCTGACATAAAGTTACCCCATCAAAAGTATATTTGCGTTGTCTACAATTGGTTTCTGCTCCGGCAGCGTTACAATTGTATTACAAATGATTGATACATGTACCTCCTCAATCAAGATCTTTTACTTCAAAGATGCCTCGCTTGCCTAGTGGGCTAGGGGATTGAATTGTGCACAAAATTTCTTCTTTTGAGTACAAAAAAGGGGTCTTCGCGGTCCGGCCATCTCCAATTCTTTTTGGTCCTCTCCATAGTGCTGACGATGTACCCCTCAGGTTTGACTTCCGTCGCTCTTCCCAGAAAAAGTTGTCTTTCGAAGTTTACTATGACAAAGTCATCCCCCTTGAAGGTGCTTTCTCCGGAAACCGTACCGCGGACCCTCGGGACGTTGCTAGTATTTGGAACCACGGAAGTGGTAGGAGTGTCCGTTTCCGATAGGTTGTCAAGACTTCTGGAGAGTACTTCGTAATCACTTGTATCTCCTTCCGACCACTTTTTGTTGTCTCCAGGCTGACCATCTGAAGACGATTCGCTGTCACTGCTTTCTTCTGCGCGGTCGTCCTCAAGAGACCTCTTCCTAGGTCGTCTAGCTCTGATACCGGAGGAAGAGCTGCCCTTCTTTTCGGTTGTTGCTTTTCCCGTCCTGCTGGCTTCTTTGTTGGCATGTCACAAAGTTACCCCGCGAAGTATCAACATTTCAGTTTCCTTTCTACAACCTTATACAAACATGACTTGATTAAATTTATATTACAGTTTATTTTAGCCTAGATATTAGCAATCAGAAGTACATATCTGTTTTCGCTGGTTTTCTCGTGCGGAAGGGTCGAGCACACAAAGTTTACGGTGCTTCACCGATGGGCGCTAAAACACGATTCACCCTATCGACGTCTGGGTGGCTCCGGAGCGCGGGAACTTCGGCCGGCTGCCGGTATAGGTGGCACAGCATGTCAGGCGAGCTTGTTGAGCGGCTCGTAGCTTTTCGGCGGCGCCTGGTCGTGGCGCGAGATGTAAAATACAGAAAACCGAGCGCGTGTCACAAAGTAACCCCTGCAGTCACAAAGTAACCTCATTTTACGGTAGTGCTTTGAATTAATGTTTTAACCTGAACAACACTTCATTAATGAGCATACTTATTTTAATAATTTGCTTCACTGGCCTGCAGATCTTTACTAGTCGTGGTGTCAAAATGAAGACCATAATTAAAATTCTGTGGTTTAAGTTCTTTATCCTCAGAGTTATCTCTTAACTATGGAAATTAGTTTTCAGCGCAGGGAAAGAAACAAAGGAAAGAAAGAAATGACAGGGCAGAGCTCTATCACTTGGTGCCTTTCTCTGTTTGTCTGCTCGCTTTAAGCCAATTTCAGTACTCCATCGACTAGATTGGGCAAACGTTCTCTTAACTATCTTTTGGCACGAAAGGAGTTTTATCTTAGTGCTGAAGCACACCGACCTAAGCTTTATTTTGGTTAACTGAAGGAACCTATTTAAATATGTAATCCGAGAGTACCGCTCCCATATGCAGCATGGATTTTAATGGTTCATGAGAATAGTAGCACTGTACGTGGTTCCGAAAAAAAAAAATACCTTTACGGAAAACTGTCTTCGACCATTCTTCGATAGCGAAACATCACCGAGCAGCAAATGACGTCAATTGTATGTGCTGAGGCCTGACCGTGTTTCTGGCTGGGATGTGTGAGGAGAAGAGCCTCAGCGACTTTGAATTTGCTGAGAAAAACAATTCTGGTGAGGAATTCTTCAAGGTGAGTGCGGCAATACCATAACATCCTATGCTCTAATTCTCATTTGCTGAGGTCTAGGCACCTAATTCCGAGGTTTCGGTGTCGCCTAATTAGGGCTCAATGTAAACGTTTTACGCTCGACGGTGTCGCATGTCGGAGAAAAAAGCTTCGAATATTCCAGCATAACATGGTAGACTGGCAATAGGGCCTATACGAAAGGAGAAAACATGAAGCAAAACTCAATTTAAGTGAGGAAGTGTTGCCACGTTCGCCACTCTTAATTTTTCGGATGTTTTACATGGAGGCAAAATTATTGCAAAATGCGAGTCCTCGGTGGTTTCCGCATTTAGGTATGCTCCATCCAAAAGGAGGAGATGAGACAGGGGGGATATTTCTGATGAAACTTATTCCACCTCTCTCCGCTGCAGAATAATAGCTTACAGTTGTCTTTAGTTATAGCTTAGGAACAAACATTTATTTTAACGCGTAACCGCTACCACTCTGATTGCAAAGTGGATAAGGTTGTAATTTGTCCTGAAGTGCCCTCAGAATGAGCAAATTTTGTGTTTGGAACCGAGCGCGTAAGGCTATTCACATGACCCATAAATTCTGATTCGCATGACTCAGCACTTTCATGTCAGGTCAGTAATACATGATTCGTTGATAATAACCATTTCGTGATATGATGACTTACAACTCTCGTCTGTCATTGACAGATAACGTAACTTGGCCATGACGTCTAGAGAGAACCGACTTCCAGCGATATATTTTGAGGACACTTCTGGCGCAAACATATACTACTAATTATTGAGCCCTAATAATTACAGAGGAGTTCCACTCGAATCCAAAAATGAATATGTGTATTCGCGCATATAAGCGAATCTGGATAATTGGCAGTGCTACGATCAACCTTGGTGTTAGTGAGAAAACCATCCCACTGTTACTTTTTTTCGAAGCTGTACCACAATCATTGGTCATGATTGGAACTGCACCCGGCGTTAATACTCATAATAGGTGATCATAATAATAACTGATTTATACAAAAGAAAAGACACAGCATTTGTCACACTTTTTTCCGTGGAAAGTCTCGTGGTTGTTCGAGCGGGTGCCTTCGTCCTGTTATAAAGAGGTGCAATATTAATAAACATCTACTGTGTTGTTGGATGCAACTTGCGCACGCGGCGTCATTGTTAGAGCTGCATTTTTATGGCATGCACGAAACGTTTTAGGAACGAATGCAAACAGTAATAATGTATACGAGCAAAGCAAAAGGCGCATTTCCTAACATGTGTCTTTCGTTTCGTTTATCGTAGCTCACTACATTCCTACAAGGCAGGATAATCAGTCTTCCAGCCTCCTCGATTTCTTATTCGACACACATCCTGATAAAGATTCGACACTAGCGTTCTTAACATTATTTAACTACCATGCCATGATTCAGGCTACTTATCAATCACAAATTAGAGAAAATTAAAAAAAGAGAATAACTGTACAATTTAGGTGTCTAGGCTGGGTTACATAAAAACTAAACCCAGTTTAGTGTCTCCTTTCTTGACACCTTTTCTTCGCTTTCAATTGAAGATAGCTGACTAAATTTTAAATCCAAAATGCATTGATAAATCAAAGCTTACATTACCAACAAAACGGCTGTCTTCGCTCTGGTTTGATAACACAATAAAAGCCTCAAAAATAACACCAAAAACCAAAGGCACTAACGCACCGCCAAGCAAACTAACATATTACATCCATAAGAAAAGTAGCGCTGCTCAGACATGCTATATCTGTCTCAAGCTACGAAACCCTCGATTCAAACTCACTTCCGAATATGCTTCTTAGTAACCCTCGTAAATGTTAGAAAGTTGCCAATCTATGCCCGAAGATATTGATAAAAATATTAGACAATAACGACGCCTCAAACACTGATATCGTAGTTGCCCCACCGCGTATTTCAGAATATTGTTCAGTTTTATACCTAGAACCTGAAGGTAACCTTCCCTCCTTTCTTAACTTTCATCAATCGGGGATACCTTCTGCAATGTTTAAATCACACGGCATTTAAATATTTCAGCCTTGAAAGTAACGCCATCTGCCGGCATTGCAGGCATCAACGCATCATCGCCAAGCCTGCCATCTACGTCAGCCTGTAGGGAACAAACAGGAGCTTGTTATCGCTTGTCATTGGGGGCGGTACCACACCAGTGTGATCTGGTCATTCTGGCAGCAGCAGCGACGAGGCACGGATGATATCTAACCAGCTCCTCTGCAATTTTTCAGGTTGGTACCATTTTTTATGAAATATTGTACAGGCGAATTGCCAGAAATTTAGTCGCTGTTACTGCCACAAGTGCCTTTTTAGGAATCAAATTTTTTTCTTTTGTGCCATGCTATCAGTAGTTAGTTTTGTCCGTTCAGCCATGTCGCACAAAACCGGGGGATCCCTGAGGGATGTTTCAAAGACTCTGGAGAAGCAACCAAGCACTATTAAAGTAAATGTCAAGGTATTCACAGAGCTCGGATAGTCAAGCTTGATGCATTCGCAACAGAAATAAAGCAAGCTGTTTCTAAGGTTGATGCCTCCAATACTGAGATTCATGGTGAACTTGGTGGCGTTAGTAGTTCCATTGGCTTTATAAATGATGGCTTCGAAGAATTTAAGGAGATTAAGCGTTATATGGGGAACTTGATGAAGGGAAAGCTGAGGCTGCACAATGCAGGGCGGCAAATGAGGCACTCACAGGGAGCTTAATCAGGCAAAGGAGTTAATGGAACTGAAACAGCATAGTAGAGGTATCAACATCGAAATTCATGGGCTTTCAGTGGTAAAAAAACGAAGATGAAGACAAAGCTGCTTCAGACATAGAGAAATGTCTCTGCACCAATCTCACTGAAAGTGACGTTGACATAGTGCATGCTGCGCCTTCGAAAGATAACGAGAAGCCTAACGTTGTGATAACGTTTGCTTCAAGAACAGAGTGTGAAAAGCTGCTTTCGGCTGCGCGCAAAGAAAATCAATGAGCTGATAAGTTTGGTTTTGACAAAACTTGCAGTGTGTACATAAACCAGCGCTTGTGCGTCGAGAACAAGATACTGTTGGGTAGAGCTCGAAAGCTCAAGAAACAAAACTGGAAGTACAGCCACCCTGATTTTTAACAATATAGCGCGAGCATCGCCCAAACTGCTGCTGAGCGCCTTGTAACGGCGATAAGCTTGCAGCAAGGCGAGAGTTCGGGAATGAGCACTAATTGGAGCGTCGTCGGCTACGCTATTCCATCACGAAGACACACGCCCGGACAATATCTCTTCGCAAAAAAAAAAAACAAAAAAAAAAACATGATGGGCAGCTGAGCACAACTCCTTTGCTTAGTGCATCTTTTATCCTGTTCGCCCCTCACCGACGGAAGCTAGTATCAGAAAGTCTCCATTACAAGCAATGCTTTCTTTCCTCATGCTGGTATATTTGCTTTCTATTACATTTTTCTTAACTCTGCTTCGCCAGCACGGCCTTTCGTAATAGGAAAAAAGAGATCGAAATCACTTCTAAGTGTCGCATTTTATGCGCATTTGCTGTACGACCCTTCTGCTTTTGGCGAACAGATATTGGGACATGGCGCGCATGTCTGATCAGAACAGCGTACCAGAAAATGCTCTTTTCGCGCGCGTGCGCGAACTTTGGCGCGGTTCCACACTATCGCCGTTATAATGAACTGACGAGTAGTTCGGTTGACGGTCGCGTTATATTGTTACAAATCAGACCGGCTGTACGTGTGGGTGTTTCAGGGAAAGATACTAATGCGGAAAACTGCGAATTCTTCAATCTTGCGTGTCTTGTGAAGCTGGCCTGGTGAGTGTCGCTTAATAATTTCGATTGTATTTACTCGCATCGTCAGCGTAAAATGTTTTTGCTTTTTTTTAAGTTAATGAGAAAGAATGTTGCTTATATTCCTTTTCTTTTTTATATTTTTCGGTATGGAGAAATTCTAAGCTTTGATATACGAAACAAATGTCCAGATTTGTGACTGTTTTCCTTGAATTTGTCTGCAATGGCAAATCTACCATGAGCGACATCAATCAATCAATCTTTATTTCAGTTTGTACATACAAACTGGGGATGGTGAGCAAAAAGCAGTGAATTATGCACCGCTTGACGGGCCTCACCACCCCTACAAGTCAGCAGTAGGCACAAGGCAAGAACGACCACTGGTAAAAAAAAAATGAATACAAGTGCATCTACAGAACAAGGTTGACAGAACATATCTCATAACTGGCAGCAATAATAGACGCAGAAGACCGTGAGGCTATAACACAGAGTGGCACAGTACGTTCAAACACAATTGACATCACTGTAGCATAGATTGCTGAATAAAGCTTTTACGAATGGAAGAAAAAGACATAATATTCACTTGGTCACTCAAAGGGGTATTTAGATACATCTCAACGTATCTATGATACCTGGGCTAATATAGCCTCTAAAACCTCTTTCCTCGCGGTGATTCCGCCTCTTACTGTGCTCTTTGCTGCATCCTATAGTGTGTTCTGCACGTACACAGGTAAACCAGTAAAGATAACATTTCTGCATTGGTATGTCTTCGTCCCTTTTCAATCTGCGTTCGCATGCACTTGAACTTTTTATTTCAAAATATTCTGGCTTAATCTTACGGATGCTAACAATGTTTACACTAGACCTCAATGGCTATGGAGTTGCAGGTCACCTGAAGTCATGATTTTCTGACCCTTTAAGAGTTAAGCACCTGTTTTTTTTTATGACAAAATATAGCAACATATTCTTTATACATTTCAATTCTCGATCAACACGGAACTAAAATGGTGATATATGTACTTTTTATTGCCAGTTTTAGTTCTACTTTTGTCGTTGTCACTATCTCTGATGCTTGGCACGAAAGCCAATCTGATGTTCTATATCTTCCTGGATACTCCACATTTATTCCTAACCGGCACATTATTAGAGGAAGAGTTGCGATACTGTATATTTAAAACGCGAATTACTCCATAATTTTTGTGTTATAACTACGAAGTGCTTACCCTGCAAACCGATTATCTACTTTTTACCGTCACATAGTGCCCACCCAACGGAAATTGTCGCACAACTTGCTCCTTTATGAACGAGTATTTTAGCTGGATTAATAATCATTATTGAGCACTTATTTTAGGCGGAGATTTAAACATCAACTTACTCGAAATGTCAACTCTATAGTGAGAGTCCGACACCATGCTAGAGGCCAACGAATTTGTCAGTGTTATAAAACCAGCCAACACGTGTTTCGAGGGAAGCTTCAACTCTACAGGACACTTTCATCACTAATGCATGTGATAAATCACCAATGTCTGGTGTACTGGCAGCTGATCTCATTGATCATCTGTCACTTTACTTGTTTCTGAGCCTCTGAGCCACCTTTATAGTAAACCAGCTAGAACAGTGCATTCTATCCGTATTCAAGGCATTACCAGACCACACTAATGGCATTTCATGATAACCTACAGCAAGTAAACTGGAGCAGCGTCTATGAGGCAAATGACGCAGAGGAAGCGTACAGTACATTTATTTGCATTTATAAACAGCCGTATTGTCTGCTTTCGATACAAGACAGATGCAAGCTTCAAAGACACGCAAGCCATGAATAACTGGGAATGCTTGAAGGCGATAAGAATAAAAAAGTCTTTAGCGCTTTCTAAAAGCAAGCGATTTAGAAGATCTTAAGAAGTTCGAAGCTGCGATAAACCTAACGGTGTAACTCTGCTGACATTACACCAAAAGACTGTAATAAATGAAATAACAGTAGATGGCACTTCCCTGACTGGTTGTGAACTGGCAGATGTTGTTAATAAGTTATTTGCATCCGTTTCAGAAATTATGCATTCTAGCCAATGTTTGAGCACTGTGAGTCGATAGGTTAGCGAAAGCGCATTTCTTGCCCCTGCTACAGCTAGTGAAGTTCTCTCTGTACTACAGTCCATGAAAAATACTAAACGTAAAGACACCGAAGACCTTAAAATAACGGCTGTAAAGTACACATCTCAAAACCAGCCCCAATACATAAACTTATAGTGAACTTGTCCTTTTCCTCGGGAATCTCCCCCCCCCTCCAAAAAAAAAAATACAGATTGCTAAGGATACTGTAATTTGCAAAGGTGGTGACGAAAATAGCTTAGCTAACTACAGAACTATATCTTTCCCGTTTTCTTAAAATGTTCTGAAAAGCTCTACAGGTTCCTATCACTAGCTTCATAAACAAACACAAAATTATATCAGATTCACAATTTGATTTTATCAAAGGAAAATCAACCGAAACGGCGCTGCTAACTATAAAAAATTTTTACATTCGTTTGAGGAAAAAATATAACCCTAGGAATTTTTGTAGGTTTCTCAAAATAATTTGATTCAATAAAGCATACAAATTTATTCCTCACACTTGAGAATTATAGTTTTTGATGTAATTTCCTACAGCTCATCGAAAGTTATTTCCAGCATAGCTAGCAACTCCTGGTAATTAACAACTATAATTTTCAGTTACAATCCAGCATATGGCACGTACTGGGGTGTGGTATCTACATTTGTTCAGTTTAATCCGAAGGTCTCCGTAACCCGTACAAGAAGAGGAAAATAAAAATAAATGAGCATTGATCTGACGAAGAAACGAAGACAGGTGTAGAACTGAAAACAGCTCTTTACCGGGAGGACTTCACCCGCAAAGAACTAAGCAACTCTGTGCGTAAATAGCAGCGAACGTTTTTGCTGGCCGACGGATTATTTTTACTTGTGCCCAGAGCAGTCGGCGATGCTAAATTTAACTTCGGCAAAAAAATGCCTTGTTAAATCGTCGAAATAGGACAGACTAGAGTAATGTGAAAGCAGTCCACTTCTGAAGATTGGCACCGTTCAGTCCATCTCACCCACAAAATGTCTGTTCAATTTAATAAGGTTTCAACATGAGGTTTTGCTTCCACAACCCAGTATAACAGGATCTAAGCAGAAGTCGTGTCGTTTACTAACACCGTTATTTACTTTTTCCATTATACCGAACAACGCGCCAGCCATGTGAATACATTCCCTGGAGCTAATGCGGTCTACCCATGCTTGTGACGCAAGACGGATACGAGTATGATTTTTCCATAAATGTAAGTGCGTACTGTTTACAAATGTTACAAGCATTTTTACAAAAATAATTTGTCGTCCGCAACTGATACATGTTGCGTCGCAGTATTTCCTTCTAAACGCAATTCTTTTCAAGTTCTAACTGTTAACTTCATTATTTTGCTATTTTTACAGAGGACAAACTGCGCGCTGTGCCTATATAGTCTGCTTAAGTGTTGTGAAGGAAACATTACAGTGAGCAAACAAAATCAATATTCTTAAGTTTACAAAACGTTCAGACAAAAATAAAAGAATTTACAAAATGATTAAGGCGCTCTTCGTGCGATACTAAGCTTATTACAAGCCCTGTATTGTCAGGCGTCTCCGCAGTAAGTGTTCTAAGTTGTTCGTTATGAAGACTTCAAATTACGGCAACGCTATGGAAAACTGTTTCTTTAAGATTGATATGATGTGCTTAGTAAATTAGTATTTGGATAAAACTTTTGTGTGAATGCACTCCTTCTAGAAAGCCGTGATATATCTCGGAAGCCTTGAACTTCGACTTCCCAGACCCGTCGGATTGGATTCGGCTCAGGAATGCTCCACAGGCAGCTTGCACAAAACCTCCTGTCTGTCGCTGCAGTCGTTCACCTCGCTATATCGAACTATGCATTGCATTACATTCAATCCCTGCGAAATAGATTTAAACATACCGCTGCAACGTTGTCCTGTCACTGCAATGTAAACGGTCCAAAATATTATAGAGCGGTACTGAGTAAGGTCACAGTCACCAATTTTCTCGATGTTTGCCTGAAGCCTTACATCAAAACAGAAGCTTCCAAATAAAAGCGAAATGAAACCCAACGTGCTCACTAACATATTTTCAAAGTGGCTAACTTAGCTAAATCTGCTAGAATTTTGCGCTCCTTAGCAACGTTTGTATCACGTACAATTACGCTAGATCTGATTTAAAAATGGTCAATGTTTGAGTATTGCTATCAAACGTCCTTGACATTCCCTAATTGTTTACCTTGAATCTAATAACGTTATATACAAAATGTATATTTTGGTAATTTTTTTATAAGTACGTACAGGATGCTGTGCTAAAGGTTAGCGATTATGTCAAATTTCTTTATGGCAATAATAATGCCGACATTACCAAAAACCTTCTGGTTACCATGCCCAATTTGATTAGAGAAAATAAAATAAAAAAAAATATTCGTACATCGGACACACCAACAAAGACTTGCGGCATACATTTTTAAAACCTTTCACAAAACCAAACATGCAAAGATGTGCGTGCAAGTACGAAACTCCACCGGGACGTGATCAAGAATTTTGATGCGTTAACATATATTGTCTGCAGATATACACCTGAGCTGCGTCAACTTTGCAGACATTGTACAGAAACAGACAAAAATGCATAGCAAACTACAGTAATAAATACGACGACCCGCTCGTGCCTTGTCTCTACACCTGTTCGATCTGTAGTATAGCTTGATATGACTTCTTTCGTATCCTAGGACCGCAGCATCGGCCACGCAGTCTGATGCAGCCAAGATACAAGAGTCACAGCTACATCAGCTGTTTCGCATATGAAGGTGGGGCATCCCCCAAAATCCCGGCTTTGGTGTTGATCATTTGTCTTACCGCCTAGCTTTTGAAAGTGCCGGAGGAGATTTTCACACTACTTTGCGACCACCTCTGCAATATGTGAGCTTCCTGCAGCTGTTCGTAGCTCAGTCAATGAAACCAGCGCTGCAACAATTAGTGGTGTGCCTTGATTCCGCCGAGTGTTGACCCAGAGCGAGCTTGGAAACGTGAGCCCTAATCTGGCGCGCTCCAGCAGCTGTCGTCGGCAAAAGAGAATATTATAGTGTGAACGAGATAGTCGGTTTCAGTGTGAAAGCTACACTTGGAGCGTTGACGCATGCGTAGCGACACGAAAGCACAGTCGTACTGCCCGCAATAAAGCAGATTACACTTCTTCCCGCAATGCACTGTCCCAGGGCTCCACCTAGAAGAGCCTTCTGGCGTTTGTACTATCCTGTGCTAGTCTGGCTTTTAAAGTGAGCACTTAGAATTGCTCTGCTCATTGCATATTTCTTGTGGCAATTCTACACACAGCTACCGGGCTGGCTGTGAAACAGCAGTTTATTTTCTTGAGGATCGCCGGTTGCTGCAAGGGCTGCTTAGAGATGTTCTATGAATAGCAAGATAGCGAATACCGTTTTATAAGCAATGTGATCTAAGTATACAGTGCTGGAAGCGGAAAAGCCTGAAAGCTTGAAGTTTTATTTTGCTGCAGCAAGGTGTCCGTTCTTATCAGCAGAAAAAGCCTCTCCCATGTCCTCTATTATAGCCTATTTAATGACAGTATCGGTCACCAAAGCACCCATGTGAATGATAGGGTAATGCCTACCATCAATAAATCAAGCAGCGACAGATGTAGTGAGAAACGCACAGAGTTGGAAAAAGAACGAAATAGAAGATCCAAGTTCAATCTGCTTTGGTGTGCAGATAACAGGAGAGAAGGGGAAAAAAAATCACAAGTCATGTGCTGACCCAAATTCCACCTCTGAACGCACTATGAATTGAAACGTTAGACATGCGTACCTTCAGACTAATGAGAGTCGCAGAAACGTTGGTGCTCTCGCAGCCATTCGTTTTCCTGTGATCGGCTCCAAGCTTATACCTCTAGAGCTGTTGCGCCTAGCTAACAGCAACAATTAAATGGTGGCTTGGTAATGGGCGGAACCCTCAATGAAATATATAATTTGTTTAAAGTTAAGAGATAACAGGCGCTCTCTAGGCGCTCATTAGAAGATGCAGGGCAAAATTGTAACTTTGATGAACAAAGCGAACTTGTAATCTTGGTATGCAAGCTTCTGAAGCTACTATCGACCGTCTCTGCCATGTTTAGTTGCAGTTTGAGCCACAGAAATGCCAAAAATGAATTGTTTCCACCCCACCTAACAAAAGAACTCGTGAGTATGCTATTATTCATTCAGCACAGCTTAGGAGATAGTTCACTGTTAGAGCGGAAACAATTTGAAAACGCAAACAAACTATGATATGCTGGCCCGTCGCGGCATAAGTATGATCGCGGCTTAAGCAAAAGTTGCACATTTCAGATTTTAAGTACTAACCAAGTTGCTAGATAGTTTCAAAACATAAAGAGCAAAATCTGGATGCAGTTGGTAATATGAGGCCGCACACGTTTCGTACTTTTATGTTAGTAATTATTTTTATGCTCACTTAGAATGCCTTGAAAGTTCTTATATATAAATATGTATGTATATATATATATATATATATATATATATATATATATATATATATATATATATATATATATATATATATATATATATATATATATATATAGATCAATTAAGGGGAAATGAGGGTGCTCGTTATAATACATGAAGGAAAGAAGCCAACAGTCGGCGAGGCCAAGGAAAGCGTTGGGGATGGTCCTTTAATGTTTTTTTTTTATTTATTTTTTTATGTTTGCTTAGATAATCACAGAAATTAGTAATGTAATCTGTTTAGGGGAAAGATAATTAAACGCAAAGTAGAAGAAAAAACCACGTGCCGATGGTGGGAACCGAACCCACGATCTCCGAATATCGCGTCCGGTGCTCTTCCAACTGAGCTACATCGCCCGCTGTCCCCCCTGCTACTTGCTTGGGTATTTGTGTTGTCTGTATACGAACCTTGAGAGTGTTCACCAGCGCCACCCTCAGCCATAGCGGCGGACGTAGAACGTTTTTTCTTCTACTTTGCGTTTAATTATCTTTCCCCTAAACAGATTACATTACTAATTTCTGTGATTATCTAAGCAAACATTAAAAAAATAAAAAAATAAAACATTAAAGGACCATCCCCAACGCTTTCCTTGGCCTCGCCGACTGTTGGCTTCTTTCCTTCATGTTTTATAACGAGCACCCTGATTTCCCCTTAATTGATCTGCTTGTAGCTTACGGAGGTCTCGGTTCTGGCAGTCTTGAAGCCATAGGTAGCGTAAGAGGGTTCTAGCACAGTGTTCGCCCTCGCTCTTGATCACGTTCTACGTGACGCTGGCGGTAACAAAGGACGTTCTACGTCCGCCGCTATGGCTGAGGGTGGCGCTGGTGAACACTCTCAAGGTTCGTATACAGACAACACAAATACCCAAACAAGTAGCAGGGGGGACAGCGGCCGATGTAGCTCAGTTGGAAGAGCACCGAACGCGATATTCGGAGGTCGTGGGTTCGGTTTCCACCATCGGCACGTTGTTTTTTCTTCTACTTTGCGTTTAATTATCTTTCCCCTAAACAGATTACATTACTAATTTCTGTGATTATCTAAGCAAACATTAAAAAAAAACATTAAAGGACAATCCCCAACGTTTTCCTTGGCCTCGCCAACTGTTGGCTTCTTTCCTTCATATATATATATATATATATATATATATATATAAACATGGTTTGCTTGTTACTAATGGGCCAGGGTTAAATGCAAACTGGATGGCACACAACTTTCCCGATTATCTATTTTATTCCAACAGTTTCGGATGGTGGACCGTCCTTCTTCAAAGTACAATTGAGAATATATATATATATATATATTGTAGTGTCACACCAACGCTCGGTGATTGTCGACGGTGACAAAGACGACGAGCGTATGTCGAAAGGCGAGTGTTAAAAAAAAGAAGACAGGCAGACAAAGACGAAGACGCAAGAGACTGACACGCTAGTTAAACGGTCGACCTGAATACCGACCTGAGCTTCAACGCACCCGTACATTTGGTGAAGGCTGCTCTTCGTTCCCTCCTCTCACGCTGGAGCTTCGCAGTCGCACACTCACTCCTCCATCCGCTATGCCTGAGGCAACAAGCCAGACCGCCACTTCACACTCCGTCGACCGTTAAACGGTTAGTTAAACGGTCGACCTGAACACCGACCTGAGCTTCAACGCAGCCTTACAATATATATATATATATATATATATATATATATATATATATATATATATATATATATATAGATATACCACTGCGTCACCCATATATAATATGGGGGACGCAGTGGTTATGGCGTTCGACTACTGTTGCCAATAATGCGGGATCGAATCTCGGCCTCGGCGGCAGCTTTTCCGTGGATGCGAAAGAGATGTGCCCGTGTTGTGTGCGATGTCAGTGCCCGTTAAAGAACCCCAAGTGGTCGAAATTTCCGGAGTCCTCCACTACAGCGTCTCTCATAACCCGAGTTGCTTTGTGACGTTAAAACCCACAAACCAAACCTAAAGCAAGTGTTCAGCAAATGTGAGACCAAGCGATATAAAACTTTGCATAACTGGCATCATTATATGAGTATTTGCAGTTTGTGGCAGTAATGAAACGTTTTTGTCTTAAGAAACTAGCAGTTTCAGGTATTCACTGCATATTCAATTTCCTTTCGTTAGTTTCTGTACAGTTGTTACTTTTATGTTGTGCGCTTTTAATATAAGAGAAATCTGCAGCTTGGAAAGCTGATTACATTGGGTGTTAAATGTAAGCAATATTCCGGTCATGATCAAAATGGCCGAGCTAAATGCTGAACTGTGGGCCCGGCTGTCTGTATTTTGTTTGCAAGATTTGAAAATTATTTTGAAGTGATTGCAGCTCATTAGTGCGGAAACGAGGTTCCAAGCCTGCGTCAGTACTGCGAGTGAAAATAATATTCTGTTTTAGAGAGGCTGAAGTCTCAATATTGTCAAAAGAATTTGTTGCTGATGAAACTACTTGGCAAAGTATTGTGCATTGTGAACAGAGTTATATGTTAGACTTTCAGAATCTTTTAAAGGAATACAGAGAGCTTTAGACAAATTTCTCGCTTGTACACGGAATATGAGGCCAGACGGAAGCAAACTGAAAATAATTGTTAGCGTGTAGCAGTGAACAAATAAACGCTATAATCAAGTTTATGTTAACAGCTGATAGCACGGATATTTCTACCGAAAGCTTGGAGATAGCTGCATTAGACTGCTATTCTAATGTTTTGAATTTTAGTAACGTGCTATGACCTGCAATATTATGCAAGTGACACCACTACACTACACGAGAAAATTGCGTCGATTTCGGCTGCCAAGAACGAAACGTAATTACCATCATCTGTTAATCTACTTTTTGTCAGACGATGGGTGATACCAAACAGTTGCGTCCCAGCGGGGAGGAGCTCCATGCTGATTGCTGCGTTCCTGCAAGCGCAGAGGGATATGGCTAACCTTAATATAGCAACACATATTTGATGGCACAGGTGTGCTGGAAAGGTCAACAGTATAGTACATTCTTCAAATGCCACTATTTCGAAGTTTTCGATTAAAACCTCCACGCTGCCGGGAAAATAGGTAATTATTTTTAGTTCAATACTGACAATGAAATGAAATTACTTTCACAGTTTTCCTCCACCTAGTCACATATCCCATGTGCAAAAGCAACAATTGTGCAGTGCTCTTTTGTGCTTTAAAAATCTTGGAATCCAAACTTTGAATACCCCACATAAGCAGCTGGTCAGTACGTAGTGCAATAACTTGCAGTGCGCGTTTCCGGTGCCGCTCGGTACTCATGAGCATGTTCAGAACTGGTCGAAGCCTTTTTTTTCTCCAACGCAACATCTGTTAGCCACAGGTGTCAGGCTAGTCCTCGGGCAAAGTTCGAGCTTGCATTTAAACCCTGCTGTAACCAGTGTGCACCGTTTTACAGCTCTCGCCATGGCTTGTCTTCTTTCTGCGTTCCTGCTCGCCCTGGCCGCATCAGTGGTTTCTGGGAGCTCTGCGTCTGTAAGTGAATCGCAATCAGTAGAAAATACAAGCTGCTGACATCCTAAAACACAAAACGCGAAGACGCTACGAGTTCCTAAAAGCAGAATTGCTGTTTTGGCGTGTTGCAGAAAGAATCCTGAGAATGCTTCTACGCGATGTAATAACGCAACGATTATCAGCGGTGTAGCTTTTCTAAGCTCGCATATGCATAGAGATGCTTTATCTAGCCATTGTTTTTTTTTTTGCGCTTTCGTTTCATTTGTCATCTTTTGGCATGTTCAGCTGAGTATGTAGTGGATGATATAAACTTTGTCAAAGTAGAAGAGGACGATGAAGATGAATACATGTGAAGCGCAGCATAAAAAAACTGGGCAGTCTCACACGTAGAACAGCTACTGGGATGGTGCAATGGTCGAGCATAGTGGCCGGCAAATGTGATCTCTGCGTGCAATCGTAAATCAACGCCTTGTTTGATGGAGGCTTCAGAGCCACTAGATGGCCATGAAATAATGCGGGGCGCAACGCGTATGGATCAAAATATTCTAGGTTAATTCTGAGAAAAATATCTGCTACGCGCCCAATTGTTGCATACGTGGCTTGCAGGTGGCAGTGAGTGTGGCAGGCCACCCTGACATGCTGAGTATCTATAACCCGGCGTTATCGCAGGAGTCACCACTGCTGCTAAGCGTCTGCATGTCGCGCACTCGATATTCAAATTCAGACGTTTGCTGCCCTACGAAATCCAAGGATGATGACAACTAGTGCTGGTACGCTCTACCTGATTATGATCGTACTCTCCCGTACCGCTTTCGACTACAAGAAAGTAAGAGCGCAATTGTGTAGTAAACGCTACTCTCGCTGTTTCAGTAGTGCAACTGTCGGCTTCTAAAACAGACCACAGCAGATCGCGAAAATTTTACAAAACGGAATTAACGTTCCAAGACCTACAAAAACAGAACCCTTGTTACTATCGTTGCGTGGTCGGCACGCATTTCTATTACACCTTTGAGCGTCGGTCAATAGACGTTGCCCAACCTTATTGCTGACGACGATTTTATATTCAATCAATTTGCAATGATTTTGTCGACGCTGGATCATAATGTTTTTTGAACGTTCGTAGTAGTGGGCAGTTGAGTCCAGTGGAATAAGGCATAATTCAAATCTGTCCACAAGCTTTCAAAAATTACATCACTAAACTAGTTTGGCCTCATTGTGGGAATAATAAATAATTTGCACTCTGTTGTTTTAGCTTAGTTCAGTATGATTATTGATATCCTTTTCAACTTTCGCCGGGTCGTATTGAGACCAAGGGTCTTAATGGCAAAAAAATTGATTAGGATCTTCATACATCAGGTATACTACCTATTTGACCTTAGAGATAACGGTAAAGGGAAATGCAGTAAACTTCTTGATAGTAATCATGCCTGCGCCTCCACGTCGCCATATTTCGTCTGACATACGACAAAGATGGCCACGAACTCTGCTTTTGAAAGAATTAGTGTAGAGAACGTGTTATTTTTCTGCGAGAACATGGTAATGTTTCCTAATTTTCAAACGGGAAGGATAGAATGCCAGAGTAACTGGTGTTCTCTTCCATCGATCCTTTCTGCGTTTGCGCTGTAATTTGTGCACTATAATGCTATTCATATTTAAATAACCCGTGTGTTAAACTATAAATACGCTGCTCTGAGTGCTTCAATACCTACTTTTCAGAACAACCAGACGCAGACGCTGATAGACGCGGCTGGAGCACTTGAGAGCGACGTGGCGATTTACGACTCTGTCGAGGACCCCAGCCAGCGTTGCATGTACACCACTCGGCCAGTGTACCTCCCCGAAGAGCAGTTCGCCGTCTACGTTCTCCACTACCCGGACGGAAACGGGTGGGTTAGCGCTGTGTCTTATGTTCCAGTCTTTGTTTCTCTCTTAAATGAATATCTGAACGTGTTTAATACTAATATCTTGCTTAAATATTGACAGGCGTGAAGATGGTACTGAGAAAAGACAGGTAATTAATAGGGACAGCATTCTTCCTCAAAATTAAAATTGCTTCTTTTAAGCTGCTGTTCGGAATTGCAGGAGCAGCATTTTTCTCGGAAAGAAAACAGTCCATGGTAGTCGGGTATCTTAACGCGAGGGAAGCACGCATGTGCAGCATTGCATAGAAGAAAGGCTTGCTAAAATGCTGGTAGTCATTTGTGGTCTACCACTTATGAAATTTTGGTAGTCCATATGTCCGAATTTCGGATTTAAATCTCTGCAAAAGACGCACAGTCCTGTCACCATTTTTCTTTGCAACGCAAGCATCTATATATTCAAAGCTGAAAATACATGTGTAAGAAGGAGCAGAAATCTCAACCTAGGTGGCGTGAAATATCTGCGTAAAGAAACGCTAATTTGTTTTGCCTCAAGGCCAACTTAACTGTTTCACCACGTGAAGTACAGCTACGAACTATATAGGTACATTGACTCTAGGAAACGTTGTATGGCATCATAAGGCGTTTGAGATAAGATGACACAGATTTACCTAATCTAATAAAATAATTTAGTTAAAGCCGAACCGCATACGAATCAAATATTGAGACTCCACGAAATCTGAATTCAATAACTCTCATGTTCTCTTCCTATTGTATGTACACAGTCTATGGACCGTCGAAACATGCCGGGAAATTACATCTTAAACAACGGTTCTAAACAGTTTACAAAAACGTACAATTGCGTGAATCCGTTCCACAGGTGAGGCCTTATCTTAGCAGACAATATAAAGAGCTGCTATTTGAAGTACAGCCTGGAGGTTTTCATAACTTACTAGATACACTTTGACTAATTGCACAACCTGGAAATACGATAGCGCACCACTAGAAGTAGGATGCCATCCTTATATCAGCCGAATATGCCCTCAGGTATACGTCAAGACTTTCGCACTGTGAAATAAGCTAATATTTGATTGCATTCAAGCATTAGCACAGTGAGGAATTTCGAAAGGAAATAACGGTGCGATACCAGACTAATCTCGACCATTCGCTCACGTCAGCACCAAATGGCTAATAATTGAATTTCACCCAACAGTGATCATAACTGTTGAATAAAAAACATCTAGTGTAACAACAGTTGGATGTATAGAAGTAGGTACTACAAAATCAGTCAAAACAAATTTTGTTCATACAAGTAATAAACAAAGATATTGATGTCTTGGCATATCTACAGCCACAACTGCACACAAGAATATGTTTTAACATGAGAATAGCAGAAGAGAGCAATGGCATCGTATAGGTCTAGAATCATGAAGAGCCACCAACACATGCTAGTGGCTCGCACAATTGCACACCTGTGAGTGCGCTAAGAAATATTATGGAACCTTGAACAGCGCGAAGCGTTCATGTAAAATTTCAAGTCGATCCACATTTTGGGGTAAAAACGATTCCACTTGAGACAAGTTATCGTGTTGGAGCAAGCTAAAAGAGGCTTTCGCTTCCCATCATTGTAGCCGTTAATACAACCTTGTTTCTAACCATCTCCCCCTTCCCCCAATACAGGGTAGCAAACCGGTTGCTGTTACGAGTTAACTTCCCTGCCCTTTCTCCTCATCTTCCTCCTCCTTAGCCATGATTTCAGGAGCTGCACACTTGTTTCATACAGTCCAGGGACGCTTTGTGTACTTCGTTTGCTGAGGCTCAAATCCACTGGCACGCGGCCTTAGGGAGTTTTTTGGAATGCTAGATGTGGCGGGAATGTAATAATCTCAGCTGCAAGCAAGCTGTATTTGCGCCAGATCTCAAGTTTCAAAGCCAGCATCATGCGTGGCTCAGTGCTACAAACATTGTTACTCGACGGCCGCTGCGCACAATTGTAGCTATAGCCACTGAGAACAATTAATCACTTTCCGGTCGCCAACATAAGCTCGATTAAGTGTTACTTAGGTTGCTTAGCTTTCTTGGTCTCTTCCTGCGTTCTGGACAATCTCCGCCACTACACGATATCTCGGGTATGCGCTTGGTGTACCAGGTGCAGGCTGCAACTCTGAAGCAGAACGCACTCAAAACTAAGATGAAGGCAGCCATTCTTTTCCAGGGCTGCTACCTGAGCGCTGGTGCCTAACGGAGGTTGAAACTAGAACCAGCGCACATGGCCGTAGTTTCAAAGCCTCAGTAGTAGCTGCCCAGCACCGTAACGTACTCAATCCTACATGCGATTGTTCCCGTGGTGTAGAAAAGAATGCCTAGACTTTTCGACCATGTGAACGACCAGTTTACGTGTTAACCTTATGAATGGACGACTGTGTAGACGCAGGAGAAAGTAAAAGCGTTCACAAGCGCCGTACGCGAATAGAAAAATATTCAAGGACTCAGATTCGTACGTAATTTGTACCAAAGGAATGAAGTGGCTTTTCAAGTCCAACGAAAATAAAAGGACACACATAGTCTATTGGTGCGATAGATGAAGTAGCAGCTGCTTACTAGCCTCACGCACTACCCTCTGACACCGGTGCAAAATTTGAGCTAATGAACCCTTGACGTCTGAGCCCGCAAACATACCTACCTAGCCGAAGTCTGCGCTAAACACCCGGATATACTGTCGCCAAGCCACGAGAGCTTGCAGGAAGGTATTCGTTATATCGCGCGCGCAGAGCGGTGTCGAATCTTGGTTGGTTTGTGGGGTTTAACGTCCCAAAGCGACTCAGGCTATGAGAGACGCCGTAGTGGAGGACTCCAGAAATTTCGACCACCTGGGGTTCTCTAACCTGCACTGACCTCGCACAGCACATGGGCGCCTTGCTTTTCGCCTCCTTCGAAAAGCTGCCGCCGAGGCCGGAATTCGATCCCGCATCCTTGGGAACAGTAGTCGAGCGACGTAACCACTGCGGTGTTGAATCTTGCCATTGCCAACGCGACCTCAACAAGTTCTGCTCAAGAAACTCGGAAGTGTGAAAATAGGGTACTTCTTTAGAAATGGCTTCCACGCAAGCAACCTGAGCGATGATCTCTGCAACCACACTATGTCGCTTAGCGTGCCGAGAATACTTACCAGGCCATTTTAGATGCGGATCAGCTTTTCACTAATGCCCCTCAAAACCTCTGACTTCCTAAACAATGAGCAATGCTCAAGGACCCGTAACTTACACTTGAAGAACTTCCCATGAACTTCTGATGTACACTAAGGGAGAAAAGTTTGAGAAAAAATATCATTTATATTATATTAAATATATATTTCAAAAATATCAAACATATTAAAGGAAGTGTGCTGAATCACCGGGGGGGGGGGGGGGGGGGGGGGGGGGCATGCACGCCCAGTTCAGAGAAAAAATATCGCAGGAAAAACTAGCGAAGTAACGAAGAAATGCGTTTTCCACAAATCCGTATCCTGGAAACGTTTGTCCCTGACCGTACCTGTACTGCGGCGAGGGCAGCCACATTTTTCTAACTGGTCGGATAGACTTATCGGTGTGCGTAGGGCTGTCATCAACGACCATGACCAGGTTACGGAAAGCGACTGCAGTATTTAGCTCAAATTCCCGTTCACTGGAGCGCTCTTGTGAAGCAGTCTGTCACTCTCCACAGCAGTTCAGCACTAGCTTTGCATTGCCTGCCCGTAGCTAAGCTGTAGCTATTCTAGGAAGATCTTCCGTCTGTCGAAGATTGTGCAGGCTACATTTGGAGGTGGAGTTGCTCACCCGTAAAGCGATAATTATCCCCTGTCCCATGCAAATGCATATTAATTGATTCTGCTGGGCATGGGGACACTTGAAGTTGACACAGCCGTCCAGCGACATGAAAACGGCAAGGCCTTCTCGCGACCTGGGTGTAGGAAGAAGCAGAGTTCAGACTTTAAGACCTAAGTGTAACGAAAGGACGCGCACAACTGGCGTTGATATGACTCTCTAGGTCATTAGTTTATTACACTTATTGAGACGCGCTTTTTGGCTGCAAGATTTGCGGAAAAGGCTAGCCAGCATTTCTAGCCGATGTTTGTAAAAACAACTCGTGGGTTACGCGCTACGATTCCCTGAAATCGGCTTCTGAGAAGCATCTCAACTGCTATGCGCGGCATTTTCAACCTTTTTAAAAGGAATGCACTAACAGAATTCTTGCAAAATAAAAGCCCTTCTCAACGTTTGTAGCAAATTTTTGCCGGCGGCTCTAACAAGCATTTCACAGCAGCTGCATCTCAGCTTTTTGCTCGTTGCAACTTTCTACCTGTGGAGAATGTTTTCTGTAGTCGCCTGAGTGTATCGAATACTTAGTGCACAACTTCACGTGGAAACTTTCGTTCAGCACACCGTCCCAGACAGGAACAAGACGCGATTTTGGCGGCAAAACGACCTGTTTCGTCTAGGTTTTCATAGAAATTATGGCAAGCAAACAGATGTTGTTTCGGCCGGCGCATCTATTAGGAAGTCATAGTGACCAGTTAAAAATTATCGCCTGGTTATTTAGCTTCAAAAAAGAAGCTTAAGGAAGTCCTTTTTTATGCACAGTATATTATATTCATTAATAATGACTGCGCATTTATGATGCCGTTTTTAACATCACCATAAACGTGTTTATGTTTGATATGTTGAACTTGGGCGGTTCATTGTTCGCGGGTACAAATTGTTTTGTTGCCCTTGTATTGCTGGTTGCGTTCTTATTCGATATGTAGAATAAATAAGCTTGAACGGTTTAACATATGTGGTTAATGTTCGCGCATTGTATTGTGCTTCCAACATGTAACCTGTATTCAAATTCCCCCACGGTTCCACTTTTAGGCCTCCTGCTAATTATTGCTTTGAAATTATTTTATTTCAATTAACAATAAACTGATTTCTTGATTGAATTGCATAAAACAGCGAATACACAATGCAGCAGAACCACACTGATTTTCACATCGGCCTTCTAAGGCCAGCAGGATGGCTGCTGCACGTAATATTAAATTTTAATGGCAATGTTTTCTGAAAAAAAAAAAGCACCATAACAATGAAGCCGTGTGCCCCAGTCAGTTCTGCTTTATTTTGTTATGCTTGTATATTAGCCTATTTTGAAGCAAACGCTTTACTTATCTCGTCAAGCTAAGGTCATCGGTGTCCCAATTTTACTTCAGGTGCGGCGCTAGGAGTCGGCACTCGCTCCTCCTTCCAAATCGTTTGCTGTCACGCTTCTACTTCACAAATATGCTTCTTGTTCGCACACTTCATAAACTTGATTCTCACCTGTACATATTTACACCAATATATAATATTGCCTGACACAATGCTACACAACCTTCGTCTCCAGCAATCCTTTCTACCGCCGCCATTGACTATCTCGCTGGCCTTCTGGGGCATCCCCCTCACCCCCTCAAAGTGCCTTTAATATTTTCGTGTCGTCTAGACACGGCTGTGGTGAATTTGAAGTTCTTTTACAGCCATGAAGGAGTTGTGTGCTCAAACCAGTAATTCGGCTGAGTTTCCTTCACGATCGCAGACAGACGTGCAAGAGTTGAACCCTAGAAAATCGTGTCTGAACACCCTGTCGAACTTACACACTGTAAACAAGGTTATTTGTATGACCTTGACCTGGGTTAGCAGCACATCATAACTAAGCATAACAAAGTTTTCAATTTCATAACTGGCGTAGTAGAGCTAAGGCGCACTAACTTTAAGATGTGCAGAACCAACCAGCCAGCATTTTGTTTTAACTGCATAGAAGCAAAAAACTGTTAATCTGATTCGTGTTTCTACTTTCACGTTTCTCTCTGAAACAAGGTGATGGGAGGAAGTAATGACAAGGAATACAGTCGACAAGCTAAACTATGAGAGAACTGATAGAATTTCAGCGCACAAAAATTATTGACGAGAGGGCGCCTTTTCTAAGCAAACAATCACACTAATGCCACATTTCATTTTTTCAGAGGGGAGACACAACGCCCTTACTGCGTTGGACTGAACGTCACTGATTCGGGCGACTACCAGTTTTTCCCCTGTCAAAGTAAGTCACGCAATTTTGGGTAGTTTTCAAAAATTCTACAAAGCGCTTCTGCAAACGTTTATCATGAATTAACGGAATCGCAAGGACGCGGCTATATCAAACCCGAGCGCTAACGTATTTCGATACTTCGGCATATCATGGCTTAGCTGCCGGCTGTGCGGCAGCAAAAAACGGTTGAGTACGAAAACATTAAGTCACCAGAGTAGAGCAACGTTCTCGTTTGTGCCTGACAACTGATTTTGCAGCCTGATCGTGAAGTTAGTGACCACGTGTTCTAGCCCGGGTAAATCAAGCAATGCTTTCACAAATTATCAATGATCTAACCAAGTAAATACCTATAATGTAAAGATGACTATGCACTTGCAAGATGAAGAAAATTCTGCGCTCTGTCTTCAGTAGTATCGCTATCGGTGTGTGCGCTTGACCTGTCTCTGACGGTTTTTGTCGTGCTTCTCCAGTCCCAGTACCTGCAATAAACCCGCAGCCTTATTTGGTGGAGTCGCGCAAGGTAGAAACATCAGTCCTGGAGCTCTGTAGCTGCAATCAAGAGCTGTGCAAGCAGATGTTGTTGACGTGTCAGTCCCAAGCATAGGTTTTATCGCTTGCAAGTCTGACGACTGCAGCCGACCCCTCGTTCTGCAGCAAATTAAAGCATTAATTCTTGAAGAGGTGGCGCGTCAGCTTTCCCTGATTCCTAGCCCTTAATATCGGCCACCCGATTTGGCCCCGGCCTTGCGGTAGGCTATTTACGAGCAGGTTGTTGAGGCGCTTTCATCTGTCCGTCCGGCATAAGTTGTCGCTACTCCTCCTTTGGCTTACGTCGATGCTGTTCTTAGACCGGTTGCCTTTTCTATGGCCTATGACGATCTCATCCCAAAGCCTGTCGGCGCTCCCTTGACTTGCGCCAACATCATTGTACGACCTTGACCGCCAACTTATACTCTCCGTCAGTGCCTGGGAAATCGCCAGAACCCTATTTTCGACCGGCTCTAAGACCACGCGATTCCTGGCGCACAACAGATAACAGGCCAATTTGCTACTCTTGCGTATTGGTTGGGCATAATTACCGCTATTGCCGGTGCCGTCTCTTAGTCTCAAAATCACCTACCCATGCTTCCGGGTACTAGTCATCAACGCCTCAGTATTCCGCGCCTACTGAACCTGCAGCAACCTGTGGTTTCTCACCACGCCGCTTAGCCCTCTCCAACCACCGTTCACCATCGCCGCGACCCCGCTCCATCTCTCCTATGCAATGTCGACCGGCGCTTCTCGTGAGAAAAACTAGAGTTCGCAGTTCCTGAGCCGAGAACTGCGCCACCGTCAAACCTTCCAAGTCCTCATCTCTCACCAGCCAACCTCCCTTATTCATAGGGGGGCTGCGATTTTAGTAACGGACGAAAAACCCTGGAGCTGTTTAAAGAAAGTCACGACCCTAATGGCATGACTTTTGTGGCGAACGGCCAGCTCTGAGCAAATAAATCATTTAGCAGCGTGCACCGCTGGAGTAGTAATCCAGAATTGTTTTTATACAACTGAGCTCGTCGGCTGCCACGTTGTTCACATGTGGTATCTTTCCGGCTGTATTTCCGTATTTCCGTATTTTCTATCGCGTCACGCCACTATCATCAATTGTGCTCACTCTGAAGTCGGATTATCTGCGCTGCCCGAGGGCATGTCGCACAATGCTCCTTCTAGTCTAAACACTCAAGCCCTCGTCGCCGAAGACATCCACATTCCCCCCTCTTCTTCCTGCTTGTAAATATGGCTTGTTAATGTGTATGCAATCAAACTGTCCGCTTCACATCAGCACATACATTGCTGGCCCGAAATTGCCTTCGGTTGCCCTATGCTGTGCTCATTCTTTCTGATGGCTTCAATGTGCTCTGGGTCTCTAACCCGTTTCCCAACACCACTGCTTTACGCGAAGGTGAATGTCTCGGGTGCCCACAACCCATCACATCTCTTCTGTGCGAAGAGGCTGACGACACGCCGCACTTCTTCATGACTGCGCTCAGCCCTCCACTTGCTGTACCAGCCCCCTCTTCCACAGGCCTGTTATATCACTGGATCGACGCAGATCTTCTTACGCCTCAGCGAACTCAACTTCTTGCCCTACGTCAATAGTTTAGCTCCTTCGACTCCTATCAAAATTCCCTGGGGCAAAGCTCAACTTCCACACATCGCATCGACATCGGAGCCCATGCACTAAGCGACAGCTGCCATATTGTGTGACTGCAATTGAGCACCAGGTTATTGAAGAGCTACTAGACCAGCTGCTCCAGAACGGCGTAATTCAGCCCTCAAACAGCCCTTGGGTTTCGCCTGTAGTGCTCGTTAAAAATAAAGACGGCTCCATCCGCTTCTGTGTAGATTACCACCGACTTAATAAGAATACGAATAAAGAATTCTATCCTTTTCTATGCATCGAAGACGCGCTGGACTGTTTGCAAGGGGCTCAACACTTTTCCTCCCTAGACTTACATTGCGGGTATTAGTAGCTCCCGATGGAAGCGGCCGACAGCTGTGAAACCCCCTTTGTTACTCCCGACGGCCTTTACGAATTTACTGTTATTCATTTTGGTCTTTGCAAGGCTGCTGCGACATTTGAGAGAATGATGGACATAATTTTGCATGGACTCAAATGGAAAACTTGCCTTTGCTATCATGAAGCCATCGTCGTCTTTTTTCCCGATTTCGACAGCCATCTCTCCCGCCTGAAGCACGTCTTGACCTGCCTTTCTGATGCCGGCTAGCTCAACTTAAAAAAAACAAAAAAACTCTCGTTTTGTTGCCCATCAACTGACCATTCTAGGCAACGTTGTTTCCAAGGAAGGATTTTTTTTAAGACCCTGCCAACCTTCGTGCTGTCGTTGCCTTTCCCAAGCCGAAATCGACCAAAGACCTGCGCAGCTTCCTTTACCTCTGCTCCTGCTTTCGACGGTTCTTTCCAAACTTTGCCTCCATTGCTGCCACTCTGACACAGCTGCTGTCGGGCAGTTCCGACTTCGCTCTGGTCACCATCAGGCGACGACGCCTTCAATACGTTGTGTTGCATCCTCACGACACCACCCGTCCTGTGTCACTTCGACCCGACAGCCCCTACTGAAGTACACAGCGCCAGTGGTGTCTGTCTCGGCTCTGTACTCGGTCAGCGGAATTCCGGCTTTGCTGAATACATCGTCGCCTATGCAAACCAAATGTCAGGAAGGCGGAGTCAAATTACTTTTGAGATGCAGCAGTAGCGCAAAGAGACATGAACTTTCAACTGAAGTTTTTAGAAAATAGCGGGGGTAGGGGGGATTTATACATATTTTCGTATCTGACTCTGCCAAAGTCAAAACTTCATATGCGCATGTACCGGTTATCTCTCCTAAAAAAGCTATGAAAAAACAAAACAAAAATCATGCAACAAGACAGAAGCAATCACAAAACCCCAAAAAATATAGGGTAAGCATACACTATGAGCAATCGCATGCTTCACGGCTAAAAAATCGATGAAAACGGCAAATGAAAGCCGCGTTGAGCTGCACATGGGCCTCCATTGTCAAAATGTAAAGTAAAACATGAACGAGCAGGATTACGTCATGACTCCTTAGGCTTAAACACTACCAGATATAAAACCGAAAACTGTCGTACAAAAAAAAAGACATAACAAGCGTTCTGACTAAACCTACTGTGCTTACAGGATCTCAAGTTCAATTTCTTGGAGCATTATCGAAGGTGCACTGACGCAGACGTCCTCTTTCTCTTTGATAGCTCTGCCTCCAGAACTTCTTGTATTCTGATTGTTGCTTCTGCCAATAACATTTGTTGTGTGAGGCCAGGGTATGCAACCTGTGCACTTGCTGCAGGGTAAAACCTTTTCTTTCCAGATGTTTGTTTTTTGCTAGTTGTCATAGTTCGTATTGTGTTCTCGGAGCCGCTCATTCAGGCATCTACTCGTTTGTCCAATGTAACATTTCCGCCGCTTAACGGGATATCATGCTACAGGGTAATAATTAAATTTGGTGTTTCATACTACATACGGGTCAATGTAAACCACAAGTTTGAGTGAACTTACAAAGCTTCGATAACTTTTCCGGAGCTGTAAAGACTCCTTTGAAGTTTGGCTTTTTGCCTGTTCGTTTCAAATTATGCGATATGCTGTGCAGGTAAGGTATACTGCAACCAGATTTTCTTTGTGCTCTCTCAACTGTGTTAGGCGTAGCATCCTTGCTGTTTTTATTTTTTTTTTTGTAGATTCATTCAGCAGCTGAAGTGACAAGATGTTCCGGATAGCCAGCTTCTTTCAACCTTTCTGTTTGATGAATGGAGCTGCTTCCGTGGCGTGCGGGCAGGATTTTTTCAACGTATAGATAGATGCATTAATTCTCTACCGAAGGAATTATTACTTTATTGTATCGAAGATAGGATCGACCATTCCATTAGGTGGCTTTCCCAAATGCTTTTTGGCTAAGTGTCGAATCGTTCTTGAAATACTCACGTTCTACTTCGCCTCCAACTTTGTAAGCTGTAATGATTTACAGAAAGAAGGCGCTTGCATTGGTTCCTGCCTGGAGCCCATTCTTAGCGATATCTTTTTAGGTGATATTGACAACCAGTTTTCAAGCTGCCTTGAAGAATTTAGAGCCATAAAAGCCTTCATTTATATTGATGATTATTTAATTTCCTTTGACTATATCAATAATTCGTTTCGGGTAGATTCATCACAAGTATCAGTTTTTCAGGAACATTTTGAACTAATGCAGTTGAAGAATGAGATGCTGGTTGACGGAAGGATCAGATTATTAGATTTGAGTACCAGTGTTGAAAGAAAAGGCCTTTTGCACGAATGATCTGCGCGCAAAAAAAAAAATGTTTTCTCTGAATGAGCTAAGCTTATTTAAAACTGGTAAAACGTTCAGTTGTCTACTTGTATCTAATCAATGCTTTGAGACAATCCTGCTCGCATACCATAGAAAGCAGCATCATTCATCAAACTGACAGGTTGAAAGAAGCCGGCTATCTGGAACATGTTATCTCAGTTTCTGAAGGAATTTATAAAAAAAATGCAAGTGAAAACAACAAGAAAGCTACGTCAAACGCAATGGAAGGAATACAGCAACGAAATCTAGTGCAATACACTGCCTGAACAGCAAATAGCATAATTTAAAACGAATAGGCAAAAAGTAAGCGGTAAGTAGACTTTCCAGCTCCGGAGACGTTATCGAAGCTTTGTAGTATCATTCAAACTGGGGGTGTGCAGTGACCCGCATGTAGCATAAAACACCAGACTTAGTTTGTAATCAGCAAAGGTGAGGTTTATGAGATCCCGCAAGCAGTGGAAAGGTTGCATAGGACAAACAGGTAGATGCCTCAATGAACGGCTTCAACTATTAAAACTTGCGAAAAAAAATATTTCTGAAGGAAACGATGCTTTTGAACTGCAGAAGGGGCACAGGTTGCATACCTAGGCTTTAAAAGACAGATTATTTGTAGAAGCAACAATCATATTAAGAGAGATTCTTGAGGCAAGAAACATTGAATTCAAAAATGCCGTGCTTGTCACTACACCTTCGATAATGCTCCATGAAATAGAACTTGGGATCCTGTATGTAGCGTAGGTTTAGTCAAAATGCTTAATATGTTATTTCGTTTCTTGTATGCCGTTTGTCGGTTTTATGTCGAATGGTTTTGAAGGCTAACCACTGGGTTGAGGTTCTTTAAAACCCAGCATTCGGAGTGCTGATTTGGTGGGATTAAACACACGACGAGACCGGTCAAACTAGGAACATATCTTTTTATATAGAAACCTAGGACTAGGCAAATAAAAACAGATAAATAACGAGCTTAATAAACAAGACGAAGACTAACACAAACTAGTAAAAGTCGCCGGACGCTATAAGCATGAAGTCCATGCAGACGCTCCCGGTCGCGTGGGCTCATAGTGCAAGGAACACCCGGTGTCCACAGGTGTTTTGGTCAGGCCAGCAGGTGGCTCGGCGGCGGACACGCTCGGCCGAGGCGAGAGGTCTCAGGTCACCGTCACGCTTGTTGTGCAGAACAGCGCGAAAAAACTACATGGACGAAGGAAGACAAGACGAGCGCTGTTGAGGACAGGTTGGACGCGATCAGTAGGAGCTCCGTGGCCAATCCCAGGTCTGGTATCCTAGATCGTAGGCCAGGCGGGATACGATCAGCCCCCGCTCCTTGGCCACCCGTTCTCAGGCAACACTGCTCCGTCTAGATCTGTCCTACGTGTCACTTTCCCGCACGCGCGCCACATAATTGCGTCGTCCTTTTCTTTTCTTCCTTGTGCCGAGCGTTGCAGACACCGTGTGACGCTAGCTCCATCATGCTCACCACATGCACATGAATTAATCATGCTCATTCATGCTTTACAGTTTGACAACGGAAGTCCATATACAGCTCAATCGGGCTTTTTCATTCATCATTTTCGTCGATTGTTTAGCCGTGAGGCTTGTGCTTACTCATGGCGTATGCTTCACCTGTGATTTGGGGTTTTGAGATTTTGTTTCTTGCTACTTTGTTTTTGGTTTTGTCAATGCTTTGTTAGGAGAGAAAACCGTTACATGTGAATATAACGTTTTGAGTTCAGTTGAGTCAGTTGAGGTTAAGAAGTTCGCAGGGATCAAGTGGATGCAGCTTGCACAGAACCGGGCTAATTGGACAAATATGGGAGAGGTCTTCGCTTTGCAGGTGAGTATAGTCAGGCTGACGACGACGACCACGACTACGATGATGATGATGATGATTCACAAGATACAAAAAATATGTATAAATTACCCTCTGTTTACCAATATACCTGAGTTGAAAGTCAGCGCTTTGTTCATTTCCCGCCCTCTGTCCATGTATGTCTGCGTTACTAGTACATCTCAATGGATCACCAACGAGCCCCACAAGACTTCAGTCAAATTACTCAGTCACTGAAAAAGAGTTTGGAAATAGTTTGGGCTCTAACATAACTCCGCCCTTACCTCAGCGGCCGCCCTTTTGGCGTTTTGACGGACCATCATGCGCTGTGCTGGCTTTCTTCCCTGAAAGACTCATCCGGCCGTTTTAGCAGGTGGGCTCTTCATCTACAGGAACTTTACGTCCATGTAGTCTACCGCTCTGGCCGCAAGTATCGCTCTACGCAATACCTCACGACATGATCACTAGTGCGTGTGAATGTTTGCGGAAAAAATAAAAGGACAGAAGAAGGACGCTTTCAAGAAAAACCAATTACAAGTAACGCCCTATACGTTCATCTCGTTTCGCACAATGTCAAAAAGTGACGGGCCATTACGCGTTCAAATATTTTTTGAACCCGATGAAAACTGGACGCATGTGCCCTGGACGCATGGCAAAAAAAAAGTGTAGATTGCTGTGTCGCAAACATCACAGGAAACATTTACCTGAGTGTGCCTCTGGGCAGCTTTTAATTTCAATCTCGCCTGCAGCTGGTTTTGGTTTAGCCGGGCAGGTATACGTGCTTCGATGAAGGGCCCCGATCATGCACACCATTTCAGCGACGAACGACTTTGGAGGCCTTGAAACCTGATATTGCAAGTGATGGCAGGAAAATTCGAAGGGCAAGGATAAGATTCTTAGCGAAGCGTTCCTTGAAGAACCGACAATTTTCTTGAGATCAGGTAAAAAAAGCGAAAGCTTGACTGTAAGAGCGTTTCATATCTGTACCTCTTATGGAAACTGTTTTAGAACGCCGTCTATATCACCACAGCTAACGACCACTCTATTCTGGAATGCACCTGTAAAAGCAAAAAAAAAAAAAGAAATAGAGCAGTTTTTCCAGGCATTGCTTTATACTTTCCTCTCTCTCTTGCCATCCGTGGTTTGAGTCATTTCTTGGCCTTAATTTTTGCCGTTTTGCGCTCAGTTTCCATCGCGTTGTAGGTTTCCATTGTCATGAATTTAAATTTTGTTGCGGTCAAGTGTGTTTCTCTTTACACGAGTGAATTTTTATACAGATTCCGCCATCTTCACATTTAAAGGTATTGATTGATATTATTTATTCTTACTATCCAGGCTCGCTTGCTGGATTTTGCCTCACCCTTCGCATTGTACAGTGGTTTGTGCTCAGGGACATGTTATCAGCTTTGAGTCCTAGATTCCTTTCTATATTTGTATTGACGAGTATTCCAGAGTGGTGCGCTATCGGAATACCATGTCTCACCCAGCCTCCAATATTATTCCATTAGTTTGATTCTGATTGTCTTTAGTTACTCTCATTTATGTCTGGTTTCTCGAGCTGGCGAGAAAAGTACTCACATGTTTAAGTTACCGCTTTACAGCGGTGCTTCCGGTTCTATGTATAAAAAGTTGGCATTCTAGCTGCGACAGGGTTTCGGTTCTTCCTTTCATTTGGACGTTGTTTCTTCGCCCATTTTTTTCCTCCCTTCGAAATGAATGAATCATCCCAGAAGCACATTGTAATGGTTTCAGCACATTGCGTGCCTTTCGCGGTTATCGTACTCGGGAGATGCTACTATGGAAGTGGGTTGCCTTCACCAGATCGTCATAAATATGGAATGCCTTAGTTATCTTCATAATTAAAATCAACTGAACGCGCTTATACATTTGTCATTATACCGTAGTCCCGTAAATGCAGTAGTATACGTAGAATAATACGCAATTGTCATTTTTAATAATTATTTTATTTCAAGAAAACGGGTCGCGACAGTATTTATATAGTGCAGTGATGAAAACCAACAGAAGGTTAATGCATCACCATAATAAGGTACGCTTGCTGAGGTGAACTGCTAGTGTTATTCTACAACTCATGAGGACTATATATCTGGTTGTTCAATAATTTCAGGGAAGAGGGAATGCCTGCAGTTATTATTACATTTGTGGTAGAGCCATATACCCTCATAGCTGCTTCTTCTAGAGCTCCGTTTTCTAAAATTTGTCTTTATTTCTTTCCAGATATGGGTTTGCCCTTAGAGTACCTGCGAAAATAGTTTAAAGTAATATCTTTGCTTTTTTAATTCTGACGGCTTGAGGTTGCATGACCCAAGCATTGCTATCAGCGTCTTTTGCTTTTGATGTCGGGAGGACATCAATCGTTTCTCGGTCCTCATAAATTATTTCCAAATATTTTTGAAGTACTTATAATTCGGGCTGCATCGACAGTCCGTATCCTGTGAAGCCTATTCATGAACTGGACTTACAAAATATTGAAAATCATTGAGCAGTACTTGGCGTGTGGCATGCTTTAGTTTTTATTGAGGAAACAACCTCGGGAACGAATTAAAAGGGAATATAAATCCGCCATTACGATTTTCGGGTTCTCCTTTTTGTTGACTATCAGCAGTCGCTTAAATTTATCAAAAAGATACCACCAGGGAAATTTGAAAAAGAAACTTCTTTCTCCCTTTCTTTCTTTATTTTTTCCTTTCCTTATTTCTTTCCTTTTCAATGCAGCAAAGCTTGGTCAGATCCAAACAATAATAAAGGTATTAAACATCAAAATGTGATGAGAGGCGATAAGGAATCGTTCCAGTCGGTTACAGTGCGAGGAAAAATTACAACCTTGAATAAATCTGTTCGGTGCGGAATACGGCGTCAGGGAGTCAGGATGCAAGTGGCGCATATGCCTGAATGTTAGAAGCGATGTGGTAATTGCATGGTGTTGAGCTTTCATAAATAATTTACGTGCCTAATTCTCAGCGTCACCTGCTCGACGACTGAAAACACTTGTCTATTTTAAAGTAGTTGTACGTGTTTTGTGCTGTCAAATACTTTGAGGAGTTATCGGCAAACTTCTACATCTTATGTTTTTGAAGTAGGAGGCATGTTTCTCCTGTACTGCGATCCTAGTGTAGAATCCGCCGGGACTCTTGGAAGCATGCAGCTGAGACGAAACATTACCATTAGATCTGGCTACCTGTGTAAATTATTTTGGCTTGCTTAAACATTTTCCACAACCTTCTGTAGTGGGTTACACATAATTTTTGCAGCCATGAAGAAAAATATCTATAGCACGTTCAGCGCAGTAGTCTTGTTCAGTTATAATCAGCAGGCCAAAGTATCAGTGGCCTGCTGGTACCTTCACTATGCTAAAATGAAGCCCGTGTTTTAGGCATAAAATAACCGCTAACTAGACGTTAGCGTGTCATTCGCAACCTATGTGGGCACCAATGGCAGCACCTCGAGAACATTTTCGGGGCTAGTCCGTTTATTGAGTTGAAATGTAATGCCCTGATACCGGTTTCACCAAATAATTATTTTCCCTTCAACCAGGCGGGGCCAGACAGACTCCAATCTACTCAGGGTAGACTGACAAATCGGTCAGCGGCGACCGGGAGAGGAATCCGCGTTATTTTGTTTTTCAGGCGGCTAAAGCAATTCACACAAGATGTAGAGCCGCTTTCTAGCAGCCTCGTGACGTTCGCATTTGTGACCTTCATAAGTAAACGTACTACCTCTTAAACTGATTGTATTTCCAGACCAAAACGCTTATCTTTTACCTTTCCTTTTCCAGCTGGTCCAACGGACCAATTGGCCCAGCAACTGTTCTTCGATGGCAGCCTCTGCTACGTCACACGGATCCCACTCAACGGAATTTACCGTAAGCTAAACTAGCGCGATTCTTGTATACTGAGCTGCCCATCACTATTAGGGTATTCGTGGTGGGCAGAAGGCTGGCTCTCAATGCTCACAATGTACTTGACCGAAGATAAGGATGAGACTCGGCTAGTTACATGGTTGGCGTGGCTGTAGAAGGTGCGGCAGACACATGACCACACTACAGCGAGGATAGTCATGTTACCGCAGCTAGTCACGTGGTATGACGTCATGCGCGCGCAGCCGTTCCTTGGAAGGTCGTTGCGCGGTACTGCTGATCTTGAAGTGTGTATCTCGGAGAGCACAGCTTTTGCTCCAAAAGTGTGCTCTTATAGTGAGCGCAGAGAAATATCCATATGTATACGTCACTCCAGGCCGTATGACTCAGGCCACCTTCTGTTTCCTCTGGGCTCCACGTCTCATTGCCTTCTATGAATGGATGGAGTGTGGAAGGCATCGTACGCAGCAGTGCGCCAACCCACCTGAACGCGGCTACTGTCCGTTGAACAGCGGCGCAGCATTGTAGGAATGCTGTATGCAGCATAAGCCTCTTGGATAGTTTCGACCGCCGACAACTCCTTCGAAACAAAAGGCTGATGCCATTGACGTTTGTTCCCAATGACTAAGTATTGGGCGCGTGCAATTTCATAGCATTGGGATTGCTTTGGTTCTCAAGTGAATGCCCTTCTTGCGAGACCGCTAGGGCAGTCGTACGCAGGGACCATGTAATTATTGGTCTTCCACATGCTCCGTAAACATCCACACGGCGACTTTGCCTGTGGTCCCTGAATTAGAGGCTCATATGCATAGTTCCTGCAGATTGCAGTTTTTGTAGGCTCTTTCTTTGAAGCTATACTACATCGGATCATAGACAGTGCGCTAAAGGTTGTATTTGGGCCGCAGTCGAGTAGCACATAATTTGCATAGCGCTATGTTTATAGCCTTTATAACCTTTATAAGCCTTTATAGGCTCAGGAGTGTCCGTCCGGGCGTGCGTGTGTGCGTGCGTCCACAGAAATGTGATTTTTTTTTAAATCTGCGGGATACCGCGAGTTTCCGCGGGGCTTTGTTTACCTTTAAAGCTGTCAGTGAAGAACTTAAGCTAGTAATAGTGTCTGATAATGATAGTGGTAGCTAGTGGCTGTTACATTTAGTGATGATTATGATGATGACCTGTGTCGCAATCATCAGTTGACATCATTCACTATTACGTCACGTTCACTCATGACGCTACGTGTGGCCATGACCGATGACTTCACGAGGCGATTCCCGCATATGTGAAGCTAACCCCGCCGGGATCCGATCCAGGCGTCCTTGAAGCGCCTTTCATTTTGGGCTTCCTCGAACGCCGCACCCACAGCCAACCGAAGCAGACGCACTAAAGAAGGAATCAGCGGGGCATCAAATTGGTTTACAGGAAAGAAACAGCATTGTACCTGTCACTTCTCTGCGGAGACCTGACCAGCATCGCAAAGGAAGGGGGGAGCTGTAAGTTAAAGAAGAGAGAAAGAGATGCCGTAGTAAAGAGTTACAGAATAATGTCTAGCACCTAGGAATCTTAACTGTATGATACATCTTCAATAAGCATCGCGGTAAAGACTAAACAGCGCCGTGCTGTAAAGTCTCTCTTATCGCACATTCATGGTCCAAACTTCCCCTTATAATTTTTGACGCATCTAGGTTCAAAAGATGTTTAGTTCACCTGCTCGCGGTAATTAGCTTCACCTTACAAGTATGCGAGAATGTGAAGGCAAGAGTATCAGGTCTGCCTTTTTAAAAGGTATGACGTATCTCGGCGTACTCTTCAACCTCTGGGAGCTGTAATTTCTCTGCGCAGGTAATATGTCGACTTCTGATCTACTATGTCAGCTCCCGACTCTTAAAGGGCTATAGACTCTTCATTTTTGGGTTCGTGTTTTATCTTCTGTAGTATGGGGGTTCATTCTCGCAAGAATGCGCCACGGAGGGAGGGGCTA
This sequence comes from Amblyomma maculatum, assembly GCF_055883805.1. NCBI lineage: Eukaryota > Metazoa > Arthropoda > Arachnida > Ixodida > Ixodidae > Amblyomma > Amblyomma maculatum. The sequence continues at coordinate 68,621,609 of NC_139346.1, forward strand.
GATGCTACAGTCGCCTTCTAGCCCCGACGTGCCAGCCCTAGCATACAGAGCTAGATCAACCCGCAGTGCGAGAAGTCGCCACTGCGGCGGGTTCGGGCCAGTGGGGACAAACACGAGTTGCGCACTCGAACGAGCTTCAATTAGTCCGAGTAACTGTGCACGGCAAATCAGCATCGTACAAATACAACCGCCGTGTAGCGAGCGAACGCCGCGTACGGGGTGAACTAAAAACCACCTAATGGGGAAGTGCGTCAAGGAGGTGAGAGGAAGTCTTCTCACCTGACACGGCTTCTCGCTCACATCCCGTTGCGGTAAGTGCCTACGGTCAATGGGCGATTCTCGGTGACGGCGGTGGTCTCCTCGGCGGAAATCATGAACCGCGCCCAACCGCCGAAGACCCCGAGCGAGTTGCTACAGTCGGCTCCTCGACACGGAACGGGAGAGGTCTCCCGGTTACGCCGGCAGGAAAGAGGGACCCCACGGTAACGTCGCCGCAGGAGACCGGGAGGCGGCGATGGGTGGCCAGCGTGCCCTCTCCTCCGCAACCTCTCTAACAGCGCACGTAATCACGCGTGTTAATTAAGCGCGGGCGTTATAATGGAGGAAGGGGATATTGAATCCCCACAGTAGTGAGGCGTAAGACATTACTATACATAAATCGCCTCTTGATATTCGCATATGGCCGCTGAATAATATAGAATCGAATTTATTTTTTCACCAGTTTCTGTTTTGGTTTCAAAAGTTCAGGGATAGCTTATACGTCATAGTCAAGTCTAGTTCACGAGAGGGATGAATAAAAGAGTAATCATGCCTGTGTCGTTTTATTCACTAGAACACTAAAGCCAGCCTGCCACAAGGACAACAATTACAAAACGTGAAGTCTGCGATTATACTGCTGTTTTTTCATGCTGCGCGTAACATATACTTTATTGTGACGTGAGAGCCATATCTCGGCTGCTGAAACAGAAACCGAAATCTGCGAGAAACGAAAATTTATATAAATTATTCGGCGGTCTTAGGGAAAAACTGAGTCCTGATTCATATACAGGAATGTCTTACGCACTATTAAAAAGAAAAAAAAAAGCCACCAACATTTGGTGTCAATACTCCTTTAAACTGAGACCACTATTCACATGATAGCTTTGGCTGGATGTAATTAGAGAGCTGCTTGTACCTTGTTGTTCCCATTTCATGTATTTCGTATTTATTTCGCAGTGGTGTTCATTGTACAGGCCATTAGCGTTTATACATAGTATACATTTTGCGTTAAATGCGCTTTAGACTATTATTCAGGCGTTGTGACTCTCAAAACATAGCACCACATAATTTTGAGGGGCGAAAAAGAAATCAGTCTGAACGTTATACTTACCCAGAAATGTTGGGAAAATACTGAGAAACTGCTTGTAACGTAATCCGCCTTTTGCGGGAGGATGTGGCGCCATCATGCGGGAGCGGGCGAGAAACACATTGGACGGCAGTGTAGCAGACTACGCGAAAGCGCACCATACGAAATGGCCACGCCAACGCAGGTAGAAAGCGAAAGCTCCCCATTTTTTTGGCCTCGGAGCGGAAAGTAGTGACAGTGATTGCAGTATATCATATTCACGCAGTATGGGGGAATGTTACAGCGTTTTCAAATTCCACTCATAACGCAAGCATATACTATGTTCGTTTTGTAAGAGCGAGTAGCGCGGGCTGTGTTCGACGTGACAGAATGTGACGCTCTCAGCGTGCAGGTTTTCGGTAGACAGGAGAGCGCGGAGGCAGAGAGAGAGAGAGAGAAAGAGGTCTCAAATGGCAAAGCATCCAGGGGTTTGTTGATGCTGCAGAGCTAAATGGAATATTCTCCTGTGAGAATACATAAAATGGGCATAGCGAGCAGGCCTCTCTGCTCTACATGTGATGTGTGTGAAAATTTTGAAGATTTGGTAACCTAGCTCCTGTCAACGGTTTACTGCACATCGCAGGACACTGCGCAATAATTTAAGCTTACCTAAAGAAACAACCTTGCACCTTGAACATGTCCTGGGTCCTTGGTGCGACGGATCGTCTGCTGCGCGAGCTACCAAGGCCTTACTAACTTTTCTGAAGGTCACAGGGTTGATTAATACCCTTTAAAACTCATCTGTGTGTGATTATGTGCGTGTGAAAGTGTGCGACACCGATTCCCTTTTTTTCTCATTTATTTCCCCTTCCCCTCCCACATTCTGTCACCCTCATCCCTCAACCCTCATCAGGAGTAGCATGCTAGGCTTACCACCAGGCAGACATCTCCTGTTGCCATTAAAATATATATATCTCTCTCTCTCCTGTGACTTACGAGCGGCGCATATGCGCGGGGTGTCTTGAGTTACCAAGCACAATGCGGTCACCGCGGCGCCGGCATGGTGCAATGGGCGTCGTTTCCTCCTCGCGTAATCTACAAGCGTGCCGCTATAGGAATTAATCTACGAAGCTCGGCAGAGAGGCACTTGTACACACCCCCTGAAAAGGGCGTTGTCCCGGCCGGAATGCACACCTGCAGGAAACGCGCGGCATTTTTCTGGCAACGGATGATTCAGCACTGTAGCCGGTATCTGCCCTCAGGAGTCAGAACGGATGTGGTCGCAGTGGTGAAAAGGTTCTCAGTGCACAGAGAATGGTCACTCTGTTGTGAAAGGATCCACAACCTTTCTCCCTCCGCCGCGATTTCTGGGGTCGAATGAACGACTTGGTGACACATGTGCATCTCCTACATATCGGATGCGCATCTCGGTCAGGAGCCAACGTTTTTCTACGTCCACAGCGATCCACTCTGCAAGTGAACGAGCATGAACCCTCCAGAAGACTCATTTTTACCGGACGGTTACCTTGCCGTCGTAAACACTTGGACGAAGAAGACATTATCAAGCTCCCTAACGAAGTTCATTTGATTGCGAAGGAAAATCCGAATGCACGAAGGTGAGCCTTTAAGCTAAAAAAAAAAACACACTGTGCGTCGTGCAAAAGTGTCAAGTGTGTCATATGCTCCGAGCGGCAAAAACAGATACTACAGGTATGTATGCACCTAAAGGAAACATGCATGATGAAAAGTACGTACTGGAGTTTGCACCCAGCCTGTAACGCACCAGTGATAGCTGCAATGAGGATTTCTTCGGTGCGTGTTTGCTTTTGTTGCGCCGGGGCTAGATGGCGGTGTATTTTCTCGTTTCTTTTGTTTATGTGCGAAAGGGCTAGGTAGCTTAGATATCACCGGCAGCTGTGTGCGCTAGGCCGTAATGTTTAGCATGTTTTATTGTGACTGCCACCTGAATAACAAGAAAAAAAAAATACGGCGTTTTAATACACTGCCGAACAGCCTCATGGCCAGCTCGACCACTCGCCTCGCGAACGGCAGTGCGTCACAACAAACTCCAATTTTTGTTTCTTTTTATTTAGGCGGCAGTCGTGATAGAACATGCTAAATATTACGATCTAGCGCACACAGCCACCTCTGATATCTGCGCTACCAGGCCCCTTCGCACCTAAAGAAAACAAACGACAAAATACATCGCTACCAGGCTCCGTCGCACATGAAGTAAACACGCGCCGAACAAATGCTCATTGCGGCTATCATTTGTGGGGTACAGGCTTGGTGCAAACTCCAGTAGATACTTTTCATCATGCACATTTCATTTAGATGCATACATCTTCATTACCATCATAATCAGCCTGACTATACCCCCTGCAGGGTGAAGGCCTCTCCCATATTCCTCCACTTAACCCGGTTCTGTGCTAGCTGCATCCACTTGACCCCTGCGAACATCTTAATTTCATCCACCCACCTAACTTTCTGCCGCCCCCTGCTACGCTTTCCTTCCCTTGGAATCTAGTTTGTTACCTTCAGCGACCATCGGTTATCCTCTCTTCGCACTACATGTCCTGCCAATGTCCATTTCTTCTTCTTAATTTCCACTAGAATGTCGGTAACTTGAGTTATTTCTCTGACCCACTCTGCACGCTTCCTATCTCTTAATGTTACTCCTGCCATTTTTCGTTCCATAGCCCTCTGGGTTGTCCTCAACTTAAGTAGAACTCTCTTGGTTAGCCTCCACGTTTCAGCCCCATAGGTGAGTACATGTAAGTTGCAACTGTTGTATACTTTCCTCTTGAGCGATACCTGTAAGCTGCTACTCATAATATGCGAGTGCTTGCCAAATGCGCTCCATCCCAATCTTATTCTTCTTGTTATTTCATTTTCATGGTCCGGATCTGCGGTTACTACCTGTGCTAAGTAGACATATTTGCTTACTACTTCCAGTACTTCGCTACCTAATGCAAACTGCTGTTCCTTCCCAAGGCCGTTGAACATTACCTTAGTCTTCGGCATATTGATTTTCAAGCCTACCTTTCTACTTTTTCAACATGCATACCTGTAGTGAAGTGTTTTGGGCACAGTCGAGAGTACGCAGTCGGTTGCTAAGGTCGGCTATTCACATCTTGACGCTTGGAGGCCTTAATTCAATCTTCACGTCGTTGTTGGTCGAGGCTCGATGAAGGAAACCTGAAAAGCCGCGTCTTGCATCCCGGGACCCCTAGAGAGTGGCAACCGTACGCGGCAGATGTGGTTGGCATCGCTTTCCCAAACCTCTGATGGTCATCGTGCTGCCCGTTGCCGCTAGCCCCCGTGCACTGGCGGCGCCGAGAAACGCCGTCGACGCCGTCCAATGTGTTTCTATCGGTCGCCGCTACGACTTCGCGCATGCGCAGAATTCTCGCGCACAAGGCGGATGGTTTCACGTGATTGAGCTCCACCACAGCAATTCCTGCATCCGCTGAACCTTCGTCAGCAGGATTAGTTTTCTGCTCGTATTTGCGAAAATACACGCCTTTGTTTTTCTTTTCTGTTTTCTTGCAGCCTAAATTGCCGTCGTAACATTAAGGCAAACGCCGAAAGCAAGCGTTTAGCTACGCTTCCTAAGCTACCGGGATTCAGTTATTATCTTTAGAAAATGACCTCAAAATGTTCCGCATTTGCCTTGCCATTAGCTTTAAATATACAGCCCTGTGGGGCTTCTATGAAAATCTCGCTGTTTCGAGGAGAGCAGGAAAAACTTTAAAATCAACTTCTCCCTAAACATACTGAGCTAAGACCAAATCGTTCGAAATTTGCATAACTCCATCCCGTATTTACTGCTTCCTCAAAATTAGACATTCCATAAAAGAGCACATGAGGCTAAGATGTGTTTGCTTCAAATAATTATGCCTGTTACAAGAAGTCACTATCTTCTCGAAGCGAGGAGTCGGCACTCGCCGTGAGGAGAGCATGATATAGGTGGCTGTGCCTCTATGCCAAAAACCGGCGGTTAAAAATGGTTATGTTCGGTTCGTTCGCCAAAATCGGCACAGCTGCATTCAATGATCTTAAGTATTGTGTCAGTCGAGGTCTGAAATGCATTTTACGGCTTCACGTACAGTAGTAGTAATGCAAAGAATCGTTAGACAGAAAATAGAAGCTACTGTGCACTATTTATTGATCACTAAAGAATTGTAGCCGCACAGACCGCCGCAGATATTTAGCATCCACTTAGAATACAACCGGCCAAAGTTACTCGAAACTGCTAAGTGCTACCATTAGTAAAAAAAGCTACAAGTAATTGATATGCGCAAATATTATAAAACAGGGCTACAATGGTGACACTAAAGATCTACCCAACCTAGCCAACAACTTCACTGAATAAAAATGGCAACGGATTGCTGGTTTGAGTAACGTTATTATTAACTTGTCCTATGCAACCAGCCGACCATGCATATGCGTTCATAAATCCGGCGATGGTGATTAAGTTAGCGTAGCGTATCGCCAGGGATATAGAGCCAAGGGTTGCTAGCTTCGCTGTAGCACTAACTACCTCCTTAAAAAAAAAAACAAATAGCCGTTATGCAGTCACGTCAACTGGTATTTTAAACCCGAAAAGAATGGAAAAGCAGAAGCCAGAAAAAAATGTCACCAAGCACTGAAAGTGAATTGCTTCCATCCTGGTGCTTCGAGTTTCGTGCTCTTTTATTATATAAAAAATAATAAAAAAACTCTACCCAGTATCCTCCAAGTTTGTGTCACGGTCATGTTCTCTCAAAGCTATACGAACGCAACAGAAGTAGGCCTCTTTTCCGCATCTTCACTTAACTATAGCAACGAAAATAAAGCTAGATCACTTGTGAGAAAGAGACATTTCTCCTAACTGAGCCTCTGAAGACTTCTAAATATTACCGCAGCTACTATGCAATACTGCCTTTAAGCCGACAAGAGTGCCAGCATTCTACTTCATTCAGGTGACGCGCATCTGTTTCTCCCACCCTTCGCTCGGAAGCAGCAAAGTTTCACGGCTAGTTTCTTGCTCTTTATAAATTGCTTGGGTGATTGCAACCTAACATAACACGTATATAGTAATGACATCCAACTGCTTGCGAAGACGTAAAAAGATACCGTCACGAAACGTGGAAAGTTTTCGTGCAAACCATATTTGAAAGTGTCGCACCGTATGCACGGGACCACAAATCAACATAGTACATGACTTCTGCGCGCCGCTGCAGACCTCGCTCAGCATGTTTGCAGCGACTCAAACGTACGCCGGGTTTTTAAGATTAATCCGCTTGGAGGTGCCCCTTCCCTGTCGGAAATTTTTCTCATGGTGGTTATGATGGAACCATGATCATGGTGGATTATGGTAGTGGGCATATGGTCGTTATGGTGGGCATGGTTGTTATGGTGTGCATGGTTGTTATGGTGGGCATGGTCGTTATGGTGGGCATGGTCGTTATGGTGGGCATGGTCGTTATGGTGTGCATGGTCGTTATGGTGTGCATGGTCGTTATGGTGTGCATGGTCGTTATGGTGTGCATGGTTATTATGGTGTGCATGGTTATTATGGTGTGCATGGTTATTATGGTGTGCATGGTCGTTATGGTGTGCATGGTCGTTATGGTGTGCATGGTCGTTATGGTGCGCATGGTCGTTATGGTACGCATGGTCGTTATGGTGTACATGGTCGTTATGGTGTGCATGGTGGATAGCAAGGTAGGTATGTACAGCCACGGCCGGTCTCGAGGGAGAGAGTGCGCTCTTTCTTCCGGCATCCTCAATAGCCGCGGGAACAATGGGAACGTTTTTCCTCGAGTTACGCTCTCCACCGCTGCAAGGCACGCGACCTGCTCACTGTTCGCTCCGCATCTGCTTCAGCGGCGCCGGGTGGCTTCTGCCTGGTTTCATGTTGTCACTCGCGGGTTTCATGGCGAGTGCAGCCCCAAAATGAAAGAACACGGAATAGATGCTGCAGCGGCATGTCGTCAGTGTACTATCGTCAGTGTACTATACACGTGAACAGACTTTATATAAAAAACATTGTCGCTCAGCGGACGCTCGGAAGCATATATGACATACGATGCGGCATGTTAGCTACTTTTGCCCATTTCAATCCGAATTCTTTCCAAGCCTGCACAAAAATGCAAAAAAAAAAAATCAGCAGTGATCACATTGAAGCTTCTTCAAGGCTAACATTACAGCTACTCCTCTGCAACAGCAAAACCGTGTTTCAGCGCTAGATGCGAAACCATCCATTTATAGCACCGAAGATGGAAATAATTTCATAAAAATGTGATGTGAGTTGCATAATGCTTGCATGATATAAAGTATTAGCATAACAGTCAAAGTAGACTCTAAGGTTGAGTTTTTAATGTTATTATAATTTATATATTAGGAAATGTGTTGTATTTAAACATTATTTTAAAATGCTGTTTTAAAGAAATTTTACATATTATGCTTATAAAAACAAAGGAATGGTTTGATATTCATAACACCACTTGTGCTGTAAGCGGTAAAAAGAGGCTAATAAATGACGCAGCTGGTGATACTCAATTGCAGTGGCTGACAAACGAGTTCACTTGCTTATAAAGCACCCAAGAAACTTCTAAAGCATTAAAGAAGGGAACTTTCACTGAGGAAATGTTTCAAGGAATTCTGTTCATCACGAGCCTACCGTACAAGTTTTAGAATACCTCCTGGGGAATGGTGTCGGCTCTGCCCTCACCAGGAAACTCAATAGCGACCCCATTGAGGCTCTCTTGGGGAAAGTAAGGCCAATGTGCGGAAAGAACGAGATGCTAGACGCAAGGGCCGTAACAGCGGCACTTGACCACGTTGTCAAGACTGAACTTTCATCTTGGAGCAAAATCAAGGCAGCTTTCGTCGATGCCGAAAAAATCATTTCTGCTTGGCCGCAATCAGTAACCGAAGAAATGAAGGAATTGTGGTAGCATCTCCTGTCATCCCATTACCCACTGTCACATATTCAGGTTTAGCTTACGTCGATGAATACATTGATAAGTTAATCGGCGACTTCGGGTGTGACGCTTGCACTATCTTGAAACTAGCTAAAGAAGCAGCCTCATGTACACTCTTCTACGAGGACAAGAATTATAGTCAACACCGCTTGTCCTTCGTTGAAGGACAAGGGGTGTTGACTATATTTTATTCCTCGTACATGATAAATCTTAGACGCTGATTATGGCATCTTTGTATAAACAAAAGGAGTGAAATGTCAGGACCTGCCGGTTGCATCTGACGCGGGCTAGACAAAGAGCGAGTGCGTTTCCTTTGCGCATGAACGGCGGTAGCAGAGGCACATCAGTGGGGCGGTGGCGACCCCACCGAGGTGCGGCGGGAGGTCAAAACAGACCCCACTAGGTGAGGTCGTAAGAGAAGAGAAGCGCGCTCTCCCTCGAGACCGGCCGTGGTACAGCACACTGAATGGTGTGTCATCTTGCGTACCACATATAGATACAGTTCATTGGTGAAGAAAATACAGAATGCTGGTAGTGCCCCTATTTTCCCTGATGGCTAAGGAGCCGATGCTGTATTTGCTAACCTGCTAAGTGATATACTGAGCATGCAAGCTTACAGCTTCTATGCATCCAGGTAGCAGCAGAAATGGCTCACCTACTGAAGCACGCACTGAATAAGCAGCATATAGAAAGTCGAGCTCAGATTCCAGCTTTATTGGAATCATCGGCAACTGAGATTTTCCTGCGATGTCCTTGCCGGCTAGCCTCAATGAAGAAGCGCCTCAGATGTTGGCGGCATGACTGAATTTGTACTTCATCAGGCACATCTGTTTTCGGATGTTTTGCTATGTACTGCGTCAGACAATCTGAAAAAAAAAGAAAACACATGTATCTTTTCAATTCTCCTTCATCAGCCCATGCCATACACAAATAGATCTTGCATATGGCTATGCAAGTGGTAGTACACAAAAATAGCAAAATGAAACATGGCAGTTCCATTTTGACACAGCCCTGTAGCACTGTGCATGTTAGAACAGTGGTTTTCAGCCATTGGACCGCTTGAGATGGGGGAGACGTTTCGATAGCAGGTCACGCAAATTTGAGTCAAGGCTATAACTTAGCCTCTAAAAGGCGTGCACTTGATAAGCCACACCATGGCCTGCAGAGGAGATGGGGAAGAGGCAACATGCTGGCACCGGTGTGCATGCTGCTGAAAGAATTTGGCTCCTCGCAGCACTGCGCAGCTCGCTTGGTAGATGCTTTGCATAGATGCCCAGCTAGCAGTGCAGCCCAAGTTTCGAGTCTCAAAGATGCCGGCGTCAACGAACCTGGTAAACTGTAAACACTCTCTCGCTTTCTACCTCTCGAACAAGCTCTCAATTTCTGTAGTCCTGAGCTTATTTCGCTTAAATTTAAGCGCATTTTCTAGATATGCGGCCAGAATTCCACTGGTTTTTAGAGACAACTCACAGCGAGCAGTCTTAAACTATTTCGGGAAGGGAGACTGACCGTGCTAGTTCTTTTTTATAAGAAGGATGTCAAGTGTAGGTACACATGGACAGAAAAGTCAAGTGCGGGACATGTTCCCTTGCTGTTTGCTCTCTATGCACTCTTGTGTATACGGCCAATCCAAAGTCTGTCTGAGGCTCATCCTTATCAAGGAAATACTCTCGGATGCTCCAGCGAAATAAAAACAAACTCGCTATAAATAGAGCAAGGCTGTTCGTAGATGATCGTGTTGAACGTGTATGACAATAAAGAATGAACACTCCATGTAAAGAGAGCCTGAACGTAGAAGATAGATCAAAAGCTAGCTATGTCAACAGCAAAAACAAACGGAAAATAATAAATTAGAAAGTGTGCATCGCTAAATTTTTAAGTCATTGCTCTGCATTAACTTGTTTTTCATGTAGGACTGTAATATAAGTTTTCCTTTAAATATTCGACATAACTCTGTGATGGTAACTGTCTTCTACGTTACCTACAACATTTATTATTTTGCTTATGGGCGGTCGCTCAGTTAGTATAGGTCGGGACCAAATCATTAAGTAGAGATGTTTCTGTGCACATCCACCGCATGCTGAAAATAAAAATCACGATCATATATAAGATTGCCCCGCCGTGGTGGTGCAGTGATTAGGGCGCTCGACTGCTGTGTCCAAGGGTGCGTGATCCAATCTTGGCCGCGGCGGCCGCTTTTAGATGGAAGAGAAAGCAAGGCGCCCGTGTACTATGTGATGTTAGTGCAGGTTAAATAACCCCAGAGGTCTAAATTTCAGGAGCCCTCCCCTACGGCGTCTCTCATAGCCCTAGTCACTTTGCGACGTTTGGTGCCGCAAACCAAACTATGTTAATCAATTACTGTTAGTCAGATATACCGGGTGTTGTAAGAAACCTCAGCATCCTTAAAAATTCTAAATATAAGAATACATAAACTAAGACGCGAAATATTTGGTATAAGCTTGGGGAATTAAGAGATTTTAGAGCATTGCATTAATTTATTCATCGGAAGTGTACGGCAGCGACTGTAGGTGGTGGAATTCTCACTTCATTTATGTGCCTCAAAACGTCTAAGCCGCGCACACACGAAACTGGAAATGCTTCATCAGGCCCTGTGCACTACCCAGAATGTAAGGCAGACACCCGCTACGATGTAACCGAGCGATAATTATTAACATCCAAGCAGCGTGAACGGGCTTTTTGCTGCCTGTACACTTTATTTTGTCCCTGAAGTAAGCGGATATCGAATACAGATATCGCTTTGTCTATTTTGTCCAACGAGCATCGTGAACACAGTTCGAAATAATTTGAACTACACTGCCTCATCGTAGGGGTTTCACACACTAATATTTTATTTCCGACAGATGCTAACATTTGCCCGTGTTCGCTTTTTTCATGTTATTTTCCTTTTGCAGACTGCATCCTCTTTGTGAAGACCGAAGACAAAGATTCAGTGCCCGAGAACTGCGCGACACAGTTCGATGAAAAGTGTGGTGCGCAGAGGTACACCCTGTACAGCAAAGAGCTGTGTCCCTAGAAGAGCTTGAAAATAAAGCGTTTAAATGTGCTTTCGCGATCATTACTAGAATACCTTGCTCTGAATTTGATTACATGAAACAAAATATGGTAAACTGACACGAACGTGTTCTAGATGTTCATTTCCTGTCTCTGCATTTGCAAGCTATAAAGTCTGAAAGACAGCATTTGCTACGGGATGCCATGCACACCAGACTTACTTCCTCGGCTCCTGCCCACAGATCCTACCATCAGCGAAGCAGCGGGCGTATGCACTCCGACAGATGCAGATAATGATTCACGCAGCTCGGCCGTTCCTTTCATGGAACAAGCGAAGCAAACTCTGGTGAGAAATAAAGGTATGAATAAAGCCTCTTGACGATCAGCTGGCAGTAGGTACATCAGAAAAACTAGGACGAAAGAATGCATTTCGTTTCGTCATTTAGGTGAGGAAAAACAGCGGGAAGTCACCCGTCAGGAGCAACGTAAGCTCGCGGTTGCTGCCTCGCCTACAACTCTTTCAACTGTTCTGTGAAATGCTTCGAAAATAAGCGCCTATGGGCCATAATTCCTATTTTGTGGTGACGATATTGAGAAAAAACCCGGCCCCACTTTGACCGCAAAAACCTAAAATTGATATCAGAGGATATTCAGAAATTAAAAAGTAAACGGCAAAGTGGGCACCCTTGAAAGCTTGCACGCAATAGACAAAGGGATACAAAAATAAACTTTGTAAGCATGCTTCTAGTTGTTTGAAAAGAATAACTGACCTTTAAATTGGCATTGCATTCACACGCTTGAAACTCGATGAGCTAGAAAAATTAGGTGGACGTTAAAGCTTAGCAGTGTTGAGTGGAAGCGCTTTTAACATCACCTTTTCTTTCCGCGACAACGTTTGTATACTTTTTTGGTTATCTCTTCAATATCAAGCTTGCCTATCGCATTCGTCGTGCCCGGGCACAAGATCACTGTGGTGTTGCCTCAGCCGACCACGCCTGGTGCAAAATTGCAACACTCTTGCGCTGCGCTTTAAATGTCATTTTCATAAAGTTCCAACTAGAAAACGCTATCGCGCATCGTCGGCTCCATGAAGTTCCATCGGTGCCACTCCTTCACTTAGCCTGGATATAATACGCCATACCGAAACGTTATCTCGCTAAACGCAGAGATTGCAGCAGCCCGTCGGGGTGGCGCAGTAGTTACGGTGCTCGGCTACTGTTCCCAGGGATGCGGGACCGAATGCCAGGCTCGGCGGCCGTTTTTCGAAGGAGGCGACAAGCAAGGCGCCTGTGGTCTGTGCGATGTCAATGGACGTTAAAGATCCCCAGGTGGTCGAAATCTCCGGAGTCCTCCACTGCGAAGTGTCTCATGGCCTGAGTCGCTTTGGAACGTTGAATCCCGCAAACCAAAACCAGAGATTGCAGCCATGATGAGCAGGCTGCCGAGCCGACTGAACAACGAGAAGCCAGACTATAGCTCGTGCGTTGGTTATCAATCGCGGCAGGGGCGGCGCGACCTCCTTCGGTGAATTTTCAAACACGCTTCAATGAACGCTTTTATATGGGGCGTATTTCAAAACTGATAAAATAGAGGGTGTGCTACTTTTACGCAATGACTTGAAATAGAACAGCAGTTGAAGAACGACGAAATAGATGTGTACGCTCTATGCGAGACGTATTTCGGGGATGTACAAGAAGGCTACGTCTGAGAAGAGTGCAACCGAATGGCAACAGAGGAAAAGTGAGAGGAGTAGATATGTTGGTACACCAAGGAACAAATAGGGAAAGACTGAAATCATTTTGCAAAGAATATATCTGGGTAGGAACAATTGCCGGCATAAGGACATGGCCAGGGATAATTTATTTAGAGACAGGGGAGTAACACAGCCAGGAATACAAGGATCTCGTTAAATGTCTCAGCGACGGTATAAGCCAGCTTGGGGACTGCGCCGATAATTCTACTGTGGCACATGAATGGCCACATCGATGATCTGGATAGATATACAAATTGTAACAGGAATCGAAATTTAGATTTCTGTGAGCGACACAACCAAGTTATTGTAAATACAGAAACAATTTGTCGGAGACAAGATACTTGGGAATTCTAGAATAGTCGAACGATAATTACCTACTGCCTTTTGTCGCAACGAATGTATAGCAAGCTCGCAAAGATGCAAATATAGGAATGAGGGGAGTGCAATCTGGGAAGTGATCATAAACGTATTAGTCGGCAGGTGAGGCCCCTGTTGTAAAGAGAAATGAAACTTGGACAAAAAGTAAACTCCAAATAAACGACGATTAAATAGGGTATATAGTGCCGCGAAGCCTTCAAAACTGTATTTGTTGCTTTTTAACAGCCGCCGGCATGCTGCTTTATCACTGATTCTGAATAGCGTATCAGTTCTGTATTCTTTGATAATGCTCGATGTCGCGAGACGCACCTTTATCAGTTCCGTTGTAGCGCAAGATGCACCGAGATCTGTCTCGAAGATTCCGGCCACTCGTGCGTCTTTGTACAATGTTCCACCTTGTGCTTGTAGCAGTTGCGACGTTATCTATATTGTTCTGAGCAGCCTTTAAATTGAGCGTTGACGAGTGCGACGGGCATTCTTTGTTCGACGATCGACGAGCATGTTTGCTGCTATCACCACCGCCGAGTTGCTTAGTTCTTTTGCGGGCGCAAGTAAGCCCAATAAAGAGCGTTACAGATTCTAGAGAAGCGTGCCGTAACTACATGAACGGCCGCATAGGTCGCGCCGCCCTCAGGCTCCTCCATAGCACGACCCCATCAAAAGTCAAACACAACATCTACTGGGTGCCAGGACACACCGGCATAGCGGGGAACGAACGCGCCGATCAGGTAGCTCGAGGGTACACGAGCCGAGCTTCCTCCCAATCGGACGATCTACCCGAGCGAGTCGGCCCTACGTACTCCGACATTCTTAACTACTATAAGGGGGTACGGATCCGCTATCCGCCGCCTCATCGGGATCTAAAACAACAAGAGGCCGTGTACTGGCGAAGACTGCAGACAGGAACATTCCCTAACCTGCATACCCTGAGCAAAATTTACCCGTCACAATATCGAGACACCTGCCCATGGTGTGGTAGCAAACCTTCGCTATACCACATCACGTGGCAATGTAAAAATAACGACAGCTTCCGTAAAGACCCGAGTGCGGAACAGTGGGAGAGCCGGCTCTCCAGCGGCGATTTGGATTGCCAACTAGGTTTAATCCAGCACGCCCAGCGAGCAGCGAAGCTCAGCGGAGCCCTGGAATAGGGGCACCGACCCTGTGAGAAGACGGAAGATGGAACTCTTCCGCTACTAGCACAAGACCCTCGTAGAGAAACTAACGTATTTCCTATCCTATCCTATCCTAAAGAGCGTTTTCGGTACCATCAAGCCTGTGTCTTCTTTAGGTGTCTACGGCCTTGTCACCACTACGTGACAATAGAAGCAGGCATATGAAAAGCAAGAGAAACGCCCCATGGATATTGTGATTATGATAAGGTAGAGCTACGCATAAAGAGAAAAAATGAGGTTGAAGTAGCAAACCGCAGGAAAGGAAAGAGCCCCCATGGTGCTGGTGGAATAAGAAAATCAGCAAAGTCATTGAGCAACGACAGCCAGCTTCAAGGGAACACCAAGTGGTAAAGAAAGCACGGGTACCTGAAAGCAAATGGACCAAAATATGAATCGTATACACAAAAAAAAAAAATCTTGACATGCCGGCCCTGGCCCAAAGTAAAATAAAGCAGTCCACCGATCGCTTGATGGCTGAAATCCACCATGCCACAAAGGAGGACCAAGGAAACTCATGAACCATGTAAGCTGGCTAGGTAAAAGAATAAAAAAAAACAGCAGAAATGAATTCAAGATGAGAAGGGAAATTGTTTAAACGAAGACAACGATGTGAACTACATTACATCAGTTATAGCCTAGGCATTTAAGAGCGACGATAGGGTAATCTCGGCAAATCAGGGAGCAACACAAGATAGCCGGGTATGAAGTAGCATAGAAATGACCAATCTAAACTGAAAAAGGTGGAAACAGATATATTCCCAAAAGCACATCTACAGGAATAGATGAAATATACGATCACTCTGAATTATGAACTTGGTACAAGAAGCACGGAAACGTTGTTAAAAGCTTCGGAAACAGTCATAACAAATAAGGAAATTTCATATAGCTGGAGGTACAGTAAAATGAATTCGATTTATAACGGGAAAGGAGACAGGATGCACATAAAATTCTATAGGCCGATTACGGTAACAGCTGTTATATACAGGTTGGATATGTAGGCGATGAAATTAGGAATGCAATCATGGGTAGAAAGTATAAAGGTACTCGGAGAACTTCTGAACGGGTTTAGAAATAGTAGACGCTTAGATCAGACCTTGTTCGTGCTTACGCAATGCATCGAAATAGCTAGAGTAGCATAATATAAATATCTCGGGGTATGGGTAAACGA